>NW_026125295.1:31437500-31797500 GCF_943737965.1 Phodopus roborovskii | reverse complement strand
GAGCCCAAGAAGCTCTGATCACTGGCCTTTCCTGCCTGAGTTCCAAATGATTCCACAACCTCCCCACAGACATGTTCATGTCTCTCCCAGCACTACACTGCCTTCCTAGAACCAGTCTCTGTTCTAGTTTGGTTTTTGATGCTATGATAAACACCACGACCCAAAGGAAGTTGGAAGAGAAAGGGATTTATGTGGCTGACACTTCCACATCATTCCATCACTGAGACAAGCAGGAACCCACAGGCAGGAACTGAAGCAGCGGCAACAGAGGAATGCTGCTTACTGGCTTGCTCCCCTTGGCTTGCTCATCTTATTTTCCCCATGGGTGGCACCCATAATGGGCTGAGAACCACCCTCATATCAATCTGTAGAGGCAATTCTTCAACTGATGATCTCTTTCCTGGTATCCTAATTTGTTTGCTTTTTCAATTGCTATGATAAAACACCATGATCACTAACAATTTGGGAGAAAGGATTTTATTTAGCTTACACATTCCCATTACAGTCTGCCATCGAGGAAGTCAAGGAAGGAACCTAGAAGCAGAAACTGAAACAGAACCACAGAGGACTGCTGCCTAATGACCTGATCTGGGGCTCGTATTAAGCTAGCTGTCTTATACATGTAAGGACCAACCAACTGTCCAGAGCTGTCTCTGCCCAAAATAGGCTAAGCCCTCCCACATCAATCATTAATCAAAAAAGCAATGTCCCACTGATATGCTTATAAGCCAATGTGATGGAGGCAATTCCTCAAATGAGGTCTTCTCTTCCCATGTGACTCTAGTTTGTGTCAAGTTGACAAAACTAACCAGTAGAATGGGTAAGAGAAACAAGCTTTGACCTGTTAATGAGAATCACTCGAGAAGAGGAAGGAAAAGGCTAGCGCCTCAGAGGTAGAAACAAGGTCTGTCCAAAGTAGGTCAAGATGTTGAAAGAAGCCCCAAACAATCAAAGGAAAGTGAATGAGAATGCTGTGAAATTGACTAAAAGGTGATCAAATCAGGCCAGGGCAAATACGCCTAGGAAGGAGTTTGAAGTTTTAGCTCACTCTGTATTTCCAAATAGAGTCAGCACTTTGTACCGAGCTATTCCATATCTGTGAATTCAACAAACTATATGGGGAAAGTACTTGATTTAAAAATTCTCCCTATATAGAACAGTATTGACTTTTCTTCTTACAATTATTCTCAACACAATACAATGTAAGAACTACTTTCATAGCATTTAAACTGTAGTAATTATAATTAATCTAAAGACAGCATTGAGGGACCTGAGAGAGGTCTCAGTGGTTAAGAGCACCTGTTTCCTTCCAGTTCCAGAACATATACTGCACTCTTCTGATCAACATCAGGCACCAGGCGCAAACGTGGTACATAGACAAACATGAATACAATACACTTTACATAAAAATAAAATTATTTTTAGAAATAAATATAATTTTGACTAGTCAGGAGGATGTGCATAGGTCATATGTAAATATTACCTCATTTCATATAAGAGACTAGAGCATCCTCAGATATTGATATGTTTAGGGTCTGGAAACCAATCTTGTATGTCAAGTGTATATTCAACTAGAAAGATTAATATACTTTAATCTCAAACCAACTAAATGAGACACACAGTCTGCAGTGTGTTACTTTGAGACACTAGTATAGCATGATCAGGGAGGAGAGGGATAAGTATATATGAGTTAATTTCCTTTTTAACATTCTGAATTTTGGGTTCTAAAGCAAAAGTTTAAATATTTTTATTTCGTGGCACTTTACAAATGTAAGCTTGATAGAAGAATGTCCTTTTGTATGCTGTGAATATATGTTTCTCTACTGGTTTAATAAAACGCCAATTGGCCAGTAGCCAGGCAGGAAGTGCAGGCAGGGCTAAGAGAGTGGGAAAAAGGAAGAAAGAGGAAGGAGTGAGTCCCCAGGGAGACACCACTTAGCTACCAGGAAGATAGGATGCTAGGAATTCTCCAGTAAGATAAAGCCATATAGAAATACATAGATTAATAGTTATGGGTTAGTAATTAAGAGAGAGCTAGCCAGTGAGAAGCCTAAGCCATTGTCCAGTTTATAATTAACATAAGCCTCTGTGTGTTTATTTGGGGCTAAACGGCTATGGGACGAGGCAGAACAGAAACTCCATTTTCATAAACTATCCATCAATACTGAAAAGAAAGGTGTTCCCTGACAACACACAATCAGTCTGAACCCCCAGGACTCTAATAATCATGGTGACGGAATCCTCCATTGCTAGAATGGCCACTCATCTTTACTATCCCTGGTCACTCACTTAAGTGCCACTCAACCAAAGTATACCCCCATGAAGTCTTCAGTCACTTTTTTAAATATGAATCCCTGAGGTTCAAATATTAGAGGCAGTCCTTTGATTTGGAGTCTGTCTCTATGCTTTCTGGAGAAGGCTGAAGAAGTGGAACTATTTAGAGATGTCAACCTCGCTGCAACTGGAAACTAAAAGTCTCTTCACATGAACACTTATTTCAGTTAGAGTTGCTTCTCTAGAAATGGCACTGGGAAAACTCGAGGACTATCCCTTTCAAACTGAACTGCACCCTACCCCAGATTAATTGGCACTAATGTAGCCCTTCACAGCTGTATACAAGATGTTGAGGAGTGCAGCAGAAAGAGGGCAATTATAGTTGCCTGCACACTGTCACTGCGTGGTAAAAACAAACTTACCTCCTCAGAACTGGCATGATAATGGAACGTAATAGCAGCGCTTCTTGGCAATCAATGCCATGGTGGAAATAAGAGTTGGTCTTGGTGACAATAACAGATATAAAATGTGAAACAACAAAGCCCTTGCTCTCTGGGCCAGAACTCTCTTGAGCAGCTCATTACTTTAACCTTTCCACCTTCACCGGATACACAATTAGAAACATGCTTTTCCGTGGGCATTAAATCGTTCCCTTGCTCACTCTGCCCTCATTAGGATGCTCAGTGGAGCCCAATTAGCTGGATGGTCAAAAACAGATGTTTGTGACTTGAGGAAAGAGAAAGGGAGCATTCTGAGGGGCAAAGGAGAATGGAGGAAAATCCAGCATAGCCTATTTCATTAGTTACCTAAAACCTAGCCTTTCAAAGTTGACATAAACCTAGTTTGCCTTGATAGGAAAAAGTTATGTACAAAAGTGCTGAGTTCTCTTGCAAGAGAAATCAGCATTTTGTTCAGGTCACAGAAAGACATTTAGTCAGATTTCTAAGTTGACAAATCTGGTGCAATCTGCATCTTTCCTAAAGTCACAGTTTGACACAGAGGGTGTGTGGCCATGTGACTGGAGGGGAGGGCCACATGCCCTGCACAAGGAATGTTTACTCCACATCTGCTTCTGCACCCTGGCTGCCTTGTGTCCGTCAGGGCAGACTCACAGCTCTAAACCTACCAGCACGAGGCACCTTACCTTATTAGGCTCTGTGACTCAGTTTAATTTTCCTTTATTAGTATAAAATAGAATTGTAATATCCAGGCACAAGCTTGGATATATAAATAGCTTAAAACTTGTCCCTGACATATAACAAATGATTAAGTTGGCAACGCTTGGTCTATGTTACTAGCATGTCATCATCACAAGTGTCCTCTGCCTGGGGATGCCATCTAATCTGTTTCCTCATTCTGATGGTAATCAATGCAATGTAGGTGCTGGCAAGAGCACAGTCTACGGTGGGGATTAATTAGAAACAAGTTTTATCCACAACAAAGATGTCAATAGTTCTATTCTAATTACAATGGGAGACATATAATAAGCTAAATACAAGCCATTAAAGACAGAATACCCTAGATGAATTCTAACCCTTCCTTATCATAACATATATCCTCAAAGTGAGAGAGGAAATTAGAGGCGTCTGATAATGCAGAAGTTAGATGAACATCATCATTCTGAAGGCTAAATAATAACAGAGTAATGACTCCATGCGTCCCAGGGAAATAAAAGCAATTTGGTGTTTTCAAGAGCACAAGATCTACAACTTAATCCATTTCTGCCCAATACCTGATAGAGTTCTATTGTGTGGGGAGAATTGCAGTCTTCACCCATTAGAGGCTGTGTGCCCTCATGGACTCAACTACATTACCACTATTTCTTCCCAGGAGTGTTCACAGGTGCTGCCAAAGTGGGAGAAACACAGTGAGAACTAGTGTACTTGTAATGTGGAGAAGTGCCTTATTTGTTCAGTTAAACATTTCTTTCCTTCTTTAATTCACTAAGATGATGGACAAATATCACATTATAGAGAAATAAAGGTGCTAGTTTCTCAATCAAGCTTAGTTTCATGATGGTAAGAGGCAAAGCATATCAAAATTTTTGACTTTGTCCCCAAATAACACTGTGAGAAAACAATCTAGTTGAAGTATCACTTAAGGAGGATGTAGTAGTTTGAAAGAAAAGGCCCCCCAGAGAGAGTGGCATTATTGGGAGGTTCGGCTTTATTGGAGTAGGTGTGGCTTTGTTGGAAGAAATGTGTCACTGGGAGTGGGCTTTGAGATCTCATTTATGCTCAAGCCGTATCCAGTATCTTAGACCACTCTCTGTTGCCTGCAAGGCAAGATGTAGGACACTCATCTACTTCTCCATCATCATATATACCTGCACATCACCATGTCGTACCAGGATGATAATGGACCAAACCTCTGAAAATGTAAGTCACCCCAATTAAATGTTTTCCTTTATAAGAGTTACCATGGTCATGATGTCTCTTCACAGCAATAGAAACCCTAAATAAGACAAAGTATCAGTAGTGTCAACATCAACACCTACTCACCAAATAGAACTTCATTCTTTTGTTCTTTCACATCTCTGTGCTATGACCACAGGGTTCCAAAGTGCCCTCAGCATACAAAACTCTGCTGCATGGAACTATGACCGGTCTCACGATACTATCTCCTGTTGTTGGTATTAGTAAGTCTCAGTGACCCTGACAGTATGTCTCATGTTCGTATCAGGTTTCCATTCCAGAAAAGGTAAACAAATAGTATACTAATAAATACTGAACACTGCCATTTCTGGTGATGAGATGAGGCAGGACTAACAAGAGAGGGTTCCCAAGAGTGTGAGTTAGGTTCTCTATATAGTGCTGACCAGAACAGCTCCCATGAGAAGATGGACTTCTGGATAATAAGAGGAAACTCACCAAGAGAAGATAAAATGTGTGTGGAACATCAGAGTAATAACGTGGCCGGAGTGGGGGCGTTATGGTGGGATAAAGCAGGCATGATTAAGAAAAAGAACCCATTGAGTAAGAGGGAAAGAATGCAAGGTACAGTTTGTGAATATGTTGGGATCTATTTTAGGTGGCAGAAATGTCTGAACTCTGTTTAAGATCAGTGGGAAGCCACTGATGAATTTAATGTATGAAGTAACAGTAGTGAATGTACATTTTAAAGGACTACCCTGGCCCAAAAATAGAATTTCTGGATCTTGAGGTAGATTGACTCCCATTTTTCTGAGGAACTGCCATACTGATTTCCAAAGTAGCTGTATAAGTTTGCACTCCCACCAGCAATGGAGGAGAGTTCCCCTTTCTCCACATCCTCTCCAGCATAGACTGTCATTGGCATTTTTTATTTTAGCCATTCTGACAGGTGCAAGATGGTATCTCAGAGTTGTTTTGATTGGCATTTCCCTGATGGCTAAGGATATTGAGCAGATTCTTATGTGTCTTTCAGCCATTTTAGATTCCTCTATTGAGAATTCTCTAGTTCTGTACCCCACTTTATTATTATTTTTTTCTTATTTTACATATCGATCCCAGTTCCCTCTCCCTCCCTCCCTCTCTCTTTTCTCTCTTCCTCCCTTCCATGCCGTCCTGACTACCCTCCCATCCCATTCCCCACACACATTCTCCTGGAAGGGTGATGCCTTCCAGGAGAGATCAACAGAATCTGTCAAGTCATTTGGAGTAGGGGACTAGGCCCTCCCTCCTGCCTCTAGGTTAAGGGAGTATCCCTCCATGGGGAATGTGCTTCTAAAGTTCTTTTGTGCACCAGAGATACATCCTGGTTCCACAGAGACAGCTGACCTGAACAAGAGTGAGCTAATGGGCCTCCAGACTGATAGCTGGGAAACTAGCACTGGACTGACTCAGACCCCCTGAACATGGGTCTCAGTTAGAAAACCTGGGCAGTCTAAGGGACCTCTGATAGTGTGCCTCACTTTTTAATTGGATTATTTGGTGTTTTGGTAACTAGCTTCTTGAGTTTTTTTTATATTATGGAGATCAGCCCTCTGTCAGATGTGAGGTTGGTGAAGATCTTTTCCCATTCTGTGGGATGTCATTTTGTCTTGTTGACTGTGTCTTTTGCCCTGCAGAAGCTTCTCAGTTTCAGGAGGTTCCATTTATTAATTGTCAATCTTAGTGTCTGTGCTACTGGTGTTATGTTCAGGAAGCAGTTCCTGTACCAATTCATTCAAGGGTACCACCCTTTTTCTCTTCTAAGAGGTTCACTGTGGCTAGATTTATTTTGAGGTCTCTGATCCATTTGGACTTAAGTTTTGTGCATGGTGATAGATATGGATCTGTCCGCTACCTTCTACATGTCAGTATCCAGTTATGCCAACACCATTTGTTGAAGCTGCTTTCTTTTTTTAATTGTATAATTTTAGCTTCTTTGTCAAAAATCAGGTATTTGTAGGTGTGTGAATTAATATCAGGTTCTTCAATTCAATCCCATTGGTCTACCCGTCTGTTTTGTGCTAATAGCAAGCTGTTTTCATTACTATGGCTCTATAGTAGAGCTTGAAGTCAGGGATGGTGAGGCCTCTGGAAGTTTCTTTATTGTGCAGGGTTGTTTTTGGCTATCCTGAGTTTTTTGTTTGTTTGTTTTTCCATATAAAGTTGATTATTCTCCTTTCAAGGTCTGTGAAGAATTGTGCTGAGATTTTGATGGGGATTGTATTGAATCTGTAGATTGCTTTTGTTAAGATTGCCATTTTTATTATATTGAGCCTATCTATCCAAGAGCTTGGGAGATCTTTCCATTTTCTGGTATCTTCTTTGATTTCTTTCTTTAAAGACTCAAATATCCAGTAGTTCCACTCTTAGGCATATACCCAAAAGATGCACATTCACACAAGGACATCTGTTCAACTATGTTCATAACAGCATTGTTTGTAATAGCCAGAACCTGGAAGCCACCTAGATGCCCCTCAACTGAAGAATGGATGGAGAAAAGGTGGTTCATTTACACAATGGAGTACTACTCAGCAGAAAAAAAAAAAAAAACAATGGAATTTTGAAATTCGCAGGCAAATGGATGGAACTGGAAGAAACCATCCTAAGTGAGTTAACACAGTCACAGAAAGACAAGCATGGTATCTACTCATTAATATATGGATATTAAACATAAAGCAAAGGACTACCAACCTACAATTCACACCTCCAGAGAAGCTAGGAAACAAGGAAGACCCTACATGGGCCCCTGGAGAAGGGGCAAGGGAAAAGAGCTCCTAAGCAAATTGGAAGCATGGAGGGAGGGGGAGGGATGTAGGCAAAAGAGAAGGGGAGAAGAGGAGGGATTAGGAAGACTGAGTAGGAGAAGAATAGGGGAGAGCAAGAAGAGATTTCTTAATAGAGGCAGCTATTATAGGTTTAAAGAGAAATCTGGCACTGGGGAAATGTCCAGAGATCTACAAAGACGACCCCAAATAACAATCTAAACAATAGTGGAGAGGCTACCTTAAATTCCCTTCCCCTATAATGAGATTGATGACTACGTTAAATGCCATCCTAGAGCCTTCATCCAGTAGCTGATGGAAGCAGAAGCAGAGATTCACAGCCAAGCACTGAGCCACACTCCTGGAATCCAGTTGTAGAGAGGGAGGAGTGACAAGCAAGGGAATAAAGACCATACTGGAGGAAACCAAGAAACAGCAGACCCAACCAAATGAGAGCAAATGAACCCCAGTCATAAAGTTGGGGAACCAGCATTGGAACAAACCCTCTGAATGTGGGTGCCAGTTGGGAGGCCTGGGCAGTCTATGGGACCTCTGACAGTGGAACCAGTGTTTATCCCTAGTGCACAAATGGACTCTGGGAGCCCATTTCCCCAAGAAAGGATATGATCTCCACCCAGATACATGGAGGAGGGCCTAGGCCGTCACCCAAATGATGTGACAGACTTTGATGATCTCCCATGGAAGGTCTCACCCTCCTTGGGGATTGGATGGGGGGGTGGGATGGGGGAGGTTGGTGGGGGAGCATGGGAGAATGGAAGGAAGAGGGAATGGGGATTGAGGTGTAAAATATGATCATTTCTAAACTAAATAAATAAATGACAAAAAACAAAAAACAAAACGAACAAAAAAAAAAAAAAAAAAGAGTATCCTGAATACCAAGTAGAAAGTAGAATGCCTGGACAAGGAGAGAAGCAGAGATTCCAGTTGAAATCCCATTAAGCAGAGATGAGTATTCATAGGCTCCAAAAATCCCTTTCAATCCAAAGATGCTGTCCTTATTCCTATGGTTCATAAATGGCAATGACTGCATGACAGAGCCCAGAAACTAGAGCCTTAGTGTGAAATGAACACTTAAGGACCTTTGCTGGAAGGACTGTTTTCCTCCAAAAGCATCAATTTCCAAGGCGACCATAAGGACACTGTGCCTTTCCATCCTCACGCCCTGCAGTCTTCTCAGAGATCTGTGGAAAGGAACCCATAGCAGCACTGGGGTGCCCTTTGGGAGGTTAGAAGCCAAAGGCCTCTATTTCTGATGTTCTAACCACAAATATTTCTAATTGCTTACATTGAGTTTTTCTTCCATTGTTTTTTGTTAAGCAATTTGTTTTTTTTTTCAAACATCCCCCCCTTAACTATGACTTTGAACAAGGAATACATTTTATAATGCACTCTGTCCCCTCCCCCAGTAGCAGACAATTCACATTTCCAAGAAATGACATCTGGCAACCATTATCACACTGGGTTCACAGCTGCTCATAGGAGAGTTAAAAGGGCTAAGAGGAAGGACACGGAAATCAATTTTTAACTTTTATTTTAATTATTGGTCGCTTTGGTTTAATACTTGGTTAGTTCACAAACATCTTGCATCAGGCAAGCAGCAGAATGCTCCCTGATTAAAGAGCCAAAAATTTAAAGTATATGTTTCTATCCGTATGATTGACATCCATGACAAGCAATGCTGGCCTCTCCTGAATACCTGCCTCAGCTTGTGACTTTCTTTCTTGTGGCCACCTGATTATGTGAGAAGGGGACATTCAAAACCCTCACCCGGGCTCCACAGCTCTTGTCTTCATAGCAAAGAACCCTTTCCTTGTGACCCACTGTCTCCTGAGGGGGGCAAGGTTGACTGATATGTGCTAAATGCCTATATTGTGATACCTGTGCCCCAAGTTCCTTAGTATCCACATGGGCTTGAGAAAAGAAATCAGATTAAGAACAAATGTTGAGTTTATATACATAATACAAAGGTAATGAATGGAGCCCTGGAATAGCATAAAAGCAAACAGGGGATCATATATCTCATTATATCCATCACAATACTACTGTGATTTTTTTCAGCTTCTCTTATAGCTAAGGGTGACCTTGGGATCCAGTTTGGGGGACATAAGAAGAATCAGTTGTCTTCACCTCTCTGCCACAAGCAACAACAGATGAAGCTACCATCATTACCTTTCCTTCATCATTTTCCTCCCTCCCTCCTTCCTTCCTTTCTTCTTTCCATCCCTTTCTTCTTTCTCCATTCCTTCCACTCCCTCCTATCCTTTCTTCTTTTCCATCTTCCTGCTTTGAGCCTGAGGAGTAGCATCACTATCCATCTTGTAAGGGAAAGAAGTAGAATCCACAGAGATCCTTAAATCCTAACGCTGTAAGTTGCTAAACAAAGGTCCATGGTTGCTGTTCTCTACACTTGTCATAGAAGAGAATAATATCCTTTTTATATGAGCAAACTTAGTCAATTTCTCATATTTAATATGCCAACAAACAAAGCATCATTAACTACAAATCCTAGAGAGATCTGGAGCCCCTGCTTCCTCAGAATATAATATGACATTCCTCATAGAAAATTATTCCAAGAAAATAATCTTATAACTCTATTTCTCGGCACTAAACACTGATGCATATTGTGACTTTTTAAATGTAAACACTGTCCTGGACATGGTGGAGAGAGGAAAGTAGAGACATGTCAAAGAGTTTATAGAGAGGATTTACAACTACGACATCTTCATAAAGAAAACAGCAATTGGTAAGGGGAAACTTGTTAGTATCAAAGCAGCAAGCCCAAGCCACCTCTGAAGAGGCTGCAAAGACCAAGAAAGGTAATGGAGGTTGGCCAGAGGGATATGGGACCATTAGGGTCTCCACAATGAAAAGCAGAGCAGGAAGAACAGAGAATAGATTTGAAAGCAAACATAATGACCAGCACAGACCTTTGCTGTTCTTAGTAGTGAGGTATGCATAATAATACCTGAATGACTTTTCCCTCTCTAGTGAACTTACAATGATCATAAAACATTCATCACACAGGATGCCAGATGTGAGTGTTTCGTTAGGAGGAAAACATACATTTCCCCCTAATATTTTTAGTACAAAAGCACAAGAAAGTTCTACTTTAAGCAGTTGCACAATTGAGTGATGAAACAAAGACACAGAAAAGCAAACGACTTTGGAGTATAATTGCCATCATAATGGCCCCTTTGATTATCCTGAGATCATCAGGAAAACATCCCCCTTTGTCTGACTCCATGTGCATGGGGACACCTGATCTTTAAATGTCTACCTCAGTGGAGAAGGAGGAAGGCAAGAACAGAGGAGCTGAGAATACCAACATCATCTTCCACAGAAAACCTGAAGTCGTCAAGTGTAGAGTTGAAAAAAGGCTTAATAGCTACATAAGGTTGGGTTGTGTTGGGAAGTACTCTGAAGGCTGTTCAACATTACAGAAAGAATGGAAGATATATATGCCTTCTCCAAAGTACTTGGGTCCAAGTAGTTTTGCATCTTAAACCAAGTGCTTTACATTTCTGATTTTGTAATATTAGCATATTACAATAAGGTAGCTTTGTAATATTACTGAAGGTACGGTGCAGAATTCATTTTGCTTCATATGTACCTTATATGCATACCTAAAGTCAATCTATGTTTTACTTCTAGTGTGCCAATGTGTCCACAGCAAACCTTCACAGGTGGTCATGCATGGAATTTTCTGCCATGTCACTAGCATACAAAATGTTCCATGATTACATTTTCACATTAAGGAAGCTTAACCCATGTTTGCCTTCCAGAAATGTATATTCTCTCCTATCACTTAAGTCCATGATCTTATGTAAACATTTTTGCAATTGAAGAACACACCTTCGTGCACAGAATAGCATATTCCAGAGACAATTTCATTAAGGAATCCGGAGTCTTCCTCCAACCCCTGCTCTTAAAGCAGCCCTTTCTTCCCAAAGCTTTCTTTGGTCCCAGGTTTCTCTCCTTGGACTTTCTCACCAGCAATACTCTTGCTGAAAATCATACATCCAGAATTGTCTTGGTGAGTGACTGTTGGGCAACTTGTGCAGTGGGGGGGGGGCGTGTCTGGACCCCTCCTCTGCCTGCAGAACATCTAACAGTATCTACTGCCATATTTTTTATGCATATGAGAGGTCCTTTATAGCATTAAGCACACTTAAGTTGTTAGTAGTATCATTTTCTTTTAATAGTTTTGTGTGCCATTATAGGCTTTTACTTCCATTGTTAACTGGTCTCAAAATGCCACCATGTCATTAACCTTTTAACATCAACATGCTACTTGGCTAAAATTTTTACATGGCTTTGATCCCTTTACTGAGAAAAATCCTCAAAGATTTACTGAAATCCTTGCCTTCTGTTTAGAGACAGAGTAAATTTGTGGCAGCCTCCTGCGTTCTTAGCTGCTGTGGATTCAACAGTCCTTTTGTTGTGGATTCAACAACTTCTGAATGTTTGTACCATATGAAACTAGGGTTAGTCATTTTTCTTGTTACTATGACAAAACGCCTGACAAAGACAACCTAAGGAGGATTTATTTTGGCTCACAGTTTGAAGGTACAGTCCCTCACAGCAGGGAAGACCTGACATCAAGTGTGTGCAGCAGATGCTCACAGGGTGTCTATCCTCAGTCAAGAAGCAGAAAAGAATGACTGCTCGCTTCTCCTTTTGATTCTGCCTAGAACCCCAACCCAAGGCTCGGTGCTGCCCAAGTTCAGCTTGGATTGTCCCACTTAAATTAACAAACATAGAAACTTCCTCAGAGACGACACAGGCCTGTCTCTTGGATAATTTTAGATCCTGATGATAATCGGTATTAATCATCACATCACGAGTTTTTAAAAAGAAAAACAAAGTTTCATTTAGGACCCTTTCTATAATTTCTGGCTCCTGCTATTTTGATTACATGTCCCTCGTCTACTTAGTGACAAATTATTTTTGTCACTAATTTTCCAAAACATTTCAGAGCCTTTCATGAGCCAGCTATGATAGATAGATCATTTTATATGTCAGCTTAGTCGGGTCTCATGGTTGAACATCCTGGGTATTTCTGCTGAAGTTTTTCAATGTGGTTGGCATTTAAAACCAAAGACTGCAGCAAGTGGAGTGTCCCCATGGTATGAGGAGATGTCATGCATCAATGAAGACCTAGACAGAACAAAAAAGATGGTTCTCCTTTGAGTAAGGGGGAATTTCTCCTGCCTTATAATTAGCTTTTGAGCTACATTGTAGGCCCTTCCTTACATATGGCAGCTTCTGACCTTTGGACTCAAAAACAGTCATTTGCTCTGCAGATTTTGGATTTGCCAGTTTCTGTAAACATGTGATTCCATTTCTGATGCCAAATAATTTATATTTATATTCTAATGTAATTATAATATTAAATATTATGTACACATGTATTATCTTAACATCTCCTTGTAGTACATGTGTGTGTTCGTGTCTGTCTATCTATAGTCTATTAGTTTGGTTTCTCAAAACCCTAATGTATTAGCCCATTCCTCCACTGTAGCATGAATAATAAAAACCCAGAGACAGATATTGCGGTTAAAGCTGAAGATCAGAGAAGCAAAGCAGCCAGCTACTATCTCTTACCTCTACCTCAGACTGAAAGGGTGGTCCTGTTTCCATGAATCCTCAGACTCCACTGCACTGAGCTCCTGCCTTATATTCCTCCCTAGTGCTGGGATTAAAGATATGGCATCCCAAATGCTGAGATCAAGGCTGTGAGCTCTTTTAGACTGATTCACTCTCATGTAGCCCAGGGTGGCCTTGAACTCACAGAGGTCCATCTGCCTCTGTCTCCTGAGTGCTGGGATTAAAAGTGTGTACCACCACTGCCTGGCCCCTATGGTTAGCTAGTGGCTTAGCTCTTAACTATGTGTGTGGCTAACTAGTGGCTTAGCTCTACACTCTGAAATGTATGCAAGTTTTATTAGTTCATAAACAAAATGTCACCACATTCCATTTTGAAAATGGAGGTTTTTTTTTTTCCTCTTTAAAGTATTACCTCTCCCAGTTTGCATTTGGCAAAATTTTAGCAAGAGCAAACTAGTATCACCAGCAAGTCATGCTGATAAACTTCTATATATGGAACACAAAGATGGTTTGGGAGGCAAACCCACTCAAACACTCAGAACACAACTAATGCATTTCAACTGTTATCAAGCTTATCTTGTGCTGTGGAATAATCCTTCAGTTTGTCCAATGGCTCAGGCTTCTTTTTTAGCTAGCTCTACCTACAAATTAACCCATTTCTAATATTCTGTATTTTACCATGAGGCTTGTGGCTTGTTACCTCACATCTTGCTCTCCCAGTGGCTACATGGCATCTCCCAGACTCTGCCTTCCTTCTCTCTGCATCTTTGTTTGGAATTTCTGCCTAGCTGTATTTTCCCTGTACATTGGCCAAAACAGATTTATTCATCAACCAATAAAAGCAGTGCATATTCGCAACATACAGAAGGACATCCAACATTGGCTAAAATTTTTGGGTCAGAGAGAACGCTGGGAGGAAGAAGGGTAGGGTCAGGGGAGTCACCATCAAACCCAAAGAAAAGCAAAATGAACATGTCACACTGAGAAAAGATACTAAGCCATGTGGCAAAGCATAGATAAAAATATAGGTTAATTGAAAATGTAAGAGTTAGCTAGTAACAAGCCTGAGCTATTGGCCAAGCATTTATAATTAATTATTTGGCAGTGGCTTGCAGGACAAAAACTTCTGCCTACAATCCTAAGACAAGGCCACTAAGATTGAAAATTTTAAAATAATGATCTATATTAATATAAATTTCCTTATAGGCTTTCTCTTGCCACCAACAAAACTTTTTTTTTCTGAAGTGCTTACGTGTTACCTTTACAAAATAATAAAATTATAGTTTGAAAGTCCAAGGTGGACATTACTAATTGGTTGCTATTTATCCATAGTCATAGCTAGATTTGCAGGGGAGAAAATCTGACAGAAATATACTTAAGAGTTAGATTTGAGGTAGAGTCTTTTGTTTTCTGCTAGGCTCATCAAGGTGTAGCCATGTGGTAACTAGGCCTGTGCACCAAGAAGAGAAACCATAGCCCGGCGTTCTGGCTGTGTAATAATAGCTTCAATATGAAGCTGCAAATGGGGACAGATCTGTGCTGAATTTGCTTTCCTGCATAAAGGAAAATTAAACCACAACACTGTGGAGTAACAGTCCTACCTTCCATCTATTAGTGGAAATCTCAGGGCAGTTAGCCTCTTTGGATTCACTCTGAAATTGTCATTTTCCTAGCTCTTAAACCCTAGGAGAGGAAGACAATAGTAAAGGATATTTATGTTCTTAGTCTCCTTAGAGACCGCACTGAGACTTCTCATGGCACTCAGACCAGTTTGAGACAGCACAAAAATAATTCTCATGACCTAATTGTATACTTCTGTGATACACAGAGAAGAGAAGGGAAGCACAAATGATGGCTACCTTAGCAAGCATTTCCCATCATGCTTCACGTAATCATCATAAAATCCAGTGATGTGTTATTGCAAAAGTGAGGAGGCTTAGTGATTTGACAGGGCCTTTGTGGCTACTACATGACGTAACCCAAAAGGCCTAATTCCAAAGCCTAACTTGCCTAAATTTCTGTGACACCAGCCACACAGGCCTGAATCCCAGCTATTCTGGAGGCTGAGGCAGGAAGATTACAAGCTCAAAACCAGCCTGGGATGCATAGCTGCCTAATCTTTAGATTATACTACTTCCAGATGTAACTTGGAAACAAAAGAGAAATAATTGCAGTATTAGCTGCTCTATGAAGGGCGGGGGTGATATCCCAAGCAGAATGACAAAGGTTTTCTTGAGGTTTATAAAGCCTTGTGGTACAGGAACCCACTCTACACCCTGCCAGAGATGTGGTTATTGGAACGTTTTGCCCATCACTTAATGCTAAGACATGTGTCATTGACAAAGTTTGTCCTGAAATGTTGAGTTTGATGTTGAAAGTCTGTTAATAAGTACTTGGCTAGCTGGCTGTTGCTGTCTTTGGACTTAGATTTACTCTACACCAAGGAGCTACATTTTAGTTCAAGAGATTCCATCTGCATTCTGAAGAGAACTTATTCTGAGTTCCAAGACTGCACCTGCAAACACACAAGTTCCATTACTGTAAGTCCTAGTATGTTTTTTTTAGCTTATTTCCCACAAGCATCTACCAACAGCACACCTAACACTTGCCAAATACAAACATATATAGCTCCTTTCTCAGGGGCATATTCCTACTGTACCCTAGCTTGCCTCACGTTTGGTCCATGTCACTGACAGAGAAATCACTCCCAGATTTAATGTGGAATGCTGTCAGACACAACTCCCTGGTTTGGGGCTGTGCTGTTATGTTGCTCTCTAGCCCAAATCAGCACTTCCACCACATGTCTTGTGTAAACCAGATTTTCTCTCATCTTTAGTTGTGAAGAATAAATAAGGTTTGGGGAAGCATGATAATGTTGCCAATCCAGCTGCTTCAGAAAGGAGGGGTTGTGCACACTGTTAGCATAGCACAAAAGATTAAAGGTTTCAGCAGTTGTCTGGCCAGTGACATTTACACAAGCCACAATAAGAAATACCATGAATTGCTACAGCAAATTCAGTGTATGCAATGTCCATGGACACAAATGTACATAAACACATATAAATTTCACATACATATATGTACACAGGAAAGTACACATACAAACATGCAAACATAAACACATGCACATACACATAGATACATATATAGCATTAAAAGAGAACATATTTATTATTTTATTGTATTTCCTCAAACACGTTGGTCATTTTATTCACCACCTCTGAAAGGTTAAAAAACTCCTTCCAGGGTACATAGCTAGCATTAGACTCAGATTGTATTCATCTTAATTCTCTTCTCCCACAATGCTCATGTTTTCTTCTGCCATGCCATGGTGGTCTTTCTCTCTCTTCCTTCATCTCTTTCTGAAGCCAAACCTCAAGGCCACTCTCCAGTCTAGCAGGCCACTGTGCAGGAAAGCAGTGTTCTATGCCAGGGATAATTTCTGGTGACTTCTAGAGGGCTTAAGTGGCCACCCTGTTGTTTCAGAGACCTTTCTAGCTGAAGCCTTTCAGTGCCCCCTCTCCTCAAACCAGGCACAATTATAGTACCTATAAGTTTTCTTGTAAGACAGAGTAACTTAGGTTTTAATTCAGGCTTCACAACTCCTGGCAAAACTGAACTTTTAGGCAGGAATGAAGCTATGAAATTTAAGCAATAACTTAATACAGCAAGCTATGAATTTTTATTTAAAGATTTACTTCTCAGCTTTCAAACAGACCTGCAGAGAATCCTCAGAAGTTCTGAATGAAAACTCTCCAGATAATATTAGCTGCTGGTGAATGTTCAAACCTCGTCAATGCACAGGTTAAGAGGTAGTGACTCAGATGGTGGATGGTTCCTGCTGGAAGTGTTAGTGGGCTCAGGACCGGGAATCTAGTTCTGACATGCCAAGAGTCTGGTGACCTTCTTCTTAGGCTTTTAGACTAAGTTTCAGAGAGGAGATGTAGTGCAGGAACATTATGTTTCTCCCATAGTCACACCAAATTTTGAGTTCTCAGAGTCAAAAACACAGCTTTCATTTCTCAGGATCTCTACTTTTGATGGCTTCACTCAAGTAAACAATGTGTCTTCATCACCTCCACTCACAACTCTACTCCCATTGTTTCCACCAAACAGAACCCAACATATCTCCCTCCCACCCTGTCGGGTTTGTAATGCACCAAGTCCAAACAGTGCTGTCTGTTGGATGCTGACTGATTTCGTTGGCTTGATCTTGTGCAGTGACTACCACTATAGTGAGTTCATGAGTACAACAGCATCTAGCAGAACTCCTCCCCATCTTCCAGCAGCACTCCTCCCCATCTTCCAACAGCGGTCCTCCCCATCTTCCAACAGCACTCCTCCCCATCTTCCAGCAGCACTCCTCCTCGTCTTCCAGCAGTACTCCTCTCCGTCTTCCAGCAGCACTCCTCCCCATCTTCAAACAGCACTCCTCCCTGTCTTCCAGCAGCACTCCTCCCCATCTTCCAACAGAACTCCTCCCCATCTTCCAGCAGCACTCCTCCCAGTGTTAATACATGAGTGTGGTGGTTTAATGGGAAGTGTCCCCACAGGCTCTGGCATTTGAACACTTGGTCCTGAGTTGGTGGTAGTGTCTGGAGAGTGAGTGGCCTTGCTGTAGAAACTATGTCACGGGAGTGGAGTTTGAACTTCATTGTCCCACTTATAGTTGGCTCTCTGCTTCCTGTTTGCAGTTGAAGATATAAGTACTCAGCCTCCTGCTCTGGCCACCATTATAGACTCTCCCTCTGGAACTGTAAGTCAAAATAAACTCTTTCTTCCCTACATGGCCTTTGTCTGTGGTCTTTTATCACTTAAGCAACATAAAAGTATAAACATTAATATTTAGAAGGCAGTTTTACATCATGCTCATTTAGCAAAACAACAGGAGTAAGTCTCCCCTCAGACCCAGGACCTCCCAGGAAAGGCTTTTCATCTTTATAGTACCAGGCATGAATTACCTCCTGTGGAACATGCCTCAGATCTCATCGGAAGTTGGCTATTTGCCCCCATAAACTTCATTGACACATCTTTCCAGGAAAATAGATATTATAGCACTCTGGGTTCACTAGTGGGGAGTATAGATTACTTTTATCCCCTGGAAGTTTGCATAGCTCCTTTTGAAAGCTAGCCAGTAAAAAGGAAGTTCTCAGGTCAGTTTCAGCTTAATTCCTCTATACTCTGCAATCAAGGTATGGAGAAGAAGGAGGAGGAGAAGGAGGAGGAGGAGGAGAAGGAGAAGGAGAAGAAGAAGAGAAGGAGGAGGAGGGGAGGAGGAGGGGAGGAGAAGGAGGGGAGGAGGAGGAAATAAAGAAAAAGATACCCTTTAAATGTATTCATTGGAAGCGAAGATTCTCACTTTTAAAATTTCTCCAAATATTTTTATGTGGCTTTCTGGAATAAAAAGAGAGCCAAAATCAGATATTTGTCAAGGAAATTCATGCTTTAAAGTGTTACAGAGCCCTCTCTGTGGGAGATTATTGTCACAGCATCATCTCTTTCCTCCAGCATACCACTGACTCACCATACTCAGATGACCTAAAACATCACTGAACTTCTAGGAAAATGAGAAGTCACTATCTTATTGGAGGATGATACCAAATGCTATTTGATGGGGTTAAAAACTATTTGTTTTAGGATGATTTAGATTCTAATTTAGAGGGTCAGTGTGTCAAAAAAACAAACTGTACTGTGACAAAGCAGAAGAGAGCCTGAGCAGCCAGCAGTACTACATGACAATCTGAGAGTAAGGCCTGGCACATAGTAGGTGTTCAACACATAACTGATAAATGAGAGCATCTAGCTGGAAGCTAGTGTGCCATGAAGTAGGACATTGGGAGCAAGGAGGCCTTGAGTAAGATCACTAGATAAATCTGTGGTCTTCGGGTTCTTTTCTTTTTTTTTTGGTGGGGGGAGAGTTCGAGACAGGGTTTCTCTGTATAGCTTTGGAGCCTATCCTGGCACTCATTCCATATCCCAGTCCGTCCTGAATTCATGATCTTGTCTCTGCCTCCTTCAGCAAATTCTACCAGCATGTGCCACCACAACAGGCTGGGCTATTTTCTTAAAAGATGTTAAAAAATAATGGAGACATTATAAATGGTTATGCCAGCTTCCATTCACTGTAGTCACTTTTTTCCCCACAGACCTTGAAGAGACCCATTGGAGTAACACCAGAAAGTGTTTGTCTGCCACCTTAAAACATAAAAGTTATGTCCTTGAACAAGAGCATCCAATAAGAGCATGACCTCTCTAAGCTCCTCCCAACTTTGGCTGCCTGTACCTCAAGCACTGTATCTGAGAAACCACCAGGGGTAGTGATGGAGGTAGTTAGCAGAGAAGAACTAACCAATGAGAAACAAGGTTTACTTTAAAAATATCTAAGAGGCTAAGAAAGTTGAGAGGTCAAAGTGGGGTGGTGGTGGGCAGAAAGACATCTTAAAAACAGAACTTATAGCAATGGGATAAAGATGAGAGAAGTGAGTGACAGATTGGAAATTTGTTAATAATGAGAAGCCTGATTCCCTGGAGGGAGCCCCCATCACAACAGGACACTCTAGTCCATGTCTGAAATACTGTTTCCTACAGGGCTGGTTCTTCCCTCTGCTCATGACAATGCGCATTTCTGGCTGAGTGCGAGAAGACATGAAGGGCACCTTTTATTTTCCTAAGAGGAAATTGAACCTGTGCTTTGTGGACTTCAGCATATGCGTGTGTATGAAAATATGAGCCAAATGCTTTTGAAGAGAAACAGAAGTATGCTGCCCTTGTGACAGAGAAGTGTCCAAGAACAAAGACATGTATTCCTGCATGCAATTTCTACCCTACAGATTCTTTGTTGTGATACATTTTATGACCAACTTTAAAGACATTGACCTGTTGATCTCGTTCTGGTTTTCATTGGCTGCACCCTACTTCCATAAGAAACAGTCCCTTAGGAGAAGCAGGATTTTTCCTTTAAGACAAATAGTGTATACCGGGCCCCAGAATCCTACTGGTCTCTCCCCTACCATTGCTTTCATTGCTCTGAATATATAAAATAAAGAGCACAAGAACATGGCACCAATCAAGCAAGTTGGGAGTGTTTGCAAAGGTGCCACCCACATGTTACCCCATGAGTGGAATTAGAGAACTAATCCACAAAGACACTTGAAGTTGCCTCACCAGATGCCCTCCACTTGGCTGGAAACTGAGTTATGCCAAGAAGTCACTCTTCTAGTGAACGAAATTTCTAATTAACACTGAAAATGCATGGTAGCTAAGTTTGTGGTGAAGACAGGCCATCTCCTCATTCTTCTTAGCTTGAGCCAAATTAAACTATGAAAGGGGGACAGGATAATTGCTCACGGTGGGGCATGGTGTTTTCTCCTGCACAAACATATAATTAGGCTGTCTTAACCTCTTGGTTCAGCAATAAACACCACTTCAGAGACTAATTTACAGGCAAGAATCACAGAAGGCTGTGGAATAAACTCCCGGGGCTCCAGGCATCACTGTTCAGTTGAAAGAGAGCAGCTTCACTATTTCAAGTCAGCAAAAATCCTTCTGCACTTACCACAAACTAAAATGAGATTGAAATAAGGGCTGTGCATTCAAAACATTGAACACACCAGCTAATAAAAAATACATTTGTGACTGGTCATAAAAATAGAGAGTGTAATTGGCTATACCCTAGAAATATCTTTCACTTAGCAGTATTTGGGAAGACAGTCTTCCATAATATTGACTTTGCTAACACATCTACATTTTTCTGTCCGCCATAATTATGCACCCGTCAGTGACACCTCACCCCTGTAGTTGCCAACAGTCATTGACTAGGGTGGTGGGAGGTGAGCTAGCTCCATAGCAGTACCGCTGGTGTGGGGCAGAGGGAAGGAGGGGACTTGTAGTCTTCTAGGTCCTTAAGGTGAGGAGTATCTGAAGGGACCTAGGAGCTGTTCTTCATCCGTCCACTTTGTCCCCAAAATCCTCTTTAAGCATGAAACACAACACAGGCCCTGCAGGGGAGGTCACTGAGAGTAGATAACCCTCTCTGTGAGAATTGTTCTTCCTTCTGACCAAAGCACAGCTAGAGACTGAGAAGCTGTGCTCTGACAATGGTTGGATTCCAGGAACAATTACAAAAGAGTGTGGGCTGTGGATGTATTAGACATGATTCATGTGGTGTGAGAACTGGAGAAAGAATGGTAGAAAGAGATCCACGAGGGAGGCCCAGAGACACACCAATGGGATGAACAGCCAAACAACTGAGCATACCGTCTTATCTATAAGCAAGTCAATGGTTTGTAGGTTATTTTCTTCTGAGTCCTCTCACTGTATAAAGCCATAAATAACGAGAGAGAGGAAATCATGTCTTCTCCCAAATCCTCTCTCTGCAATTACTTCTCTTTCAACCAAGATTTTCTAGGGTAAGGGCTGTATTGCTAAGTCTTTGAGACATAGAGGCACCAGTTATTAAGTACAGTATCCTATCTTTATGGAATGAGTGAGTGAAGAGAGAAAGGATGAATGAACACCTCCCCTACTGGAATACCAAGCAATGAAGCAATCTTCTATTTTCAAGATGAATGTAGTGGTACTGGAAAGACTGCACAGCGGGTGAAAGTACTTAGTGTACCAGTCTGATGACCTGAGTTTGATACTAGAACCTACAGTGGAAGGAAAAAATCAACTTCTAGCTGTCCTCTGACCTCTGCATACACACTCCACACACACACACACACACACACACACACACACACACACACACACTCCACACACACACACTCCACACACACACACACACACACACACACACACACACCAATAATAAATAATTTTTAAAAGGTTAAGGTAACAAAAAATCCCACTTGAAAGTGATTTTATAAAGAAAAAATTATGCTGGGCAGTTGTGACATGCACCTTTAATCCCAGCACTTGGGAGGCAGAGACAGGTGGATCTCTGTGAGTTCAAGGCCATTCTGATGCACAGAGTGAGTAAATTAATTGAAATGAAAATAACAGAATAATGGCTATATTCTTAAGTAAATATTGCCTAAAGAAATGTTACTATGTTTTAAAATAGTATTGATTATGAGAAACAATAAACTGCATTTACTTTAAGAATGATGATTTATCTCTCAAGCACTGATTTTTACAAAATAAGCTAGGCAATCTTCAATTATAGACAGTAGCCTTTTATTTGTCATGCAGGTAAGGATAGATTTTGTATTTTTAATTTTTGACAACAATAGAGATTCAGCATTTGAATGGTAAAAAGGAAATTATGCCAAGTATCAGATTACTTCAAAGTTGGCCTGTGCTCATGTTATTAGATGTTTTAAAAGCTGAGCTCTCTTTCAAAATCTTAGCAGTAACTTATAAATGCCTAGTCATGCACATGACTGCAAAACTCCAGAGAAATATAGCTGTGGCTAAGATTTTATAATTTTCAGGCCCTACCCACAATGCAGGCAATTTTACTTAAATGTTACCCTTAACTTCCTTACGGTGCTTCTGGGCCCCTTTTAGATATGGGCTTCCTCATCTTTTAAACCCAATTTTAAAGGACTGAACGGTAGCAATTGGATATGGTACTGAAACTTGGGGTTCTTTTAATAAAGTATATAATTCCATAATAACAAGACATCTGTGCTTTCAACATTTCTACAATTCCTTTATTTATTTATTTATATTTTTAGTACTGGTGGTACTGAAACCAATGAATTCATTCAAGGAGCAGTTATTGCTATAGAAAAATAACAAAATTGCAACATTTGTGTTCCATCTTCAAAAAGAATATATACGTACATGCATATATTACAAATTTAGATTTAGGGGTGTTCTTTTTATTATTATTTTTTTTATTTTGAGAGGAGTTGGTTTGAGGGGATATAGTTTGGAACTCACTCTAAAAAGCAGTTTGGCCTCAATCTTGCTGTCCTTTGGCTGCTCTGCCTCCCAGGTAATTAAATTATAAATAAAATTTAATTTATAATTAAATTATAAATCACAACTGGCTAAATTTAGATTTTGAGACGTAAGAGGATGATAATGAGCGTGATTTCTTATTTTTGGCAACTCTTAAGGAAGGAGGGTCATTATTCCTGATCATGTGTGTTTTAGAGAAAGCAATTGGTAAATGAAATACAGTAAATTATTTGAAAACTTTAAAAACTAAGAAGGAGAGTAGTTTCAGTGGCATGGTGGATTAATCTAGGCTATCCAAGGCCACACTGTAGGTAGAAGTAGATGGGCAGCCTATGCCAGCCAGGCTTGTGTGTTTGGACAGTCCATGTGATCGCCTTTGCATGGGACTCTGGTGAATGAGAATGCCTGTCAAGGGTCATCCATGCAGCTTCTGCAGGCCAAACCCAGCAACGGTTTGTAGGGGGAACATAACACTCACTGCACGCACTCTAACCGCGGGGAAACACTTGTAACTATTACCACTGGCTTTCACAGATCCTTTAATTTAGGCTCTGGCTGGAGCCCATAATATCAAGGCAATGAAAGGTTGCCGTCAAACACAAGGAGATTTTCTATTGTGTAAGAAAAGGGGAGAATTCATCAAGATAAAAAAGCAACTTAGTTTAATTATGAGTCTTTTAATGTCTTTTCATAATCAGTTAATAAATACCTGGGCAATAAAACTGGATTTAAGCTTTTAATAGGCCACGTTGGCTTGAACCTAAACAACTGGAATTATCAGCTCCAAGCATTGTGCGGTAACGGGCTCCCCATTCGGTGCCAGGGGAAACAAAGCTATTCAAGGGCTTTTTTTTTTTTTTTTTTTTTTTTTTTTCCTTCTTGTGCCTCACCATAATAAACGCTTGTAATATTCCCCCCCTCTCTGGCGTGTACGACACAGATCTTATTTATCACAGTGTGAGACACACCTGGCATGCGGATCAGGAAACAACTGTTTTACTTCATTTCTGTCATCGCCTTCCAACAGATTTCTTTCACATTCCAATTTGGACGGCAGGACTCGACTTTTTCTCCATAAGTTCTCCATTAACAGATTCACAGCAGAAGGCGCCGTTGGTCCGTTTCCTCTTGAAGCAATTAATTACCCAGAGCGGCGTGTTTTGACTGGGAAGGCAGCAGGCTGCAAGTCACCAGCCTTTGCACGCGTCTGTGAGGGACGTCTTCATCCTCCCACCAGGCAGTTTGTGCTTTGCGACCTAGTGAGCCACCGTGTGAGGGCTCTTCAGGAAGCCAAGTCCATCCTAGGGCCAAGGAAGCAGCCCCAAAGTCAAGCCCGGCTCCCTCCGGCTAACTCAGAAGAGACTGTTTCCCAGGCTCTCACTTCCCTGGTTCCGGCCAGATGAAAGGTGATTTCGCTTTCTGAATTAGTGAAGAGCCGATCAGGCTTGGAAGTCTGAGATCTGTAAACTATGCACCAATAAACCTTGAAAAGCTTGAATTACACTGTAACCCACAAAAATTTTCAAATTAAAAAGGCATATTTAGAGGCCTTCTGCGAATAGTGATTTTATTTCGTTTAATTCCCTCTTGTGGCCAATTAGGTAGACACCCTTGCACATAGGCATATACTCCCTGGGGGAAGGGAGGAGAAAAGGGAGGTTAGCTTCTGACTGGGGGGAGGAGCAGGGTACCATTCCTCAAACAGACAGGAAGTATTTCC
The DNA here is from genome assembly GCF_943737965.1 of Phodopus roborovskii. Lineage (NCBI taxonomy): Eukaryota > Metazoa > Chordata > Mammalia > Rodentia > Cricetidae > Phodopus > Phodopus roborovskii. Next base: position 31,772,796 of record NW_026125295.1, on the reverse strand, counting down.
CCGGCTGTTCTGTCCGGAAGCCCCAGTCTTTAGAAATCAATGAAAATGTGGGTAAGACATATTCTGTTTAAGTTCACTCTTTAATGTTCTAGACTCATTTTTCATGGTCCTCCCCGCAACTTCTGCCTAATTCAACCTTAATAAAGAGCCAAGTTGGAGAATGAACGTTAAATTTCTACCCTGGTAACCCACACTATCTGTTCAGCCCGGTTCAGTTATCTTCAGATCTGAAAGGGCTTCTTTGGCATCGAATGCGTGGTTTCTTCCTGGTGTGTTCGCATTTGGTTTTTAATGAAGTGGTCTGCACATCTTCTTAGCATTTTATCTCCATACACACGGCTCAGCTTGACGTGACAGAGCCCTGCTACCTAGCTTGTTTCAGCTTTCTCTCCGTGCTCATGGCTGCTCTCCCTATCAGAATCGCAAGATGTGTCCCATCCTCATCTGGTGGCAACGTCCACGTGCACCATATGAAAAAGAACTTAATAAAATGCACATTGGAAATATAAAACAAGGTCAGGGGCGACAGTTTGGCTGAAGGTCTTTCTTTAAATGTGGGAAACAAAAGAACAAGATTGTTTTAGCAGTTGCAGGTGTTGGGGAGGCAGCTGAAGTCCCTGCTACCTGTTCCATTCGACCCTCAGAATGACTGTCCACTGCCTAACCCAGGCTTTCTCTAAATGATAGGTAGGTGTCCCAAGCTTTAGAAAGGCTAGGTAGGGAACAGAAGGAAGCCCCCAATCTGCCCCTAAAACGGCCACAGGGATTGGAGGAACAAAGCAGTGGGAGATAACAGGATGAGGATGCAAGAGCTAGCATACAACTCTAGGACCAGGACCATCAGGGAGTCAGCAGTAATGAATGGTGTTACTGTGTGCATTGTAAAAACCAACCGCCAGGATTGGAAGCTTGTAGGTGGTAAGTATTTTTAAAAGAAAGTTCTTTTTTAAAAAAAATCTGTGGTTGGGTCTATCAGATGCCAACCAAATTGTAAGAAAGAACATTGTCAGCAAGCAACTGCTTGCTTCATAAGACCTCAAGACCTCAAGTGTACCTCTTGGCAGGCGTGTTTGCCTATTGAACTGACTGGTTACTTTGGCAACACTTAAGAGCAGAAAGCGCGCAGTGAAACTCCATCAAGAGAATGTTATCATTTTTAAATGAAGATGAAAGAGAAAGCACTTAATAACTATGTCAGAGATGATGATAATAGCCCCAAACCCATTAATATGTGACCATAAATTGGTTTATCAGAATAGCCATGGCCCAGCAGAAGAGTAGACTTCATAGGCTTAATAAAGGACAAGACCAGGTCATCTAAACAGAAAAAGAAGGGCTTGCAGAGACAGATTGGATACTATGGTGGGTGCAGAGGAGTAATCAGGACCATCAAGGCATCCACTCAGTTTTGGTAACTTCTCTTGAACTCTGGCTTCCTCCTCATTTGTAAAACAAAAATGATTTCACTTTCTCAGACTGAAAGACTCCGGGTGTAGAGAGCATTTAACTACCCCATAGCACGACAGACTAAACGCGCAGCTGAGGTTACAAGACATACTCTTGCCTGCCTCAGCCAGGGTGAACCACCACTCAGCCTAGCACCCTGGAGACCAGGCTGTCTCTGGAAAAGCCCATTTTTTAATGGGAGTTGCCTACACTAGAAGTAGAGAAGAGACTCAGGCCCATAGATGGCAAAATTCCACTCACATAAGATGTGGACGGTGGAAATAATCTTTCACCGTGACTCTTGTCTACCTTCCATGTTGGCCTTCATTGGTCCAAATGTATCCCCACATAATTACTCAGGTGTGAGCTCTGCAATAGCAGTATTACACAGGAGACAGCTTTGAGTGTAGAATTTAGGCCTGGGGTGGGGCTCACAGGGCACTTAGCTGACATGCACAGAACCCTAGGTTCCATCCCCAGCACTGTAAGAAGGAAAGAAGGGGGGGGCAAGGAGGTCCGGAAAAAAGGAAAGAGGGTGTGAGGGAGGAGGGAGAGAGGGAGAAGGGAGGAAAAGACCCTCTCATCTAAACCCTCACCCTAGGCACTATCATTAAATAAGGTTCTGGGATAATTTAGAGACCATCCTTATGCACATTAAGGAGAGAAACTATTTCAATCTGGGGCCAATTAGACAACTTCTGAGACGAGAATCCATACATCCTTACATTTCAGAGAGTGCTGGTGGTGGGGTTGTTTGTTTTGACAGTTTCATGTACTCCAGACTAGCTTTGAACTTGCTATGCAACTAAAACTGACCTTGAATTTCTAATCCTCCTGCCTGTGTCTCCTAAATGCTGGGATTGTGTGTGTGTGTGCCACCTCGTCTGCCCATCAATACCTTTTAAATGCTCTAGATCATTTCAGGAATGCATTGTCAAAGATAAAACTTAACCAAAGAAATATGGGATAGAAAAGGGCAACCATTCTTGAACTAGATCCCTTGAGAGAAATCCCAGTTATGGAAAGAAAGCAGAGATACTTTCATATTTACACCCATACTCATACACTTCTAGCTAAGGTAACAAAGTGCCCGGGTGGGCAGAACATTTATTGGTATTAAGCACTGTGTTTATTGTTGCTGCCCATTTTCCAGTGCTTTTAGAACTCTGTAGGGGAGGTGCTGTGACTTTGAAAGGGCTATTTTTATAATAGAATTGTTTTACCTAACGGTTTATGTAACATGCTGTACTATTAAACAGTAAATAAAAAACACTGATAAACCCCAGGTTCCCCACAGGTAGCTTGGCACATCCTTAATTATCCAATTTATGAGCAAATTGCCACCTCAGCTTTGGCTTTCAGCTTGTTAGATGCATGTGTGCATGCACAAGCAGTTTGCGTGCAACATTCCTACAGTTTTAGTGTTTAAATGAAAGGGCCAAAATATGAAGGGGCAGGGGAGGAGTTGTAAGAATACGGGGGGGGGGGCGCTGAGATTTGGGTTTGGGGTTTTGTTTGCAGAGTTTGTGAAGCAGGGGTGGGGTGGGGGTGTCCATATTAGGGCACACTCACAGGTTGAGAGGCCACTAATGACAGTGGACTGTATCAACTTAAACCCATCCAGCTATTATACTGAGGAGTTTGGGGGAAAGCTGAAATTACACACACACACACACACACACACACACACACACACACACACACACACGTCTCCCCACCCCTTCTCACCCCCCCAACTCCCTCACCCCAGTACTACAGCCTACTTTCCCTGCAAACAGCTTTTACCCAATTAAACTCAATTACTAGTAAAATCCTCTTTGCCTTTGTCATTCAAATTGAAGATAAACACCAGTCAGATAGCATCAGTTAGCTTTTGTTCTATTTACTGTTTTACAAATGTGTTCCTTTGTTCAGTCTTCTGAGTGTTTACAGCCCTCTCTAACCCAAGTACTCTTAGAAAGATGAGGATTTTTTGGGGGCCTCATAGGCTCACAATACCTTTGCAGATTCCCCCGATGAGCGCCCCCTGGCGTTAGTACTTTGAATCTCCCTGCCAGTCTCAGAACATGAATCCCTCTGCTGGTTCACTAAAAGTCTGGGAAGACATGTTGAAAGAGCAGGCACACTAGTTTCCTTAGGAATCGCCTCTTCTTACAAAGTTTCATGAATTAGCTTGATGAGTGTGAGAATCTTTTTTTACATTTACCAGCCTGGGCATCTGCGGGCTCTCACCACAGACCCAGGCCATGGGCTGAGAATGCTTCCACAGGCGTCCAAATATCACAAACCATTGCAAGCCCCTGCATCCGGTATTGATTAAACAATGTCTGGAGCTGGCAAACATTATTAATATATAGAATGCTAGAGAGATTGATTGCGCTACTTTCATTTTTCTTCTTCCTGCCAGCCCCCTACAGGAGAAAAAGCCCTGCAGCTGTTCCGAATCCCATTGCCAGGGTCATATTATAGCTTGTTTTGATGTTTTACCAACAAGTTCTGTGCCTCATACAGGGACAGGCCAAGGAGAACATCCCGAGTTCCAACTGGAGGCCAAGGCACAATCACTCTGTCAGGTATTGTTAGTAAGTCAGGATCATAAAAGATAATAAACTCTCTCCCATCTTTTATGACGGCACACAGAGATCAAACATTTTCCAAACCAGAGCCCAAAGCCCCCAGGACCAGTTCTCCCTGACAGATGTTCATCTGCTATCTTGGTATTGACGTGTTACTTAATTTATTGACCTACAGAGGGAAGGAAATACAAAGACCCAAGAAGTCTGGTATTGTGCAAGCTATGAGCCTTCGAAATAAACTGGATATACAACATGTTTTAGGAACTATCTAACTAGTGCTCCTTTGCTGTTTTTCCCCTCTCAGTACTTAAACAAATAAAAATAGGCCACAGTAAAGAAGTTTTTTTTTTTAAAAAAAAAAAAGCTTTTATTGTTTTTATATCTTTTATACATTAATGATCAATGACATCATCGACCACAAAACACCTGATTCACCCCATATTTCTTAGGATGACTACGAATAGGATGAATAGAGCCTGATAGTGGAATGGTCTTTCTCACTTGAGTGAATTCTGCATAGCCAGACAGACCATGCCCACCTCCAGGATGACCAAGCCTTGGACAAAGAGAAGACCCACACCCAGTGGTGTTCAAAGCCCTCTTTCTGGGAGGCCTAGCAGCCTTTACTCATCCTACATATACTCAGCCCTCCTCCATCACAGCCTGTTTCCCAGGCTGCCTGGATGAAATGCTGATTTCTCTATTGACGTACATGACTTTGCTCATAAAGTCTTTGCTCTGATCTACAAATAAAAGTCCTTTAAGAGATGGGCAAGGTATATGGAGAGAGTGGACAACCTTGTCTTGTTCCTCATTTTAGAGGAATTCTGTTGAGTTTCTCTCCATTCAGTTTGATGTTGGCTCTTAGTTTACTGTATATTACTTTTATTATGTTTAGGTAGGTTCCTGTTATCCCTAATCTCTTTCTAAGACCTTTGTCATGAAGGGATGTTGGATTTTGTCAAAGGCTTTTTCAGCATCTAGTGAGATGATCATGTGGTTTTTCTTTTTCAGTTTGTTTATATGGTAGATTACATCGATGGATTTTGATATGTTGAACCATCCCTGCATCTCTGGGATGAAGCCTACTTTATCATGGTGGATGATTTTTCTGATGTGCTCTTGGATTCAATTTGCCAGTATTTTATTGAGTATTTTTGCATCAATAATCATGAGGGAGATTGGTCTGTAGCTCTCTGTCTTAGCTTTGCCTTTGAGTGGTTAGAGTACCAAGGTAATTGTAGCCTCATAAAAAGAAAGTTTGGCAATGACCCTTCTGCTTCTATTGTATGGAACAATTTGAGGAGTATTGGCAGTAGCTGTTTCTTTTGATTTCTGGTAGAATTCTGCACTGAAACCATCTAGCCCTGGGCTATTCCCCCCCCCCCTTGGGAGACTTTTCATGACTGCTTCTATTTCATTAGGAGTTATAGGTCTACTTAAATTGCTTATCTGTTCTTGGTATAATTTTGGTAAGTGATATTTATCCAGAAAATTGTCCATTTCCTTTAAATTTTCCAATTTTCTGAAGTAGAGGTTTTGAAAGTATGACCTGATGATTCTTCAGATTTCCTCAGTGTCTGTTGTTATGTCTCCCTTTTCATTTCTTATTTTGTTAATTTACATGTTGGCTCTCTGCCTTTTGGTTAGGTTGAATAAAGGTTTGTCTATCTTGTTGATTTTCTCAAAGAAAATTGATTCCTACTATTGCTTCCTTTGTTTCATCTTTATTGATTTCAGCTCCCAATTTGATTAATTTCTGGCATCTATTCCTCTGGGTGAGTTTGCTTCTTTTTGTTCTAGAGCTTTCAGGTGTCCTGTTAATTCTCTAGTGTGGCTATTCTCCAGTTTCTTTATAAGGTCACTTAGTGCTATGAACTTTCTTCTTAGCAATACTTTTAGAGTGTCCCATAGGTTTGGGTATGTTGTGTCTTCATTTTTATTGAATTCTAGGAAGTCTTTAATCTTTAATATTGTACTTGAAGTTCTAGCTAGAGCAATAAGATAACAAAAGGAGATCAAGGACATACAAATTGGAAAGGAAGAAGTCAAACTTCCACTATTTTCAGATGATATGCCAGTTTACAAAGTGACATGAAGAATTCTACCAGGGAACTCCAACAGCTGATAAACACCTTCAGCAAAGTATCAGGATATAAGATTAACAAAAACAAACAAACAAACAAAAAAACAGTAGTCCTACTATATATATAGACAATAAAGGGACTAAGAAAGAAATCAGAGAAACATCACCCTTTACAATAGCCACAAACAAGATAAAATAACAACAATAAATAACCAAACAGGTGAAAGAACTGTATGATACGAACTTTGGGTCTTTAAAGAAAGAAATTTAAAAAGATACCAGAAAAAAGGCAAGATCTCCCATGCTCTTGGAATGGTAGGATCAACATAGTAAAAACAGCAATCTTGCCAAAAAGCAATCTACAGATTCAATGCAATCTCCATCAAAATCCCAGCACAATTCTTCACAGACTTTGAAAGAATAATACTCAGCTTTATATGAGAGAAAAAAAAAAACAGGATAGCCAAAAAAAACCTTGTACAATAAAGGAACTTTTGGAGGCATCACCATCCCTGACTTCAAGCTCTACTACAGAGCTATAGTAATGAAAACAGCTTGGTATTGGCATAAAAACAGACAGGTAAACTAATGGAATCAAATTTAAGACTGATATTAACCCAGACACTTACAAACACCTGAGTTTTAACAAAGAAGCTAAAACTATACTGTGGAAAAAAGAAAGCATCTTCAACAAATGTTGTGTGCATAACTGGGTGCTGACATGTAGAAGACTGCAGATAGATCCATATCTATCGCCATGCACAAAACTTAAGTCCAAATGGATCAGAGACCTCAACATAAATCTAGCCACACTGAACCTCTTAGAAGAGAAAGTAGGAGGTATCTTTGAAGGAATTGATATGCAAGACCACGTCCTGAACATAATGCCAGTAGCACAGACTCTGAGATCGACAATTAATAAATGTGACCTCTTGAAACTGAGAAGGTACTGCAAGGCAAAAGATATAGTCAACAACTCATAAAGGCACCCCACAGAATGGGAGAAGATGTTCACCAACCCCACATCTGACAATGGACAGATTTCCAAAATATGCAAAGAACTCAAGAAGCTAGTCACCAAAACACCAAATAAAACAATTAAAAAGTGGGGTGCAGAACTAAATAGACAATTCTCAATAGAGGAATCTAAAATGGCTGAAAGACACTTAAGTGTGATGGAAAATTAATGACTAAGGGGTATAAATTAGGGCTTATGGCAAGAAGGGAAAACTAGAGAGATAATTCCCTGACTGCAGAGTGCTGGGCCAGAGCCCAAGAGATAAAATAGAAAGCTGAAGCCCACCACCAGCATCCTCCCTGCCCCATTATCTTGAGAACAAGGACACTGAGCCTGCCGACCTTGTAAAAAAAACTTTGTACTCTGTAAAATCTCTGTAACCTTGGAAACCTGTGAGCTGAGACTAGCGGTCTCAAGCCTCCCTTTCCCTTTCCCCTTTTAAAAACACTTCACAATTGTAAGCAGGCGCCTTACTCTTCTGATAGAATGAGGTCCCAGCCGGTTTAGTTCTTGCAATAAAAAACTTTTTGCTTTTGCTTTTACAGTCCTCGGAGGTTGGGAGGATTCCTGGTTGGCACAACAAATTAAAGTGGGGTACAGAACTAAACAGAGAATTCTCAATAGAGGAATCTAAAATGGCTGAAAGACACTTAAGAAAGTGCTCAACATCCTTAGCCATCATAGAAATTCAACTCAAAACAACTTTGAGATACCATCTTACAGCCATCAGAATGGCTAAAATGAAAAACACCGATGATGGTTTATGCTGGAGAGGATGTGGAGAAAGGGAAATGCTCCTCTATTGCTGGTAGGAGTGCAGACTTGTACAGCCACTTTGGAAATCAGTATGGTGGTTCCTCTAGAAAATGTGAACTATAAGGGAAAAGGGCCTGCTAAAGAAACACACCCTAAGCAGAGCCAAAGAAACACACTTTGGCCCTGCAACCAGAACCAAAGAAATGCACCCTGACCCTGTAACCAGTGCCAAAGAAACACACTTTGCCCCTGGAATCAGAGCCAGTGAAAGAAATACACCCTGGTCCTAAAATTAGAGCCAAAATGCTAACCCTGAAACCAGAGCCAAATATGACTCTGTGCTAAACCTGTGCAGAAAACCAACCAATCCCTGAGCACAAAATCTAGTCAGTTTGAGCTCAAGGACTGGAGCTGAATTGTAACAACTTTGCCCAGGAAACCCTCTCCTGACAGAGCAGAGCTGATACATTGGAGAAGCCTTCCCCCGAAACAGGGCTATAAACTGCTATGCTTACTGTGACCTATGGTATTCCTTGTCTCCCAAGTGCCAGAATACCTTTCCATCTGAGCTGTAACAATCAGTATTCTGTGACTTCCGAGTGCCAGAATCCCTGTCCATCCCACCCGAGCCGTCAAAATGCTTACAAGAACCAGTCTACCTCAAGATCCAGCAATTCTACTCTTAGACGAATAACCAAAGGATGCACAGTCATACAACAAGGACATCTGCCCAACTATGTTCAGCCAGAACCTGGGAACAACCTAGACGCCCCTAAACTGAAGGATGGATAGAGAAAATATCATACACAATGGAGTACTACTCAGCAGAAAAAAAGAAAAACAAAACAAAACAATGGAATCATGAAATTCCCAGGCAAATGGACGTAACCAGAAGAAATGACCCTAAGTGAGGTAACCCAGTCACAGAAAGGCAAACATGGTATATACTTACTTATATAGGATATTAGACATAGACCAAAGGTTTACTAGAACACAATCCACACCTCCAGAGAATCTAGGAAACAAGGAGGACTATAAGAGAGACATACAAGTTCCCCTGGTGAAGGGGAAAGGTGTTATGAGTAGGTTTTTCCCCGGCAGCCTGGGTCCACAGCTGCGCCAGCTCCAAATAACACGGAAACACTGTATTAGATATAAATACTGTTGATCAGTTACTAGTTTCTTATCTGCTAGCTCTGTCTTAATTATTAACCCAGTTCTATTAATCTAAGTACTTCCACGTGGCATTCTTCTCCCCGTTCTCCATCTTGGATCTCCTCTCTATTACTCCCTCTCTCCTCCTTGTCTCCTAGTCCCTCCTATCTTCCTTTCCTATTGACCAACAGTGCTTTATTCATTAACCAATACAAGAAACATATTTACACAATGACATCTCCCATCAGAAAGGGACAAGAGCCCCTGAGCAAATTGGGAGCATGGGGGAGAGGGAAGAGAGGGAGAAGAAAGAGGAGAGGAAGAGGACATGAGGGATCAGGAAGATTGAAGGGGGAGATGGACAGAAGAGAGCAAGAAAAGAGACACATCAATAGAGGGAGCCATTATAGGTTTAAAGAGAAATCTGGCACTAGGGAATGACCCCAGCTAGAAATCTAAGTAATAGTGGAGAGGCTACCTTAAATACCCTTCCCCTATAACAAGAATGATGACTACCTTACATGCCATCATAGAGCCTTCATCCAGTAGCTGATGGGAGCAGAAGCAGATATCCACAGCTAAGCACTAAGCCAAACTCCTGGAAGCCAGTTTCAGAGAGGGAGGAATGACGAACAAAGGGATCAAGACCACACTGGGAAAACCCACAAAAACAACTGACCTGAGTAAGTAGGAACTCATGGACCCCAGTCTGACAGCTGGGGAACCAACAGAGGACCAAACCAGTTCCCATAAATGTGGGTGTCAGCAAGGAGGACTGGGCAGTCTATGGGGCCTTTGGCAGTGGAACCAGGATGTATCCCTAGTGCACCAGCAGACTTCGGGGTCCCATTCCCCATGGAAGGATACTCCCTTAGCCTAGAGACATAGGGCGGGCCTTGGCCCCACCTAAAATTATAGGACAGATTTTGATGATCCCTCATGGAAGGCCTCACCCTCCCTGGGGGGGTGGATGGGAGATGGGATGGGGGGTGAGTTGGGGAAGTGGGAGGATGGGAGGGAGAGGGAACTGAGATTGCTATGTAAAATAAGTTTGTTTATAATTTAAATATAATTTTTACAAAAGAGTTGGGCAAGGTCAATTGCTGCTTCCCCTAATTACTATAGGTCTTAATGTGGATCACCCCAGAGATCAATACTATGATTCTCTTTCTATACATCTCCTTGATGTAGCTTCAAATATTATACATCTTTTGGCCTCATCACCCCTCCTGTGTCTTGTAACAAGGATGTAATAATGCCTTGGAATGATTGGTATTACTTACACACTTGAAATAATTTGGAATCACCTGAACGATGGACCTCTGGAGATGATTGGGTGTGGTGGGTATCTTGATTGCATCAATGGAGTGGAAAGACACCTACTGTGGGTGGCACCATTCCTTGGCTGGGATCCATGACTGTATCAATAAGAACGGGGACTGAGAAATGACTTTCATTTATCACTCACTACTTTCTGACTGTGGATATGGATATGATATGACAAGCAACTCAAATTCATGCTGCCCTGACTTCCCTGCTATGACAGACTCCAACTCTATCATGAGACAAAATGAACCCTTCCTTCCCCCAAGTTGCTTCTGTCAGAGTTTTATCACAGAGACAAGAAAAATAACTCAGCCATACCTCATGTTCCACAAATGCTTATTCATTTCATTCAAAAATACCATACTCATCTTTGAAGTTCTCTCCTTCTATGATTTCACTTGAACTAGGAATAAAGACCAAGCTCATTAGACTTCCATTCAAAACCCTCCAAATACATGTTCTACATCTTTAGAATGTATCTAAACACCCCAACCTGTAAAGAAATAATCATCCATCAAAACTGTTTCCTTTCTGAATCCTACCACATTTTACCTGCCTCTGCCCCCACCCCATGCTCACACACACCCATACATCTCCATCCATTATGGGCTCAAACACAGCACTACCTTTCTTCTCTAAGCTTTCACAAGTAGCTCTGGTTTCAGAGATCATGAAAGTTATGTAACACCTGATATGTGTTCTAGACCATCAAGTGCCAATATAATTTTGAAGGCATGAATTGTGCTTCCTTCCTTTTTAAACTTTCCATTGTTCCAATCAGCACTTACCAAATATTTTGTCACTTTTCTTTAACATAACAGTTGAATAAAGCAAAATGTTATTCCAAACCAAATTATTTGCCTGTCATGAATAATCAAAACATCTAATTTTTTATTAAGGGTATCTGTATATAAAAGTTAATGACTTATAAAAATCACAGTCTAACACACAGATATATATATATATATATATATATATATATATATATAACCACAATTCTGATTTTAATTCCTAACCATCTTTTGCAGGATGTAACCTAACATTTGTCATTTTATTTCAACATGTTTTTTTTTAAAAAAGAAAAAAAATAGTAACTACATCCCAACAAGAGCTTTTATAACCTACAAATGAGGTACAATCAATTAATGAATTACCATAGAAAAAAATCTCAACTTTAGAAGTTCCTAACTGATAAAGGAACTCTAAGACCTCATAAAGATAGTGAAATGTGGATTCTTGTTGTTATCTTGTATGTCCAAAGTTACAGAGTACAGCAGCAAAGAGGCAGACTTCCAGGAAAGAAAAGAGACTAGAAACTTCCATATGACTCAGTGAAGTAGAAGAATCAGAATATGAAAATTAACTAGAGTCTACTCCAAAGAGAGAGGGGGAGAGAGAAAGAGGAGGAAAGAGACAGAGAAGAAGAGAGAGAAAGAGGGAAGGAAGGAGAGAGAGAAAGAGCAAGCATCAGAAATTCACAAAGGTCATGATAGGATAGCTGAAAATCACAGAGCGGGTAAAAACATGACACATGTCAAAGAAAGCAAAACTAGGCATAGCTGTACTTGTGTGGCTCCCTAGCTGGGGTTGGCGAGGGGAACAGAACCCCTGGGAAAAAGAACCTACAAGTCATTGTCCCTGGACAAGCCTTCAGATGGATCAAATCCAATTGTGGTTTCTGGTGAGACATTGGTTCCTCCAACAGATAGGCCAGTGGGAAGAAATCCCATATTGTCATTCTGTCTGTCTCTGAGAACAATGACCAGTATCCATCTTGAAACAGAACCTATGTTTCTACCTAAGTGACCCTGAAGACCGGAGATAGAGAACAACCAAAAGTCAAGGAATCTGAGTTAACCTGCCACAGGCCTAGGATGAGAGACAATTGTAAAGCGTGGGCAGGCTCAACACTAACAAGCCTAAAAGTGCAGGTGGCAGAAAGCGTTTCTTATTTTAATTTTTTATTCTCCATTCATTCATCAAGTTTTATCTGTGCACTACTTTTCACTATTCCATAGTGTGTTTGCTACTTTTTGTTGCTGAGATAGAATGTACTGATAAAAGGCAACTTAAGGGTTTGGCAACAGTTCCAAAAGGATACAGTCCATCACTGCAGAGGAGGTTTGACAGCAGGAGCACATGTTATCCACACACAGGAAGCAGAAAGAGGTGGGGGACAGGGAAACAGGCAGTAAAAATTCAAAGCCTGACCCAGCATTATACTTCCTCCAACTAGGCTCCACTCCCTAAAGAATCTATGACCTCCCCAAACAGCACCACCAACTAGGGACCCAGTGTTCAGATACATGAGACTATAGGGGACATTGACCATTCAAACCACAACATTCTGCCCCTGGCCCACACAGATTCAAGGCCATCTCATGTCACAGAATTAGTTCTTTTGACTTCAAATGTTCCCATAACCTTTAAGAGTCATAACAGTGTTCAAATATGTAAGATCTCTTCTGGGACTCAAGGCAATCTCTTAACTGTGAGTCCCTATAAAAGCAAAAACAAATTACATACCTCTGACTTACCACGATGCAGAGTACACACTGCCATTCCTGGGGAGGGGTGGAAACGTGGTGATGAACAATCAGACCAGAACAAGACCAAAATTAAGCAGGGCAAACACTAAATCTTATCACTGTGGATCTGGCATTTGGAACTTCATTTTCAAAGGGCTTAAGTGGATCAGCCTCCAGCTTTGCTGCCTGAAGTACACATTTGTCCCCTGAGATGGCCCCACTTCCTATATGTGGCCCTCCTTGGAAGATACCCCACTATTACCCCACTACTGTGGCATCTCTGATATCTTTGGGTCTCCATTGCAGCTCATGTGTCACTTTCATAGCTTCACACAATGACCTCTCAGGGATACTGACCCTACTCTGAGAATGTAAGGAAGAATCTATTGACTCCTTCAATCGTGCGCCTTTCCTACTCGCTAGCTAATATTTTCTGTTCTACGTCTTTTTACTGTGAACAAGACTGCAATCAAATCAGAGGATAGACTATTTCCTATACTTTTGCTTAGCCCTGCAATTAAAATGGTATTATAAACACTGGGATGGTGGAATAGGTATTGAAGACATAAGGGGAAACAGAATAATCAGAATGTGGGTTCTTGGATGGATGACAGAAAATAACCATTCATTCCCCAAATCATATGCAAGAAACAGAAACAGTTATACTAGAGCTTAAAACTTCTGTCATAGAAGATTTCAACCTCTCTGAAGCATATTGTTGTCTTGAATGCTATTCTAAAACTCCCCATGCACATGCAGGCATCACTAATTGAACTGAGTTATTTAAAGAATGACATGAAATTGGGAGAATGTTTTTGGGGTACTCTAGGAAGGACCTGGATGAAAACAGAGGTGGGTATGTTCAAATGCATGATACACATGCATACATTTCTTAAAGAAATTCATAAAAACAGTAAATACTTAAAAATCAAATTAGTGCCCCACCCAAGTCATAGCAGGGATGTGTTCAGAGGTGAAGCTGTCCCATTCCTCTTCTTGCACAAGGAGAGAACTCCATGAATGTTGATTGAGTCCAATGATGCAGAAAATACAAGAGTGCAAAGGAAAAGTACTGAGTGTCCATGGAATTAAAGAATATAAATCCTGTGGCCATGAGGATAAGCAATGCGCTATGAGACAGTCTAGGTTCAACAATGAAAAACAATTCCAATTGCTTTTGATGACTGCAAGGGTCTTTCAACAAATACACACACCTCAAGTGTGCCTAATTTCCTTTTGTGGTTTGAAAACAGTTTTGCTTTTAATATAATTTCACTCTCTGCAAGATCATAAATTCTTGATCTGCTAATAGCATAGTGTTGTTAAATTTAGGTAGAAATGGATGTGGTATTTGATAGTCAAGTGCTTATAGAATGATTTAGTGAATTCCATATGGTTAAAGCTATTACTCAATAGATTTCTAATGAATAAGGTCTTTTAATAAGTTTTAGTTTTTTATAAGTCTAACAGGATAAAATATTCAATGGGAAAGTAAAATTTTTTACAATTGAAGAACTGCAAGTTATTATTGAGATCAGTATGTATCAACACTGTTGCTAGCTAATTTTCAGTAATGGTGTATTTGGGAAGGTTGGTTATTACATGGAGAAAGATTACACCCAAGGAGGCGGACATGAACAAATAGAGGGCTTACTAGTATCTAAGTAAAAAGAGTTAGGAGCTAAGGAAAAGGTAACAGAGCTAGAAACCCTTGGAGAAGGCCTTCTTGATACAATAAAAAAGAAGCTTCTCCAGCCAGGTAACTTCATCTTTAGAGCTGATTACCTACAGATTCTTAATCTTTCTTAATCTAGTATCTTCTTGGTTTTTCTTAAGATTTTGTCCCTACAATTTTATGAAGCAGAAAGAAAAATACTGAGAGCACTTAAGCTAAGTTTGGTGCTTCAATAATGTCAAGACACCTCCACATCTTTACTGGAAGCAAAGCCAACCAGGCGGGAGAGTCAAGATTCATTTTACTTATTTAACAGTGGGGCCTGTTTTTTTGGCAAATCACATAATAGTGGAGAATGAAACAGGAGACATCCCTCTGTCATCCTAATGAAGTCACCATCAATTGAGTCCCACATGGACACACCTGCAAATAAATGTCACAGTGAGAAATAAGGCTCAGCCTTCTGGTCTGCTAACATTTTCCAGCAATGTAATTTTTTAAAATTAAATTTGTTATTTGATAATTTTATACATGCATATATTACATTCTGATTAGTATGATTTTTTAAACAAAATATTGCAATAGATACACTTTAAAATTAGCTGGACAGAAAATATACACTGTGTGTGTGTGTGTGTGTGTGCGTGCGTGCGTGCGTGCGTGCGTGCGTGCGTGCGTGTGTGTGTGTGTGTGTGTGTGTGTGTGCTGAGAACAAAGGTTGGTGTTGAGTGTCTTCCTCAACCTCTCTCATTTTTTGAGCCAGGGCTTCTCTGGTACCTGGAGTGAGTCCACTCAGCTAGGCCGACTAGCAGGCCAATAGACCCAAGGGAGCATCCAGTCTCTGCCTTCCCAGCACTGAGATTACAGCATACCTCTTTGGTTTTGTTATTACATGAGTTCTGGGCACCAAACTCAAGTTCTCATGCTTACACAGCAAGTGCTTTATCAACTCAATCCTCTCCCCAAGCCTGCGAAGCATTCTTTTTCACTTAGCAATTCTTCTAATGCCTTTTGGAGCGCACTGAAAAAAAAATTAAACCTTATTTGCAAAATTCCAGATCTTGGATTATATGTAGCATGATCCTGAATTAAAAATAAAAACTTGGGTCTATTCAAACCCATTTGTTTCAGAAATAAATGAAGGGCATATGTATAAATTTAGAATATCTCCAAAGTAAGATTCCCAGCTTTTTTCCAGAAGTCCTGGGAGCTGCTTTGGCCTCTTCTACCCAGCTGTGAGGCTGGAAAGGCTGCTGTGTTGGGGTCTGGATGCTTGACTCTGCTCCTTCAAAGGAAAGTCCCATAAGACAAAGGAATGCCTTTTGTTGACAATAGTCAGAGTCTGCCTTCATGCCATCAAAACTGTTCTTAAAGTGAAAAATTGTGTTTATGGGACTCTCCTGGTGTCACAGAAGAATTCATCCACTTTTTCTTTTCATTCTTTCTATCTTCCTTCCTTTCTTTTCTTAACCTAATTTTTTCATGGCATTCCTATGAGGTAGACTGTATCTCCCCCCCACACACACACACACCTTTTTTTCTGATAGAAAAAGCAAGTCTGAAAGAGACTGGGGATTGAGGTAAAGTAAGAATCTACACACATTTTCTAACTTGACTCTTTCTTGGCCCTTGTTGTGATGTGCTTTGTGTAGTAGTCCCCTATACCAGATGTCCAGACGATTCTAAACCTTGTCAGTTAAGAACAAGGAGAAGTTTAAATCTTCCTTATATATGTGGTGCCAGATTCATTTTCCCAGGAAACCAGCCGCATTGAACACTGGAACCACAAACCCATGGCAGTCTCAAGCCTTCAAAACCAATGGCCTCAGAAGAAAGAAGAAAACTTCTAAAAGACACATTTCTTGAACTTCTGCATCCTTGGAGTTCCCTTCTATGACCAAGTAGCAAACAGAAGCTTCAGAGTTTTGTCACCTTCTCTGAGGGATGAGAGTTCCCATGTTTCTTCCTGGGATTTCAGAATCCATACCCCATACCTAGAAAGTATAAAAAGTAGGCCTAACAGGCCAGGTTAGGGAAGGGGTCCAAAAGCAAAAGCTAGGAGCTTTGCTGTATCTTCTTTTCAATCAATTCACCACAGAAACTTTTTATTCCCGTCTCTTCCCCAGTCCCATTGCTCCTGCCTACTCCTTACCCGATACACACACATTGCATGATACATTCCGGCATGAGTTCTCCCAGCCCAGAGCAAAACAAATCAGGCAGAACCATATAATTTATCGCACCAAACTGGAATTACCCCCACCCACTTAAAAAATCTGGCTTCCTTTCAGGGTAAAAGCAAGTAGGCTCTGGCAGGGCTCAGTCAACGTGGGTGATCTGTGACATGTGGCAAAAATACAGAACTCATCAGATTTAATAAAACAAAGTTCCACACACGATTGGAAAGCTTCTCTCAACAAAGGCCTTAAGGAGTTACGGCAGGCAGCCCCCAGCTTTCAGGGGACGCAACCCCCTCCGAGTACAAAGCTCCTTCAGGACTCAGAAGTCTTGAAAGACCAACTTGCTGTCCCTAGCAGACAGGGGAGGTGCTAGAGTCAGAAATAAATACCAACAGAACAGATGCGCTGTTGTGAAGTAAGAGGATCGGCAGTGTGCCCACACTGGACATGGGAATGTCACATTTCTGTGCTCTGCATTCTGCAGCAGACAGAGCTGTCCTCTGCTCCCTACCAGCCACAGTGCACCAAGAGTCAGAAGCTGATTCCCCAGACTTGGTCCAAGAAGTGACACTGGTCTGTAGTCCAAGTCACTGTTAAGCTTCTCCCAGGGAAGCTGTGGGTAGCCTTGATGTCTACACAATTGAAGTGCATACTGAGACAATTCAGTTTCCAAGGTAACCACTGGGCACCCCCAGGACAAGCCAAGTGCACTGTCACCACCGTATCAGAGCCAATATCCTCATCTCATCAGGAACCAGTTGTTAGACGGAGAGAGAAGCAGACAGCCGGAGACTTTGTGGCTGAGGGCGCAGAAGAACCCTTGGGACCTTGGAAGTCTGGCCTTTAAATAATAGTCACTGAGGCCACTGGCTTAAGGTCATTTGCCCAATGGCCATTGGGATCCCGTTTCCCACTTTCTGGACTACTTGTGCCTTTAGTAGACACAGTTACTCACCTGTTTCCCCCAGACTCAATTCTGAAAGTATGGACACTCACTTCACAGATTAGGAAATTCAACTGATAAGGACATGGGGTGCCTTGCTGGAAACTAGAAATGCTAGGACCCAGGATTCGAGCCCAGGGCAGTGTGGCTCCTCGTGTACTCTACCACATCTTCTCTGTCTTGAAGGCTTCAGAACAGTGAACTAAATCCTGAGGTGGAAGGTCAGGCAAGAGAAATCCAGCCCATGTCCCATAAAACAAAGTCAAGCTAGGATGACACTTTTGTACAGAACTCTATAGTCACAGCTTGCTGATGACTTGTTCCAGGTGACCAGTGTCTCAGCAAGGCCCTGCCTCCAACACATTAGGCAAGCCACTGGAAAAACTATGGGGAGCCAGGGGACCCTTCTCCACCCTGCATCTCACTAGGAACAATTGGGCTTGTCAGTCAGTTTCTCTGAGCTCAAGTTTCCTAGTTAATAAAATTTATGTGCTAGTAATATAAAAATGATTTATTTTGGGTTTCCCACCTCTAAACTAAATTGATGACATGGTCTATGAATGAGCACGAAAGAGGGCTGAATGCTATAGTTCTTAAGGGGTCTGTATTTGTGGCTCCCTCTCACTCAAGGGGTGTGTATGGGGAGATGATGTGGCATGGAGGTGGCTTCTGTAGGACAACCCATGAAGAGTCCCAGCTCACAGAGCCCAGCCCACAGTTAGCATCCCCTGGAGACACAAGGGAGGCCCTTCTATAGAGTTTTCCATGTTCTCGGCCCTGAGTTCAAACCTAATGCTGAATACAGGTAGACATTTCGTCACCAATGTCAATGGTTCTAAGTCACCTGGTCAATAAGCCTGTGTCAGAAGCTGGTGTGATGAGGGGAGTTTAGAGTCAAGAGTCACACCCCAGCCTTAGCCCTTGTCTGCCTTAACTCCTGAGTGGAATCTACATCTTCCATCACTGTCAGAACCTGGGAAGTGCCTGCCTCCATGTTTTCACACTCAACTGGCTGTCTGCAGGGATGTTTCCCGCATTTATGGAAGGCACAGGGCACTCTGAAGCCTCAGTGTACTGAAGAAGGAGTGGAACACTTGTGTGCCTCTCTTTGAATTGTCTGAGCACTTAATGAAAACTGTTTTAGTAAGACAGACATTTAATGAGATCATTGACATGGGATATAAATTCCCCTGACTTTATTATCCAGCCTCATAATAGTATACACTGCTTCCTCTGGCCATTTGTACCAGTGGCAAAGGGGGTTGCTGTAATCTTGCTACTCCCTTCCTGTTGTGGATTACCCTACTGGACACCCCTTGGGGGAGGGGGTGACTCATGCATCAGGAGTCAGTGAGTAGCAGAGCACGCTGCAGACTCCTTTATTCAGGAAGTTAGGCCTGCCTTTATACCCCCTCCCAAGGTAACAGCTCAGGCACTGACTCTGTTCTATGTCTTTTCCCATTGGTGTTCTGGGTCAGGTGTCTCTCCAGCATCTCTGGGCATTGAGACAGGCTTGGTGGTTTGGTCAGGGAGTAAGTGCCTACTACATATGCACATGCGCATGCGGGCTGGTTTAGGCACCTGGGAGGCTTGGGTAGGCCGACCCACGACAGACCACAGTTTCTCCTACACGTTCTCAGAGTATTCTTCATGTTTCACTGGCATGCCACTTCCCAGAACATCTTTATGCTGCCTTACATCCGGTGAGATGGCTTGAGAACAGCATTCTCCTCTAGGAAGTCACAAGGAAGAGTCTTAGCTTATTGCCTATGATATGCAGCTATTGTGACCAACTGACAAATAAATTGAATAACAGAATAAGCATTTATAATGAGAAATTATGCAATAGCTTGCTAGAGATGGTGTTTTACAGATTTCCATAAGGTTAAGTGAAAACGCCCCTGCTGGATGCTTCCTGCAATCACTTATTTGGACTTTTTGAGGCTGGACTTGATGCTTGGATGGCATCCATCTTGTTTCCTTTACCCCAAGTTTCTGTCACCAGCTGCACGACGGTGCCAAACATTAAGAACACTGATTTTTTTTCTTCCACATCTGTCCCTGCCACACTTAATCTCCACATCTGCCATATGTGCTGGACTCTACTCCCTGTTCGCAATACAAACACAGGCTACTGCTGGGGTTATCTGATCCCTGAAGCATCTTTCTTCTATCTAACCTGTCAGATTCTCCCTTTTCTGAATATGACTGACTTTATGTATCACATAGCCAAAAAAAGAAAAATGAGAGAGAGAGGGAGGGGGGGAGATTGAGTAATAATAACTCTTGCCCCTTAACCCAAAACCCAACACTTTCTGTTAAGGAGGAAGACATTAAACTGAAACTAAAATTCTTGGTCAGAGTTCATTGTCAACACTCTTGGGACTTTCTAAAGGAAACTCCGCTCTAACCTTAGCTGTCAGCACATCAGCAAAACTGTTCCCAAACTCCAAGTGAGTTTTCTCTGGGCCCCCAGAGAACTCTTAGGGGCCAGGCTTTCTCCATGTCAGCTTCTTCATCCCCTAGCCGGGCTCTGGCCACTGTCCTCTGGGTGTCCACTGTTCTCTATCCTAGCTGCTCTCCTCCAGTCTGGATCCTTTCCCTTGTTTCCCTTCTTTCCTCACAAGCAAGAACTCACAAGTCTACCTCCAGCTTCTGCCTGAATACTCAGCCTTGGCCCCTTGTTCCAAGCAAAACTTATTTTTCCCTTTAAACAACCAACTTCCCATATGGAAGCAGAAAAATAAAGTACAAATGTTGAAATAGGGTTCAAACTATGACATAAGAATTAACAATAAAGCCTAATTTGTATAACACCTTATATGCCCCAGGTATTTGGGATGCTCTGTGTTGAAACTGTCTCAACACTGACTAGATCAAGGAATTGGGAGTCCAGTCCGGAAGAATTTTCCTGGGATTGTATGGTCAGCAAGCAAAGGTCAGATGTGGGGCCAGGAGCTTCACATTTCAGAGTCTATATTTTTAAATCATTGACTAAAATAATTCCTCAGTTTTGTCAGGAATATTGGTGCTTCTCACAGAACAAACAGAGCATGTTAATAACAATTCATTAACAAATGATTTTTTTCTTATGAGGCAAAGACCATGAGGCAATGTCACATGGGAACATCTTTTTTTATTTTATTTTGCTGAAATATTCACAGCATAAAATATACTATGTCAGTCACTCTTAAAACCACAATTCATGTTACTTATTAAGTTATTTAATACATCTCCAAATCACTTGTCCTACACACATAAAACTTCACTAATTTAACAGTTAAAAAACAATTTAAAATTGTTCCTTTTCCCCCATTCTTGGCAATCCCCTCTTCCTTCCTTTCTTCCTTTCTTTCCTTTTCTATTCTTCTTTTGTTGAAAATATATGTTCTCCACATAATATTTCTACTTATGGTTTTCTCGCTCCCAACTCCTTCTAGTTCCTTCCTACCTTCCCTCCCATCTAAAACCACACCATTTCTGTCTTTCCTTAGAAAACAGGCATCTAAGGAATTAAAATAAAATAAGATAAGATAAAAATAAAGACAAATAAACTGGATTAGAAAAGAAAGAGAGTCAAAGAAAAGGTAAGAGGAGCGCATAGATACACAGACACACATCCATAAAACACAAAACTAGAGGCCTTCAAGTATACACAAGAACCTATAAGGCTAAAAATAATTTTTAAAAGCTTATAAGCCCTGACAATATTATGAGACAAAGAACCTCCAAAGATGTCACTGTGTTAGCTATCTACTGATGGGCATAGGGCCTACCCTTAGAGTGGTTTGTATCTCCAGTGACATTCCATTAGAGAGAACTAATTTTTTAATTTGAGGGTGTTTATCAATTGAAGATAACTTCTGGATTAGGAATGAGGGCATGTGTCCAGTTCCCCTCTCAGCGCTGAAACCTCACGTAGCTTAGACTCATATAAGCTCTGTGCATACTACCACAGTCTCTGTGAGTTCATATATGTGTCAACATGCTATACTTAGAGGGTTGGGTTTCCTTGATGTCTTTCATCCCCTCTGACTTTTACAATCTCTTCACTTGCACTTCTACAGGGTTCCCTGAGCCCCGAGGAGAGGAATTTGATGGTGACATACTCTTTTGGACGGAGCCTTCTAAGGACTCTCACAACCTCTGTACATTGTCCAGCTGTAGGTTTCTATATTTGTTCCCATATGCTGCAGGAAGAAGCAACTCTGATGATGACTGAGCAAGACACTGACCTAATTATAACAGAATGGCATTAGGAATCATTTTTTGGCTACATTCCTTTAGCGGAACAGTAGTATTTGTTTTTTTCTCACTAGGTTCCTGGTCTATCTGGTCTCAGGTTCTTGGTCACCCAAGCAGTGTCAGGGATGGTTTCCATCTAATGGAGTGAGCTTTAAAACCAATAAGATATTGTGCCACTATTGCACTAGGGTATCTTGCAGGAAGATCTTGCATTGTAGATCCTTAAGTTTGTAGCTAGGTCAATATTTACCATTTTCCTTTGGTAGTGTACAAATTACATCCCAGTACCATGAACACTAGTCCATGTGAGTGAAGGTTCTATGTAGGAACCAGCTTGATTAAAAAGAGTTACATAGGTGTTGTCCTCGGCAATAGGGCCTTGCTGTAAATGTTTAGAGAGCAACTGATAGCCTTTATAAGAACCTGGGGTTTTGCAGGGATGGGAGAAGAGGACCCCTTTTCCTAAAGTTCCTGGGTCATCTTGGAGCTTGGGCCTATAGACAATCTCACTCCTCTCATCCATATTCTAGTCCTTGCCACATGCCTGGAGATTGCACAATTCATGTCACATGAAAGTCTTCCAGAGCACATGGTTATTCTTCAAGGGCACATCTCTCTACATGTTTATTAATGAGATCAACCTTAATCAGGATTTAGGATTTGGAATCTCTGGGTCTGCTACTGCTTTACGTTTTTTGTTTGTTTGTTTGTTTTGTTTTGTACTATCCCTTTCAATGATTTTTTTTCATAAAGGCTCTGTTATGTGTGATCAAAGGCATTGTTCCTTTCTACTAAAAAGGAAACTGAGTCATGAAACCAGATGCTCCCAGTTTTATGTCAAGTAACCTGCCCCTGAAAGCAATGTAAGGAAAAGCTAAAAATACTTCAAAATATACATTCAGTTCTAACAACACAACTCCCAGAATGTTTTCTGCTGCAATGCCAACATCTCATGTTAATGCTATCTAGGATTTTGGTGCCAGGAGTGGAAAGGGGATTACAGGCTAAGTTAAGATTCAGGGAGATAACACTGAGCTTGTTGGGAGGGTTGAAAGGTGGGCTCAGACATGCTTTGTCTACCATCTTCTGGGTAATATATAATGAAGTAATACTGGTTAAGGTTGTGTAACTTCGGACTTTTAGGGATTACTCTAAGGAAATAACCCTAGAAACATGAATCTGTTTGCAGGAAGGAATCTGTCACTTGATACAGTTGTTTCTCCACTAATTCTACTTTTAGCAACTAGAGTTTATGTCCTCACTTGCTTATCAAAAACAAAGTAAAAAAAATCTAAAGATTGCTGAGTGTTGGTGGCACAA
Source organism: Phodopus roborovskii (assembly GCF_943737965.1). Lineage (NCBI taxonomy): Eukaryota > Metazoa > Chordata > Mammalia > Rodentia > Cricetidae > Phodopus > Phodopus roborovskii. The sequence goes on along the minus strand of NW_026125295.1, from coordinate 31,749,542 downwards.
GCCTTTAGTTCCAGCACTCAGGAGGCAGAAGCAGGCAGATCTCTGTGAGTTTGAGGCCAGCCTAGTCTACGGAGCTAGTTCCAGGACAGTCTCCAAAGCAATACAGAGAAACCCTGTCTCTAATAACAAACAAACAAATAAAATCCAAAGATTATAGGTGTGGATAAATTCTGTATTTCTAGAAATGGTCACTGTTGATAGTTTTAATGAACATAAAAGTCAGCTCAACTAAAAGTCCACATTGTCAGAAGAGACCAACCATAGGACAAGATGTGTGTGGTCATAGAGGGCTTCCTGACCAGGGCTAGTGTTAGGAGTAGTTTTTCCCCGCCGCTGGTCCCACCACCATGCCTGCCCCAAATAACACACACAGAGATGCTGTATTTGATATAATGCTGTTGGCCAGGTACTAGTTTCTTATCGGCCAGCTCTGTCTTAAATATTAACCCATTTCTATTAATCTAAGTATTTCCACATAGCCTCATCTTACTGGAGAGAAGGGCCAGTGTTCTGCTCTCTCCAGTCTCTCCATGTTGACTCTCCTTACTACTTTCTCTCTCCTCCTAGTCTCTTAGTCCCGACTATCTTGCTTTGCTATTGGCCAACAGTGCTTTATTCATTAACCAATATGAGAAACATATTTACAGAATGACATCTTCCATCACCTCCTCTTTTCTATCTAAAATAAAAAGGGTTTTAACCTTAACATAGAAAAATATATAACAAAACAGTTATCATATAAGAACTATAGTTAACAATATTTAGTCCATTAACCTTTAGTAAGACTTAAAGAAGATATTCTATCATCTATCCTATTTTTGTGAGTCTAAAGTCTTATATGTAACTTATCTTTAACCTAACTAAGGAAAACTATAACCATAACTATCTGTCTTCAGCTCCATCAAAGACCACAGAAGGATAATATATAAACTCTAGAAATGACAGAGACAACTCACTGCCTGGTCAGTCACCTGAAGTTCTTCTGTAATGTTCCATCTTCAGCTATAGGCCATAGTGTGTCTAGCACACTCCTCAGCAAAGGAAGAAATTAAACTGTCCACCTGTATTTTAATGTTAGGAGTAGGTTGTTTCCCCCTGCCGGTCTGATCCCACTGCCATGCCAGCCCCAAATAACACACAGAGACTCTGTATTAGATAGAATTCTGTTGGTCAGTTACTAGTTTCTTATCTGCTAGCTCTGTATTAATTATTAATCCATTTCTATTAATCTAAGTATTTCCACGTGGTCTCATCTTACCGGAGAGAAGGGCCAGTGTTCTACTCTCTCCAGTCTCTCCATGTTGACGCTCCTTATTACTTCCTCTCTCCTTCTAGTCTCCTAGCCCCACCTATCTTGCTTTGCTATTGGCCAACAGTGCTTTATTCATTAACCAATAAGAGAAACATATTACAGAATGACATCTCCCATCAGGCTAGGGTATCCCCAGTGGGGACATGTACAAACAAGAACACCTGAATGGAGACTCAAGTTTCTAGACGTAACTATAACAAAATACTGGTGACAGGAGATATATGCTGTTGCTTTTGACAGCTGACTTCATTCCATGGTTCAGCCTCAGGCTCTCATAACGACAGCCCCAAAATATAAGGTGAAGAAATTTGATGCAGGTCAACGAACTAGCCATACTTCCAAACAAAACCTATGTAATACACTAAACTGTATTTTAAATCAGATTATTCAATAGTTTTTGTAGAGATGGTTAAGTGAAATAGAGAAGTAATCTGTTAAAAAGAGTCATCAAATGGCAACAAAATTCAAAAGCTGATCTTATGTTGTGATTTTAAGTTAGTATTGTATCTAGAATCCTTTTCCTACTAAGTTATCACAGTCCTTTTTTTCCTTAAAATCATTACTTCTATTGTTTCACTCTAAATTCTTGCGTTATTGATAAGCATTTTTAGTATCATGTGCCCCTCATCTTTTTTCCTATTGATGAAGAAATGAAAGGAAAAAAAACTAAACTAAGAATTATACTTTTATGTTCTCTTTCTTTATATAATATAGAGTTCTTTAGACAGGATTCTGGCATGTATCACAAAACATCTTATTCAAACGATTTTCAACAGGAAAAAGTAATTTATTAATTGTAATAGTAGTAGTAGTCGTAGTAGTAGTAAAGGAGCTCACACAGCTTGAATCATTGCTCAATAAGCCACTTTTCATTCTTCATTCCTCAGCACTGCACTGGTAATGTTGGTTCCAGATCTGCCCTCTGAGGGGATAAAACAATACCCACAGAAATTCTCCCTTATCTCCTCAAATCTTCAAGTCCCAATAGGAGGGATTCTGAGAGCAGACACAAGCTTTGGGAATAATCTCATTGAGCATATTGGTTCTTTCTGCATCGCAAGCTGACCGTTGAAGTAGTCCTTGCGATGAGGAGCTTGCTGACTTGGGGGATCTATGCCCATACTGGGGTTATCCCTGCCCATGCCAGGTAGAATAGGGGAAGAGAAGGCATGAAGGAATTTGAGACAGCATAAGTACCAGAAGTTTGGGTGGTACAATCAACAAACACCCACCTCTGTAGAGTCCCAACCATCTCTTCATCAATGGCAACTCTCAGAAGAAGTAAAATGAGTATAGGTAATAACCTACAGAAACTCCCAGAAGAAAGCATCATGACTAGAATTGGTGAGCAGGGCCTGAGTTGTGCTCCAGAACCTCCCCGAAGGGAAGTGGAATCTTTCTCATTGAACAGGAATTACACTGGCTTCAAAATAAACCAGAGCCCCACAGGGAAGTTCTCAGCCCCAAATGAAGAGTTGTTTTTAGGCCAGTGTGTGTGGAACCTGGACATAATGAGTCATCACTGAAGAATGCACAGTGACCTCAGTGGGCAAGTAAGATGAACATTCAGGCTGTCCTCTCACCAAACAGCAGGCAGAAGTGAATTTATTCCAAAATAGAAAAACATCAAGATATATTCCAGGAGGGAAAAGATCTATCTAGAACATCAGAGGAGACATTTAACTCAGGGCTCCTGGTTCTGAGGCTGGTGGCAGGAAATCACAGTCCTCAAAGGCAATCTGTTTTTTCCACAAATGGCAAGTAGGATAGGAAAATCTTCCATGAACAGAGATGACCTTGACAGTTGCCAATTCAACCAATTTTAATTATTTGAAATGTCTTTCAGCCCCCTTTGAAATAATACAGAGGCTATGATTTCTGAGGTAGAGATACTTCCGTGGCACCCACTGCATACCTGCGGCGCGCGCACATGTGCGCACACACGCACACACACACACACAGAGAGAGAGAGAGAGAGAGAGAGAGAGAGAGAGAGAGAATCCCCTGTCACGTACTAAGAGTGAGAACAAAACAGCTTGTTTGAGATAATGACCTCTAAGCAGAGTGAGATGACTGCTTACAGGACCAATATTTAAAGGTAAAGGCAGGAACATATGGTAGGAAGAAAGAGAACCAGCAGCAATTGTGGATTTTAAGACAGGAAATTAGTCATGGGTGAAAAATGAAAAATGTGCATTTTCCCCTCACTGAGCATATAGTATGAAGGAAAACACAAGACAATGCAATTTACTATAATCTAATCTAAAGTGATGACCCTAGGCAAGCCAGCTGGTCCCCCGACTGCTTCAGCTGTATAAAATTAGAATCAAACATCCTTCTAAGGAAGAACCACTACATTCTCTATCACAGACAAATTGAGTTATGATCTTTGTCACCCATATTACTTATGTGATTCTGGTCAGATTTGAGACTCATTTTCAAGATGTTTGTTTTTCTAATCATCCCTCTATATTTAGTAATAAATACTTGAGTGTGAGACTTTGGCTTGTATTTGAATTAAGAGAGAAATATGGAGAGGAAATGAAGTAAAAATAACACTAAGGAAAGAAACAGTGAGAACTCTGACACTTGTTTTATAACCACAGAAATGTCGGCACTTAAATTTATCAGACGACTCTCAGGAGGATCCAATAAAAATACTTGCAGATAAATTTGTACCCTAGGATAGCATTAACAGAAACGTAAGTTCTAGATGCTGTGTCCCAATAAGCAAAGTCCTTGGGCATACTCTCTGGGGCCTCCTACCAGAGATGGAAGAGTGTATTCATACCGCTTGCCATGAAATACAGGCCTTCCTCTACCCACGGATGGTTTCTCAGCTATTATGATTTGAATATAAAATGTCCCTGAAGGTTCATGTGGTGAAGTCTGGGTGGCCAACTGATGGGCTTTTGAAATAACTCAAAGCTTCATTAATGGGCTCGATGGTAAGTTCATAGCTCAATTAAGATATCTGAAATATTCAGTTTATAGCATTTTTCTTAAAAAAGAATGGGTTTTTAGATGAATGAAGTCTACCATGCTCTTATTGCCAAACTGCTCAGTTAATTATACACAAAAGCAAAGTAGTGTAGTTGTCTCCCTAACTAGACCAATTCACTACAAATCCCAGGCTTGCTACTGATCATTAATAACTATATGGACTTGGGTAACATGCTTATATTTGCGGCCTGCATTTCCTTATGGAGGAGGATAGAAACAGAAACAAAACTAAAATTGCCTGAAGTTAAACTGTTAAAATATCATCTACCAAAAATTTTATATATATATATATATATGTATACATATATACATATATATATAATTACAGTTATATATATGTGTGTGTGTATATATAACAAACAAAACATATTTGTGTATGTACACAAAAACATATATTTGTGTATGTACATACAATCATATATGTAACAAATATAATCAAAGAAAAATGAGGCTTTCAGCTTGAGAAAGAGGCATAGGAGGGGTTCAAGGGAGAGTAATTAGGAGGGGCTGGAGGGAGGAAATGTATGGGGAAGTGATATAATTCTATTTAAATTAAAAACATTTAAAAATGGCCCTTAACAGTAACACAAGAAGCATTAATGATACTAACCAATGAATTATTAAGTTATTGGGTTTACTAACAAAAATGTTTAATTATATTCTTAAAAGGGTAAATTCAGGTTTGAAAAGATGTGGAACAAATAACAAGGTTGAGAATGTCAGTGAAGCTCTAAGGCAGAAGATCAGGGTGAATCTTTATCATCCAGTATGATTTCCAGGACAACTAAACTCCACACAGCACAGACTCCCCAGTGTGAGCATCCAGAAATGCAAGAAGGGCAAGGCACCTGGGACAAGCCTTTCAGCAGGTTTGTGTTTCAGAAATGAGTACTGTGTCTATCTCTTTAACTTCTTTAACTCTTTAACATTGTGTTAAAAATGGACTACAAGAGGTTAGCAAGGTGTTCATTACATCCTAGCCAAGCGTTATCATTCAATAAGTACATACTTAGGTCCTTACATGTTAGACCCTGTGGAGGACACTAACCTACGAGGCAGTCCCCATGTCCATCAAGAGCTCACAGTATGGAAGAGTGGAGATACAATGGTGCTAAACACATTCACCTTTCTTCCTCCCTTAGGTCGATGTACTGATCCCCCCGTTTTCTCCCAAGGCCTGCATGGAACAGGCTCGGGAGACAGAGGTACTCTGGTGAGGACGATGAAGATGTTTCTACATAAGTACTCCTTTTATTTCCTTGCCCCATTAAGCACTGGATGGGTCCTTCTCTGGAAAACACACTTCCATGGCAAGGAATAAGTATCTCAGGGTTACTGAACACCCAAGTCATTGGAAGGCCATGTGTTCATGGAAGGCAGGTGAAGTCTTTGAGGTAGGTGTCTAACCTACCTCTCCAGCCTGGAGTCCACTCACCCTTCTCCAAACACTGCAATTTTCTTTCATTCAGGCTGTGTCCCCCTGACCTTGTCTTACTTTTCTCAATCTTTTGTCTTTAAAGGTTCATCTCAAATGCTCTTCCTGCATCAGGCATTTCCAAATCCAATATACAAAGTTCCTCATTCTGGAGTGCTCACAGCTGTCTGTGTTAACTTCAAGAATCTATCATGCTCTGACTTATGACAATATGGGTACTTATTCTCTGTCTTTAGTAAACAAAACAGCTTCAGAATAGGTCTGTGTTGGACTTGTCTTCCCTTGGTGCACAAAGCAAAGCCCAGACTAGTCCATATTGCCAATGTAATCAAATGTTCATTGAACACAAACTGAGTGCCAGATACTGGACTAGGAATTCAACAGTAACTGTAAATTGCTTCTTTGTGACCATGGATTTATATTCTAGTGACCAAATAGTCAATGACTAATAGATGTCGGGTAAATTAATAAAAGGCGTCAAGAACCCCTATTCTTACTTCTGTTGTCTCTTTTAAATGTAATCTCAGCAGTAACAGAAGGCTTCCTAGTTTATACAAATAAAGGCTAAAAAATGAAGACCAATATGTAAGAAAAGAGATACTTCACACTTACAGCACTGCAGTCTGTGGTTAAGGAACATGTTTACACCTGATGCTTTGACATTTATGAGCCCCCAAAGGCAAGAAATGTCCTCTCCCCAATGTCTTGTAAAATGGAAAGACTTTGTTTAAACAAATGATTCTCTCTTCATAACGAAGATAATAGTAGTAATAAAAAGGTTGCCTTTGCTGGACATTTTCCCACCTAAGGAAAATACTGAGAAATGGAGCATTATAGACTAGCATCTGACAACAACCAGATTAGTTTTAATAATGAGGAGCAGTAGGTAGGCTTTCTCCTCAGTGTGAATTCTTCTAAGGTGGATCCCAACTAATGACCAGTGCTCGCCCGGTTTGCATCTTTACATCCTTGTGGGTTATTTTACACTATTGTGCAGCTTTGACTCTGAACCTGAGCCTCCTATATCTCAATCCTTCTGAGCTACAGATTTCTACTTCCAGCTGATGCTGACCTTGCCACCAGGCAAAGCACAGGACCTCCCAAATGGGACATGTTGTTTCCTCCCACTTCGCTCACTCTACTCTCTCTCTCTCAACAGACCTTTTTATCACACTCAAAAAAAAATCCTCTCTGTGGCCAGGGACATTCACCAATTTCTATTAGCGCTCTCAACTCATTATTTTGCAGCTGTGAGTTAACTGACTAAAATTGTGGTCCCTTACTTAAAGCAGCCATTCCCACCCAACTACACAGTGAAATCACTTGGGAAACTTTAAAGCTAGTGATGCATGAATCCCACTCCACATCTCAGTTCTGCCCCTGAATCTAATTTAATTGTTCTGGGGAAGGCAGAACAGTAGGATGTTCTTTTTAATATCCACATGTGATTAGTATAAGTGATGCCTTATGGGGGCATACTGGTAATTTTTGCCTGATTGTCTTTGAGTGTTAAATAAGTCAGGTGCTTAATAAGTATCAGTCGAATAAATGAACAGTTATAGCACTCAAACTGATTGGTAGTAAACATTTATGGATAGGAAGTTGGATTAATGTTGTCAAGAGAGAGAAAGGTAAAGACTATTTAAAGGAAGGATCTGCTCAAGTTGGAGTGGAGATGGAATACTCCTCAGAGAACCTAGGTTTCTACTGTGCAGGAATCTGTTCTCAGCCACAGGAGGCCACCAGCAGTGCTATCAGAAGACACAAGACCAGAGTCAGGCTTGACAAGCCAATTGTGGCCATGGCCTCTGTCCACATCATTATACAAAGTGACCTTATCCTGAACATAAACATTGTTAGACTTGAGTCTGAACTCATGGGATGTCTGTAGGTAAAGTTTTGGCCCCTCCTTGTCCAAGATGATATCTACATACATAAAATTAAGTTGTGCTTTTACGAAACAATAATTTATGGTTTGGATTCCTTTATTCTTACTTCCAAATTTGTCAAGCACCCTACGATTTGCTGACCAACTTTGCACTTGGGAAATACTCTCTTTCCCCCAAATAAGCCTGTTTTTCTAGCACTGAACTAGGCATGAGCAGTCTAATACTTGCAGGTGCATGTTTTATAAGCAGGGCATGGGCGTGGTTAACCACATTTCATTCTGGACTGGGGAAGGGTGGGATACCTTGCCTATAGCCCTGGCCTGCCGAGAATGCCCTTTTCCATTGTTTCTCTTCCTGTCCCCTGTTCTCCAGGGAGCTAATTATGGAAGAGTGTCTGTGATGATTGCATGTTAGGTGTGAACTATATAGTCGGTGATAATTGTGAGGTATTGAAGTAGTCATTTGAGTTTGATTGACAAAATGCTTGCACCTCTGTGCAAAACCCAGAATTTCTTACTCCCTGGCATTAAACACTCAACATAAGCAAGTACTGTATTTCTGAGTAAAAAATGGACAGTACACATAATACAAAGTTCTGTCTTTCTGAGGAAAAGGTGGGGGAGCATCTCTACATGAAGTTGTACCTAAGGCAGGTTATTTAGACAGGAAAGTCATGGGGTGGGAGGCAGCTCACACAATTAAGAGTGACCATGTGTTTCCAACCAATCAGTCACTAAATTCATTAAGCCAGCTGTGATTCCACTTGAGCCTAGAAGGAAAGACAGACAAGTACTCACCTCTCCAAAGAAAACACAGGGCAACCACTGGTCCTCTTCTGAACATAAATATAAGAAATATTAAAGCCCATTTCTAGATATTATCACACATTCATCATTAAAATTTTAGAACGGCTAAGGAGATAGCTTGGTCGATAAATAGCTTGCCTCACAAGCAAGAGAACTGGAGTTCAATCCATACAATGTGTGATGAAATGCACTTATAATCCCAGGTGGAGAGAAGTGGATCCTGAAGTTAGATAGCCAGCCAACCTAGCCTAGCCCTCCTTGTGAGCTCCCAGGCTACAGTGAAAGACCAGATATCAAAGTGGACACTCAAGGTAATCCTCTGGCTTTCATATATGCATGGGCATATATAGCTGCTTGCAGAATATATGCATATAACATATGCACATATTCATTAGATACTATTTAGACCCATAGCATCACGTTCAAGCATACAGAGATGTCACCTTAAAATGACTGATTCTCTATAACCTTCACAATAATTAGAAAAATTAGCCTTGCATCTTCCAGGCAGAGTCATTGTCTGTGATACGGCTTCATGATCAATGCCAACACAAAAAGGAAATAAAATGGTTTCTTGGGAACAGAGTTCTCTACACAGGTGGGTTTTGGCATAGCATGATACCTATAGGTAAAAATTACAAACTACTTAACAATTTCAACTTTGCCTAGTGATCTTGATTATCACTGAATTGTTATAATATGACCTTGTGGCTTCCTAACTTTAACTAAAAGTGAAAAAGGTAAAGTCTCCTGGGATTATATCCTGGATGACTGCTGAGTAAACCAGTTACTTTGACCATGGCCTAAGATGTTTGTTCACTCCCCTGTGCTACAAGTCAATATTTCTCATGTCAACATTTTGCTATAAAGAGAAAAGTCTTTCTTATTTGTGACTGGAAATTCTTATCACAATCTCATGGAGAAGAGGCTTTGTAGATCAAAAGGCCAACCTCTATACCTTCATTGATGGTCTATAGATGTTCTATAGAACAACCCTATATAACTACCAAACAGCCACTTACAACTAGTACCTCTTAGAGAATGAGGTGGGAGTGAGACAGGGTCCTAGTGGGTAGCACAGGCCAGTCTTGAACTCATGATCATGCTGCCTCTGCTTTCCAAGTGCTGGGATTACAAGCATGCACAGCCACAACCAGTACTAAATTAGTAACTCTTAAAATAAGCTCTTACTCTTGCCAAAAGGTGGGTAAAAAGTAGGAAATTATACACGCTAGGGCATGAATCAGACCATAATAATGGAACACTTTGGCAAGATGAAGTGGGAGGCCTAAGTCCAAAGTCCAAGTTTTCTACTAACTTGGCTCAGATCACCACAATCAACACCCTTATCTTTACGTTTCCTGTTTTCAAAAGTTCTTCTCTAAGTGGAAAACCTCTCACTCTTCATTTTGTGGTTCATCCTTTGACATCTGAGTAAAGGAGAAGCATCCTCAGAGCAGTGGTGGATACCTGTCCAGGAACTCATCCTCCAGGCTTGTAATCTAGGATTCAAAATTCAATAGCCTTTGCTAATTTTCAAGACCTCTTTGAAATTCACTCACATATTACTGGGAATGGTAGCACTCAATGCCTTCAATGAGTAATCTGGCAGTGCAAAGGATAAAGCTGTGGTCCAAAATACAAGACTTAGCATAACAGGAGGATCATCTAAGCAACATAACAAAGACAGAACCTCACTGTCCAGCCATTTTGGTATCAGATCACACATGCAATGTTTTCTTAATGAATTTATTTTTTGACATTTTTTGTGACTTTAATACATAAGTACTGTATTTATATCATGCCCATCCCACACTTGCACACACAGACTCTTTCTATTGCCTCTGATCTCTCACATTCATGACCTCTTCTTATCAGTGTGTGTGTGTGTGTGTGTTGGGTCCATACATTTTTTTTAAGTTTCCATTTTTAGAATTTAATTTAGAATTAGTAAATTCTAAATTCCTTGGGATCCCAAATTTATCAGCTAGAACAATGTCTCCATAAATGAAATATTCTATCTTAAGAAGAAAGCTCTCTAAGCTTTCAATACTGGCAGAGGCCACAAGTCAGTTCTTGCACATGCTAAGAGCTTCTCTTCTTGTTTCCATTCTGTAGACTCTAGGTTATTTGGAAGTACTTTGTAGGATTATTCTAGTAGTCCGATGGTGATGATGACTTGTCCCAGTCACCTTTTTTTTTTTTTTTTCTTATCTTTTACTTTTTATTCATTTTTACATACCAATCACTGTTCCTCTTCCCTTCTCCCCTTCTGCTGCCCTCACAGCTACCCCCAACCCACTCCCATCTACTCCTCAGAAAGGGTAAGGCCTCTTATGGGGAGTCAACAAAGTCTGGCAACTTCAGTTGAGGCAGGACCAAGCCCCTCCCCGCTGCATCAAGGTTGAGCAAGGCATGCCACCATATGCAATGGGCTTCAAAAAACCAGATTATGCACCAGGGATGGATCCTTGTCCCACTTCCAGAGGTCTCACAAACAGACAAGGTTACAAAACTCTCACCCACATGCACCTAGTTCAGCCATCTTTCTAAAAGAGAGAGAGGGAGGCAGGAGGAAAGAAAGAAACTCCAGAAAATGCAGCTCCCCACCCAGTAACCTGATACCCAGATCAAAAGCTGATGTCATTTCTAAGCTGGTACAAGCTTTTGCAGCTCACTTTATAGAAGTGCCTCCTCTGTGTCAGAGAAATTAGAAAGAACAACTCCAAAAGAATGTTTCCGAGCAGAGGCAGAAACTAATGTGAGGGGTACCAAGACTTCTCCACACTCCCTTTGTAATTGATTTACTCTGCTGTGTCTGGAAGCCACTCACAAGTGTTGTCTCTGGCAGATTTCTACACCTGTTCTATGCAGAGAGATATTAAAATGCAAGCTAAAAATCCAGCCAAGGAAGGAATAGCCATCCAGCACTATGGTTGCCTTCATATTGAAGGAATGATTTCAGTTGACAAGGAGTCTATGTGAAGGTTATATTCCCAAATCCCCAAAAGCTGCCTGAAGCAATAATTCCTTTGTGGGAAAACTATAAGGTACCAAGAGATTTATTTAAAGAAATGTTGGTGGGAGCTTCTTGAACCTAGAATTTTTTTAATTGAATTTTTTTAATTTATTATTTTACATGTTGATCCCAGTTCCCTCTCCCTCCCTCCCTCCTTCCCTCCCTACCTCCCACTTACCCTCTCTCCCCCCTCACATGCTCCCTGACCACCCTCCCATCCCATCCCCCCACCCCAATTCCACATGTAGGGCAATGCCATTGAAGTGGGGTCATGTAGCTCTGTCAGGTCATTTGAAGTGGAGACTAGGACTTCTCTCCTGCCTCTAGGTTAAGGAAGTACCCCTACATATGGAATTGGGGTGGGGGGATAGGAGGGGAGGGTGGTTAGAGTGCATGTGAGAGGGCAGAGAGGATAAAAGGAAGGGAGAGAGGGAGACAGGGAGGGAGGGAGGGAGGGAGAGGGAACTGGGATCAACATGTAAAATAATAAATTAAATTAAAAAAAATGTTTTGACTCCAAAATTTAAGTTCAAGGACAAGTTACTGGGGAAAAGGATTTCTATTTTTGTTTCCACAGAAAATGAAAAGATGTGGATTCTTTTCAGACTAATGTGGTTTGATCAAGCCAGACCGCCTGAAACAGAGTACGAGGTGATCCTACATTCAAAACAGCTGGACAAAGCAGCCTTACAGACTACAGCCAGGATTTCTGAATCTTCTTCGAATCCCCCATGACAGTGCCCCTTACCAGCAGGAAGTAGTTTGGAAAGAACAACGCCCAAATTCCCAAATATTGTCTATAGTCTATAAATGTTTGTTTTCATTTAAATGGACTTTGTTATATAAAATAAATTTTAAAAAATTAAAAAAAAAAAAGCAAGTATCCATCCATGGGGGATGTGCCCGCAAGGTCCTTTTGTGCACCAGGGATACATCCTAGTTCCACTGTCTGAGGTCCCTTAGACTTCTCAGTCCTTCTGGCTAAGACACATATTCGGGGGGGGGGGCTGAGTCAGTCCCATGCTGGATTCCCAGCTATCAGTCTGGGGGCCCGTTAGATCCTCCTTATTCAGGTCAGCTGTCTCTGTGTGTGTTTCTGCAGCGTGGTCTTGTCCTCTCCCTCTGCATCTGGATTCTAGTTCTACTCAGTGTTTAGTTATGGGTATTTGCTTCTGTTTCCAACAGGTATTAGATGAGGGCTCCATGGATAAGTTAGTTATTGATCTCACTATCCAGGAAGGGCATTTATGGTAGCCTTTCCATGGTTGCTCAAATTGTTAGTTGTCAGCAGTCTTGAGAGAGAGAGAGAGAGAGAGAGAGAGAGAGAGAGAGAGAGAGAGAGAGAACATAAAAGAGGGAGCCATTATTGGTTTGAAGAGAAAACTGAACCTAAAGAAAGGTCTAGAGACCTACAAGAACCCAGAATTTTTTCAGTGTGTCATTTTGGGGTGGTCCCCAATAACAGCAATCTATCTACAACTTAGTGGAAGCTTTGACTTAGTTCTCCATCCTCATCTTTTTACCAAGTGTGATATAAGTTGAAGTCCATTGTTGTATTTCCAACTGTAAATACGCATCAGTATCTCTCCTTACCATCGACTCAAAACTCAGCCAAGGAGAAGCGGGCACAGAAATTATCCATCCAGCCTAAGAGACACCATCCCTCAATTTCTCAAGTTTTTTCATCAACTTTAACTTTAAAATGGTTTCCTCCTTCTCTTCCTTCTCCTTCTCCTTTTCCAATGATACAGCATTGAACATTTTACAAGGCCATTCTTTAAATAATTCCTTGTAGTTTTTGAAACTTTTATACATGTATACAAGGTATGTTATTTTGTCTTCATTTTTAAAGCAGGATCTCACTATGTAGACCAGGCTGGCCTGAAACTCATTGCGATTTGCCTGTCTCTGCCCCCTGAGTACTTGTATTAAAGGGGTTCCACCACCATACCAGCATGTACATTTCTTGATCATATCCAACCCCTATCCCCTCCCTCCAACTCTCTGTCTCCCAACACACCTGCTTCCCAGCTACCTATAAAATGCAACCTTTCTTCTAAGATGAGGAAAAAAAACAAGTCCTTCACACAAAGGAAGGCCAATGAGAAACTCTGGCCTTTGTCTCTTAAATGAATAGTGGAGAAGAACTAAAAACAGTAAGAATTAGAGCGTCTGCTCTTTGGAATGACTTGATTCCAACACAGAATGGACCCCAGAGATAAGTTTTCTGTTTTTATTATTATATTATTATTATCTTATTTTATATGTTGATCCCAGTTCCCTCTCCCTCCTCTTACCCTCTCTTCCCCCTCACATGCACCCTGACCACACTCCCCTCCCATCCCCCCCCACCTCAATTCCACATGTAGGGCAATGCCATCCACGTGGGGTCATGTAAAACTGTCAAGTCATTTGAAGTAGGGACTAGGTCTTCTCTCATGTCTCTAGGTTAAGGAAGTATCCATCCATGGGGGATGTGTCCGCAAGGTCCTTTGTACACCAGGGATACATCCTGGTTCCACTGTCTGAGGTCCCTTAGACTGCTCAGTCCTTCTGGCTGAGACACATATTCAGGGGGTCTGAGTCAGTCCCATGCTGGATTCCCAGCTATCAGTCTGGGGACCGATTAGCTCCTCCTTGTTTCTGCAACCTGGTCTTGTCCTCTCCTTCTACATCTGGATTCTAGTTCGACTCAGTGTTTAGTTATGGGTGTTTGCTTCTGTTTCCAACAAGTACTAGATGAGGGCTCCATGATGGTAGATAAGTTAGTTGTTGATCTCACTATCTGGGAAGGGCATTTATGGTAGCCTTTCCACGGTTGCTCACATTGTTAGTTGGTGGCAGTCTTGTAGGTCTCTAGACCTTTCTTTAGGTTCAGTTTTCTCTTCAAGCCAATAATGGCTCCCTCTTTTATGTTCGTCCTCTCTCTTTCTCTGTCTCTGTCTCTCTCTCCTGTCTTCTATTCCTACCCTGACTCAATCTTCCTAGTCGCACGTGCTTTCCTCTCCTCCCTTTCCTTTTCTCCTACTTCTCTCTCCATTCACTGCCCTCCCTTCCCATGTGCTCTGGGGGACTTGTCCCTTCCCCCTTCTGTGAGGGACTTTATATAAACCTCTTAGAATACACCTTGTATCCTAGTTCCTCTGGTGGTGTGAATTATAGGCTGGTGATCCTTTGCTCTAGGTTTAAAATCCATATATGAGCAAGTACATACCATGTTCCTCTTTTTATGACTGGTTTTTTTCAAGTTCCATCCACTTGCCTGCGAATTTCAAGATTCCATTATTTTTTTCTACAGAGTATTCCATCGTGTAGATGTGCCACATCTTTATCCATTCTTCAGTTCTTGCTATTACATAGTTAAGCACATGCCTTTCTTGCATGGATGTGGATCATTTAGGTATATGCCTAAGTGGGGGCTTGCGGGATCCTGTGGTAAACTAATTCACATTTTCCTGAGGAACCTCCAAAATGGCTGTACAAGTTTGCACTACCACCAGCAGTGGAAAACCATATGATCATCTCCCTAGATGCTGAAAAAGCCTTCGACAAAATTCAGCACCCTTATATTGAACTCGAGCTGGAAGAGGCGAGTCTGGTCTCAAAATGGAGGGCCATGATCCAAAGGAACCAGAACAGTTGAGGAAGCTGTTTATTGGTCTGAGTTTTGAAACCACAGATGATAGCTTAAGAGAACATTTTGAGAAATGGGGCACATTTACAGACTGTGTGGTAATGAGAAACCCCCAAACAAAACATTCCAGGGGCTTTGGTTTTGTGACCTACTCTTGTGTTGAAGAGGTGGATGCTGCAATGTGTGCTAGACCACACAAGGTTGATGGGCGTGTAGTGGAACCAAAGAGAGCTGTTTCTAGAGAGGATTCTGTAAAGCCTGGTGCCCATTTAACAGTAAAGAAAATTTTTGTTGGTGATATTAAAGAAGATACAGAAGAATATAATCTGAGAGACTATTTTTAAAAGTATGGCAAGATTGATACCATAGAAGTGATGGAAGACAGGCAGAGTGGAAAAAAGAGAGGATTTGCTTTTGTAACTTTTGATGATCATGACACTGTTGATAAAATTGTTGTTCAGAAATACCACACTATTGATGGGCATAATTGTGAAGTGAAAAAGGTCCTTTCTAAACAAGAGATTCAGTCTGCTGGATCACAGAGAGGTCATGGAGGTGGATCTGGCAACTTTATGGGTCATGGAGGAAACTTTGGAGGTGGTGGAAGTAATTTTGGTCATGGTGGAAACTTTGGTGGAAGAGGAGGCTATGGTGGTGGAGGTTGTGGCAGCAGAGGTAGTTTTGGAGGTGGTGATGTTGGATATAATGGATTTGGAGGTGATGGTGGCAACTATGGTGGTGGTCCTGGTTACAGTAGTAGAGGAGGCTTTGGTGGTGGTGGACCAGGATATGGAAACTAGGGTGGTGGATATGGTGGTGGAGGAGGATATGATGGTAACAATGAAGGAGGAAATTTTGGTGGAGGTAACTATGATGGTGGAAACTATAATGACTTTGGAAATTATAGTAGACAACAGCAATCAAATTATGGACCCATGAAAGGGGTCAGTTTTGGTGGAAGAAGCTCAGGCAGTCCCTATGGTGGTGGCTATGGATCTGGTGGTAGAAGAGGTGGATATGGTAGCAGACGGTTTTTAAAAAAAAAATACAGCAGAAAAGGGCTACAGTTCTTAGCAGGAGAGAGAGTGAGGAGTTGTCAGGAAAGCTGCAGGTTACTTTGAGACACTCGTCCTAAATGCATTAGAGGAACTGTAAAAATCTGCCACAGGAGGAACGATGATCCATAGTCGAAAAGTTACTGCAGCTTAAACAGGAAACCCTTGTTGTTCAGGACTGTCATAGCCACAGTTTGCAAAAAGTGCAGCTATTGATTAATGCAATGTAGTGTCAATTAGATGTACATTCCTGAGGCCTTTTATCTGTTGTAGCTTTGTCTTTTTTTTTTTTTTTTTTTTTTCATTACATCAGATATATTGCCCTGTAAATTGTGGTAGTGGTACCAGGAATAAAAAATTAAGGAATTTTTAACTTTTCAAAAAAAAATTCAACACCCTTTCATAATAAAGGCCTTGGAGAGATCAGGGATAAGAGGAACATAACTAAACATAATAAAAGCAGTATACAGCAAACCAACAGCCAACATGAAACTGAATGGAGAGAAGCTTAAGGCGATTCCTCTAAAATCAGGAACAAGACAAGGCTGCCCTCTATCTCCATCTCTTCAATATCGTACTAGAAGTTCTAGCTAATGCTATAAGACAACAAAAGGAGATCAAGGGGATCCAAATTGGAAAGGAAGAAGTCAAACTGTCTCTATTTGCAGATGATATGATAGTTTACATAAGCGACCCAATAAACTCTACCTGGGAATTCTTACAGCTGATAAACACCTTCAGCAAACTAGCAGGATACAAGATAAACTCAGAAAAAATCAGTAGCCCTACTTTACTCAGATAATGATGAGGCTGAGAAAGAAATCAGAGAAACATCACCCTTTACAATAACCACAAACAACATAAAGTATCTTGGGGTAACACTTACCAAACAAGAGAAAGACCTATATAATAAGAACTTTGTGGCTCTAAAGAAAGAAATTAAAGAAAATACCAGAAAATGGAAATATCTCCCATGTTCTTGGATAGGTAGGATAAATATAGTAAAAAATGGCAATCTTTCCAAAAGCAATCTACAGATTCAATGCAATCCCCATTAAAATCCCACCACAATTCTTCACTGACCTTGAAACGATAATAATCAACTTTATATGGAAAAACAAAAGACCCAGGATAGCCAAAACAACCCTGTACAATAAAAGAACTTCAGAAAACATCACTATCCCTGACTTTAAGCTCTACTACAGAGCTATAGTTCTGAAAACAGTCTGGTATTGGCTCAAAAATAGACAGGTAGACCAATGGAATCGAATTGAAAATCCTGATATTAACCAACACACCTATGAACACCTGATTTTCGACAAATCAGCTAAAAGAATACAATGGAGGGAGGAGAGCATCTTCAACAAATGGTGCTGGCACAATTGGATGATGGTGTGTAGAAGACTGCAGATAGACCCATGTCTATCATCATGCACAAAACTCAAGTCCAAATGGATCAAAGACCTCAACATAAATCCAGCCACACTGAACCTCTTAGAAGAGAAAGTGGGAGGTACCCTTGAACAAATAGGTATAGGAGACTGCTTCCTGAACATAACTCCAGGAGCACAGACACTGGGATCAACAATTAATAAATGAGACCTCCTTGAACTTATAAGCTTCTGTAAGGCAAAGGACACCGTGGACAAGACCAAATGGCAGCCCACAGACTGGGAAAAGATTTTCACCAATCCTATATCCAACAAAGGGCTGATCTCCAAAATATACAAAGAACTCAAGAAACTAGTCAACGAAACACCAAATAACCCTATTAAAAAATGGGGTACAGACTGAAGAAAGAATTCTCAATAGAGGAAATCAAAAAGGCTGAAAGACACTTAAGAAAGTGCTCAAGATCCTTAGCTATCAGGGAAATGCAAATCAAAACAACTTTGAGATACCATCTTACCCCTGCCAGAATGGCTAAAATCACAGATAAGTTTAAGATGGTTTTTGTTAAAAAGAAGCTTAGAGCAGAAAACAGGTCCAGGGGACATAAATGCAACATGCTCATTATTTTGCCTTTGATATGGTAGATATGAAACTGTGATAGCAAAATCTGATAAGAATGTTGACAGAATATAGAAGAAATAAAGGAATGAATGAGCAAACAGTAAATAAAAATTGAAAACACTGGGGAGTAGAAAGATATCCCTGGTTTATGGACTGAGGTCATTCATGTTATTAAAATACCCACATTGCCAAAAGAAATATACAAATCCAATGCAGCTCCCTCATATTCTTCACTAAATTGGGGAATAAACCAATCTTAAAAGTTATTTGGAAGTTCAAAAGATCAAAAGCAGCTAAAGCAAACTTGAACAATGCAATGCTTGAAGATGTCACATCACCCAATTACAGGATTACACACGCACACATATACAGAGAGAGAGAGAGAGAGAGAGAACATGCACATACAATAGAAATAATTTTTAAAGATATGCCTCAAAAGCCAAGTTAATACAAGCAGCATGGGATTGCCATCAAAAACCATGGAAGAGAAGATCCAGAGATAAACTAACTCTGAACAAAGGTATCCAGATAAATACTTATAAAAAAGACAGCCTCTTCACATACAATAAAACAAGAAAGATGACAAGAGAACCGGGTATCAGGTCTCCATTTGTCACCTTGCATAAATAACAACTCAAAATGTTTCTAAGGTCTTCGAAAATACTGCAAAAGAAAGCATAGGGAAAACACTTAAAATATTGTAATGCACAAAAATTTCCTGAGAGGTCTCCAATAACTCAGGATTTTTTTTTTAACTGACACAATATTGTGTCACACTAAATGGCTTATGCTTAACAAAGGAAACAATCAATAGAGCATAGAAATGAGCTGAAATATGGAAGAAAAATTCCATAGGTAGAGGGCCTCCCAAACATGTGCATATCACTAGAATCAATCCCCAAAACTAAAGAGAGACTAAACTTGTTACTGGAAGCTGAACTGTAGGAAAGGGAGCCTTCTGACATTAAAGAGAAAAGTTTAGCAATGTTCTCACTTGATATAATATAGAACATTTTAAAAACAAGTTTCCAAGACTAAAGAAAAAATCAGAGGGCTAAGGGCAGAAACTATCTCCTGAAGGGCAGCACATACAACAGCATCTCACCACCCTGAGTTTCTATTTGGAGTCAGACTATGTCAGGAATCAAGAAACAGTTTGAAGAGTACATAAATAGCATCTCTCAGTATGGACTCTCTCTACCCCGAGCTGCTCCAGCATTCTGATGTTACAAACCCAGCTACCATCTGACTGCACCACAGTAAAGATAACCTAGGACCATCTAGCTATGCTAGTTGCCAAGCACTGCATTGTGGGAGAATAATGACTCTTGCTCTTTTAAATCCTATATTAGAACAATATATTACAGAGAGACACAAAACAAAAACATGTTCACATGAAACAAATAATAGATTGGTGTCTACATCTTATTTCCACACAGATGAAATAGTATCAACGTCATCATATGGAAACAATGCATTTTTTCAATCATTCATTCATGGATGACAGAGGCTGAATAACCAGTATAATTATAAATGGCCTTTTTGAAGGTTCTCATAGCTACTGATATTTTTCCTATACAACATTTAAACTTATCCATTTGCTGTAGTAATGTGTGGCAGAGATTCACTAAATCCTGTTTGATTTCCTTTCCAGGCAGATGGTAAGACTACATTTCTCAGCCTTCTTCACAGGCAGGTAATGGAGGGATGTGGCCACCCACTGAAGCATCTGTTGGAGTAATGCTAGCCACCTCCAAGCCTGGCCCATGAGAAACCCCCTTTCTCTTCTCAAATGAGCAGGAAGAGGCAAAGACTCAAGGAGAGACTTCCAAAGCTTGGTGAGAAGGGGGGCCTAGTAGATGGATGAGCATGGTCTCAGTGACCACATGAAGTACATTCCACCACACCCTCCCTCTAGCCCATATTTTACCATGACATACACAGGAATAAAATTTGCAATGTGTCAAACCATTAAAGCTCTGGAGCTATTCACCTCAGCAGTTACCTTGTCCTGACTAATTACTGAGGTTTGGAAAGTTGCTGAACTGTACTTTTTCCCATAATAAAAGTAGGTAATATGTAACTGGAGAAGCTGCTTTGACTTCAACTGGGCATAACCCTGCGTTCTGTGGTTTAAAGACCTATACATATCAAGGTTCCACTGTTAGATTGATATTCTAATCTCACAAAATCCCCAATTTCAAGGTACATACCAAATAGCTTTACTTACCCTCCAAAGGAAATATTCGCTTGCCCATGTTCGTATTTTTTTTCTTGAATTTATTTCCTTCTGAAATGGGACTCACTTTTATAAAAATGAAGAATAAAAAAAACTAATATTCTCCATTTTAAAAATATCTGATTGACAAAGAGCACTCACCCCTCCAGGACTTGGGTTGACTTGATCTTGTGGAAGTCTTGTTCAGGTAACCATGGCTGCTGTGAGATCATGATTACAAAAGCCATATCACTTCCAGAAGTCAACATTTCATTGTACTCCTTTCTACCTTCCTTCCTCAATGCTGAGCCTTCACTGTGGTTAGGGTTTAACATAGATGTCCTGTTTAGGGCTGAATATTCAGTTTCCTATTCTCAGTACTTTGAATATCTCTGTATTGACTGTTGTCCACTGCAAAAAGAAGCTCCTCTGACCAAGGTTAAGAGCAGCTCAGGACTATGTATTTAGAAGACAATTTGACACATGACCATTTAGCAAACTATAAATAGAAACTTCTACTTTAGGATATATGACCTCTCTAACCTTGGGTTTTTGCATAGATTATAATATCAGGCAGGCAATTCCCTCCTGTGAAGCAGACCTTGATTATAATGAGGAAATGATTACTTGCTTCATAACAGACATGCCACAGTTGTATCATCTGGCAAGCTGGTATTGTTGCATGCCAGATCAGCACTAAGACCACTCATGTCTTTTCTCCCCAGCAGCCTGTACAGTACCTTTCTGGAACTATAAAAGCTAGACATCAGAGAAGATGCTTCCTAATTGGTTTGAGGTATTTTTCCTTATGTCCCACAGCCAAAGTCTGTGGCATCTTTACTAGTAGGATCTGCCCTATAGTTATGGTGGGTAAGCAAGGGCACTCACTAGCAGTCGCCTATGTTATTTCAGAGACCTTTGAGGTCTCCCTGACTAAGAACTCATAGAGAGGTAGCCAAGGCTCTATATTCTCAGACCTCCCAGGACCAACCTCATCCAATCATTGCAGGGTAATTGCATTCAAACTCATTTTTGTTGTTGTTGTTGTTTCTTTCTTTCTTTAAGTTGTGTATTAAAATTTGCTTACTAACTACTGGGCATCCATAAAGCCTTTTCAAAACTCCTAGTTTTTATTAACCAATCACTACCAGCTATCCTCCCCCCCATACCACTAACCCCCATCCTGGATTAACCCTTTAACCATCTGCACCCCCCCCCCTTCCTATTCTCACCACTGTTGTTGGGATTTTTGTTTTGTTTTGTGTTTAGTTTTGGTTGTGGAGACACCCGGTTTCCATGTGTCTTCTCATTCTCCCTTCCTTTGGGTTAGTCCTCCCCTTCGCCCTCTATTTCTTCCATTCTGCCTCTCCCTCCCTGCTCAAACATTTCGCCCCCATTATTCTACTTCACTACTTTCATATCAGCTACAATCTACAGTCCCCGCCCCCTTCCCCAAAAGTTGCCACTCTACTTTTCAGGCTTCCACTTGTGCTCCATGCTAAGTACATAAAATTTAAAAATTAAAGCTGGGATCTGTGTATGAGGCGGAATGTGTGGCATTTGTCTTTCAATTCCATCCATTTCCCTGCAACTTTTATGATTTCACTTTTCTTTATAGCTGGGTAATATTCCATTGTGTGTGTACCACATTTTTCTCGCCCATTCACCTGTTGATGGACATCTAGATTGACCATACTTCCTTGCTATTGTGAATAGAGCAGCAACGAACATGCATGTGTCAGTATCTCTGTGGTGAGACATTCATTCCATTGGGTACATAGCCAAGAGTGGTGTAGCTGGATTGTATGGAAGTTCTGTTTCTAGGATATATATATATATATATATATATATATATATATATATATATATATATATATATATAACATCCTGCCTCCTTGTATGTCTGCACACCAGAAGAAAGAACCAGATCTCATTATAGATGGTTGTGGTTGCTGGGAATTGAACTCAGGACCACTGGAAAAGCAGCCAGTGCTCTTAACCTCTGAGCCATCTCTCCAGCCCCCTATTTCTAGTTTTGTGACAAACCTCCAGGATGATATCCAAGCTCTGAAGATGATGAAATTTTAGGGACTGTCTTTAAGAAGCTTGTTGCTGTTATCTCGAGGAAGATGTCCCTGCCCACACTCCCATGTGTGAACAATTGAGGCAATGGCAGCCATCTCTTTCTATTAGACTTTCCATTGTTTGTTTTGAATTCACAATTTGGTGACATTTATATAAAAACTATGATTATAATTTGAAAAGAGACTATCCTTGTATGAACAAGTCCATTATAGTAACAGAATGTGGCCCTGAGTGGGGAAGGAATTCCTGCACATTTTTTAGGGTTTAATGACTAGGGAGACACTTTTGGAAGCTAGCCTGTAGAAATAGCTGGTTTATAATGTGTGTGCTCTTCCCATCCATCCGGATTTTTTAAATGCCTTATAAAATACCTTATGTTTGGGAAAGATTGTGGTTACTTATTCTCAAGACCCTTCACACACTAAACTATGTTTAGCTCATTCCATGGTGCTGCCTTTTGCCTCTCCTCTTTCAAGACTTCAGAGGCTGGAGAGAAAGACTAACTCATAACTGCACTGGAGGTTTTGAAATCTCCAGTCTTCCTGGTTTTCCTATACTATGGAACCATAATCAACATACTCTTACACTTCCCTGAATAGAAAATAAAAAAAAAAAACCTTTGGGTGGGGGGGGGGAATAACCAGAATGATAGCATACACCTGGAATAGTAAAATACAGGATGTGGGAAAGAAGGATCAGGAAGTGTGGGGTGGTAACACACATGTGTATGGAGAAGTATACTCATACCTACCCAGGCAGATGGAGGATGTTGGGTATCTCTCTCTATTGCCCTTCATCTTATTTTTGAAACAAGGTCTCTCAACAAAGCTTAAGCTTGTCATATTGGCTAGCCTGGTTTGTCTGTCACTGGTCCTCAATGCTGAGGTTATAGTCACACATATTCATCTTTTATATGGATCCTAGGGTTTGAACTCCGATCATCTTGCTTTCACACCAAGTGTTCTTGCCCATTGAGTATCAGGAATTTAAGACTAGTTCCAGCTACACGGTAATTAGAGACACCAAGTCCTGAGCCACATAAGAATGAGAGAAAGAGAGAGAGAGAGTGATAGTTAAAATCAAGAAGATGTTCAAGTTCTTCATCCAAACAAACCTAAGAAAGGGAAATTACTTCTGACGAATTCTTATAGGACTGGCTGATTTTTGCTCAGTTAATGCTAATATGTCCAGTTGTTTAATGGATGTCAAACTTTTACTTACTAAAAACCATTGGAATTTTAAATATTGTTTCTAATAGTGATTTTTTTTGAAGTCTGCCTTTATTGCTGCTCCTGCTCCTAGATAGTCATATCTCTGCCTCTCCATGATTCATAGATGTGGGCTATGTATCCAAAGATTTAATCAACATTGAATCAAGAACATCACTAAAAATCCCAGGTATGGTGAATGTGTAAACTTACTCCTAATTATTCCCTAAGCAGCACGATTTATAAACCATGCCCACAGCTTTGTATTACAGTATTTTATTGTTGTTTTACTTGGGTATTCTTGTCACAGTGGTGTAAGCTGGCCCAGTGATGCTATTTTAACATTTTTTTTTTACATCAACTTCTACTTTGCTGATAGGTTGAGGTTGTTAATGTTGGTTATGTTCTCTCAAGAAAGCATGGAGGATAAAGCTCCGAACTTTAAGGATATAAGGTGGGTACTTTGTCACCAAGACAGTCCTGTAGCCTAGCTGAGAGAAATGATTCCTTATTCCATCTATGACCTGGTCCCAATCAAACTTAGGTACAAGCCTCAACATAAAGAACACTGAGGAAGGGAAGAACTGAGAAAACAGCTCAGTGAGTGGAGTCTTTGTCACACATTCATGAGGACCTAAGTTTGATCCCTTAATATCTATGTCAAAATCTGGGCATGATAGTTTGCATTTGTAATCCCAGTACTGAAGCTATAGAGACAAGTGGGTCCCCATGGCTCACACTGGTCAGCCTCACTGATGAGAGCTAAGGCCCAGCAAATCATTTGTCTCAAAATACAAGGTAGATGGCTCCTGAGAAATGGCATCCAAGGCTGACCTTTGAATTTCATATGCATAAACATACACATGTGTACTTGTACACGTGCACGCACGTGCATGTGTACACGCACACACACACACACACACACACACACACACACACACACACACACGACGATGACAAAAATCTCATGGCTCATCAGCCATGATGATCCAGCACCAATCAGTTATAGATACTAGGGTAAGTCCAAGAGATTGATACTGGACTTCCATACACTTAGCAACAACTACTATTGCAGTTACCCCATGCACAATAGGACCTCAGCATAAGCTATCCCACACTCTTTCATACTTCACAGTACTAACAGGTCTTAAAAAGTAACAATACAATAGAGAATATATCATATACACCCCACTGTCAATTTTGCCTAAACTGCCAAAGTTATCCAACACATATGTGATTACATAAGAGAACAGGGACCTAACATTCTGACATGTTAGAGTCAAGCCTACCAACCACAGTCTATGAAGCCACAGATCTATAGTACAAAATCCAGTTGGAATGAAAAAATGTACTATAAATCAGTATCTGAAAGCACATCACCAAGATAAAGCATCCCCATAAAGATATCCCCCACCTAAAAAAAGATACCCAACAGATATCCTAATCTCAACCTAAAATATAAGAAATTTGGACAAAACAGGAAAAGTGATAATTATCTAATAATTGAGTCTAAAAAGACTTGGGTAAATGAAATGCTAGGTTAAAGAATCAAACTAATGGTTTTTTAAAGGGTAAATGAATGCAAAGAAACATAGAAAAACAGTTGAAGGAAATAAGGGGAATAATACAGCATACAAATGGGAAACTCAATAAATAAATTAAACTGTGTAAAAAAGAACTAAGACATATCTTGGAAAATAAAAATTCAGCAAGTTAAGTAAAAATATCAATAAAAGGCCCCCCAATAAATTAAATTGAGCTGAAGAAAGAATTTCCAATAGAAAGTAATTCTTATGAATTATCACATTAATATAATAATTGGGTTCAATTAAAATTTTAAAATTGCACTCAAAACATACTGAGATTCTAGGGTGCAATTAAGATACCAATAATAATAGGTCTAAATAAAGAAGTAGAGGTATGAGCTAAAGGAAGATAAAATTTATTCAGGGAAATAATGACAAAAGAATATTTCAAGTCAGGGAATAAGAGATGGATTAACCAAAATTATGAATGCATAAAGAAGCTTTGAGAAAATTCATTGGTTTTTAAACTAATTAAAAAATAGTTTGAACAGAAGTGTTCTGCATGATTAGACAATGCTACTCTCAAAAGATATTAAATGAAAATTCCAGTGCCAGTCATGGGATGCCTCTCAACTGATGTTGGATCAGGGAAGCCCCAGCAGCACCCAAAACAACACAGACTGTTGCCTTGCTCTTTGTTGCCCATCATAACTAGATGGTAAGATTCCATTGCTGAAAACAGTAGTCACTTTGGATGCAGGACACAGAGAAATCAATCCTGAACTGACCAGGAAACTCTTTTCCTGCTGGCTAGCTTACATAGTGCCAGAAGGTGCTGTGCATGCTGATGGAGGATAAAAAAATATTAATAGTCTTACCCAGAAATGAACTCTGAATGGTGCAATACTGACTTACCTGACAGGATCTGTCCTGTGGTGTAAATGTGGCACAAAATTAAAAAGGTAAAAAACCAGTTTCTGTTTGAATATGTAGCCTGTTTTTATAGAAGGAATTTTAAATTTGGTACTATAAATCTGGTCAAAAGCCTATAACTTGGAAGATCATAGGCCCCAGTGAGTAATATACTGTATTTATGTTAGTCAAACTGACTTTATAAATATTTATGTTTATACCCAGAGATTTGTGTTGCTCTCAGCTTTGTCAGAAGAGTCATTCTGCAGTAGGTGCACAGGCCCATAACTCTTCAAAGTGCCAAATATATGTAACTATTAAGAGCTCTTCTGTAGATGAATCACCTATTACAACCTCTCCTCACTAAATGCTCAGGGAACAGAAAGGAAAATTGGGGGGGGTGATTAAAAGCTGGCAGATGAGGAGGAAAACTGTAAAACGCTGACTTCTGGATGTGATGGATGTTGCACACAACTCAAAGCCACTGTTACTGTTGGTTATTTACATAAGACCTGAACAAGATCAAACCATACAAAATCCCAACATGAGTACAAGAGGCTCCCCCAAGGCCCTACCATCAGAATATGAGCTATTGAGAAGTCACTCTCCTTTGGGAACATGACTTCCAGTAGATGACCCATGCCTATGCAAACATGAACACCACTAACTATACTAAGGGATTATTCATAATAAAAGGGGGAGGCAGGGTTTGAGGTTCTAGGGGGAATTAAAGTGAGACAATGGGGAATGGGTATAATTAAAACACATTCTGTAAATTTATAAAGATTTTCAAAAAATAAATAAAATGCATTAATTTTAAAGACATGCCAAAATCTTAGAAATAATATAGACACCCAAGTACAGGATGCATTTAGAACTCCAAATAGACATGGCCAGAAAAAAATTTAAATAAACTCTCCATGTTATATTATAGTTAAACTTCTAAGAGTACAGAAGAAGAAATTAATATTGAAAGCGGCAAGAAACACTTACTTATAAGGCAAACCACTTGGAATAACAAAATATTCTCAGAAGAAATATAATAACTAACAATCTAGATGCTTTCACTGGGATATAAAGTATCCCCACAAAAGGTCTATTATTAAAAACTTGGATGTCAGCTGATGAATCTGGGAAGATGATTGGATCATGAAAGATCTGGTCTGAACAATTCTTATTCCAATGATGGACACATAGTTTGTTAGCATTATGGGAAAACAGGAGGTGGGGCCATGTAGGAGGAAAAAATACATCACTGAGATCATACTCTGGAAGGATATATAATATTCTCTCTCTCTTTCTCTCTCTTCCTCTCCCTCTCCCCCCCCCTTTCCCTCCTGGCTCCTATGAGACAAATTGTTTGGGGGTATTTGATCATACTGTTAACCCCAAGTTTGCTTTTGCATTAATTAAATAAAATTACACTTGATCCAGGAGGTTGAGTTAGCAACTAGTTGATGGAAAGTAACCATAGAGCATCAGAGGGCATCTGGAAGAAGGACAAGTCTTTTGGGGAGACACCAGCAAGGAGAGAAGATTAGGTAGGTGCTCCTTAATTCTCTAAGCCAGGAGGTTTCCATCCTAGCCTTTGAGTCTTGAGTTTTATTTATATATAGAACAATCAAGATTTAGTTAAAGTTACCCTTCAGTGTCAGTGGCAGACAAGACAGCCTGTGAGAATGGAATTCCCACCAAGTGATGTGACTTGAGTGGCTAGGCAGCTGCCAGAGAAGCAGGCCAGTAACTGTGGAGTCAAAATTACAGGTTGAAATCAAAGTAGGTTAAGGCACAGCCACTGTGTCTAAGACAAAACAACAGCAAATATCTTTGTTTTTCTCCATGGACTCCTGCAATGATGCTGTATTTCACCACAACCCAGGAAACAGCAAAGCCAGCTGACCATCAGCTGAAACCATGAACCAGAAGTATTTTTCTCCGTTAAACTGATTCTGTCAGAAACTTGGTCACAGTGCTGAGAAACCTAACTAACACACTAAATTACCATATCCCATGAAATTGATCTTCAGAATTTATGGAGAAATAAACACCTTCCAAACTAAGCATAAACAAAAAGACTCATGATCACTGAACCAGAATACTTAGAGGAGCCTATGCACAGAAAAGAAATGAGAAAGGCAATGTCTTCTTAGGGTACCTACACTCACATAAACACACCCACACAAGAACATAGACACATAATGTCAAACAAAATAAATACATATGTAAAATACAAAAATTTACTGGTTGAATTCCAGAATAACCATTACTGACATTTACAAAAAAAAAAAAAAAAAAAAAAAAAAAACCTGAAAATAACCCACATTCTTAATGCTCAGAAATTTGCAGGGCAAACATCTCTAGGAACATAGATATTGCCTCTCACTGATTGTGTGATCATGGAATTTTACAGTTTTCAGAGTATGAACTCTGGCCCAAGCCTTCCTTCCACTCATATTCACTGAAATTATTTCTATATAGACCAATGTATTAATTAGATAATGAAATATACTTTTAGGCCAGTCTAGTCTCCAGGGAACATTTTTGGCTCTGAGCTAGGAACTAATAAGCCTTCTTTGTGCTCTTCTTTCTCTGGAGCCTTGATTGTTTGGGTAGAGCCTGCAGCTAGCCTTTCCATGCTGAATAACTGCACTAGGTAGGGGATGTCTTTTCTCCTTACACATTATGGTAGGTAGAGGTTGTTCAGTTCACTTACTATACAAGACAGACAGACATTATTATTAACAGTACCTTCCCTGGCCTTCATGGCTTTGGACTTGACCTGACTGGGGTTATAGGTAATGAAGAGATCACACACACACACACACACACACACACACACACACACACACACTGGGGTTGTGGGTAATGAAGAAATCACACACATACACACCTACAGAAAATCTAGGATTGGGTGGGCCATGCACTCTGATAGAGATACACCAGCAGCCAGGAAATCCAGTGTGTTTACTATACACAGCTGAATGAGGATGCAGTCTTGTTACACACAGATGAACAAAGAGGTGGGTTAGACTGACTCAAACTCCTGGAATCCAGTTGCAGACACAGAAGAGTGATGAGCAATGGGGTCAAGACCAGGCTACAGAAACCCACAGAGACAGCTGATCTGAACAAGGGGGAGCTCATGGACTGCAGACTGATATCTGGGAAACCAGAATCAGACCAACCCAGACACCCTGAACATGGGTCTCAGAAGGCCTGGGCAGTCTACAGGGCCTCTGACAGTGGAACCAGGATGTATCCCTGGTGCACAAAAGGACTTTAGGAGCACATTCCCCATGGAGAGATACTCCCTTAGCCTAGAGGCAGGAGGGAGGAGCTAGACCCTACTCCAAATGACTTGCTAGATATTGATGATCCCTCCTGGAAGCCCTCACCCTCCCTGTGGAGTGGGTGGAGAATGAGGTGGGGGGGGGTCTGGGAGCATGGGAGGATGGGAGGGAAAGGGAACTGGGATCAATATGTAAAATAAGAAACAATAATAATAATTGTTATTGTTGTTGTTGTTGTTGTTGTTGTTATAGAGGTGGATTAGTTCATCTTGGTATGGGATCTTTACAGGGGAACAATATCCGGCTATAGTTATCAGGGATTAAGAAGGAATAGTTGATACTTTCTGCACACACTGTCTACATTCTTATTTGAATCAGGGGAAGATCTTACTATTCTTGTGGGTCTGGGACATTAGGATCCTTTACATAACCATGCTTACATGAATAATACACATTTACTGGGGACTTAATCTGTTCCCACAGATATCAATGGAGCACGTATGACATACTATAATCTTAACTATGATAACATTGAGTAAAAATTAATGTCACTCCACTTTGAAAAAGAAGAAACTGAATCAAAGGGGTCCATGAGTAGAACCCGACTTCTCTAAGAGCAAGGTTGAAAACCCAAATAAGCAAAGAGAACCCAAGGTGACAGGGAGTTATGGATAGGGATTAAAGAATAATATCTAAGTTAGAAGACTGGGGTAATGTTTGACCACATTATGGTGGGCTGTCCAAAAAGAAACTTTACAATATAGTGATATCATGCAATACTGGATACAAGATACAGAAAACCTTTAGAGTATTAATTTAGAACAATAAAGAAAATGATTTTCTGTAAGAACAAAGTTTTGCTGTTTTCCTGCATTCTTAGCCTTGTGAAAATTGCTGTTATAAAATATATTTCTTTTAGCTATTTTATCAAGTTAGTCACAGACTCTTTTTACCCTATCACTGTTAAGGAGAATTTGTGTTCTCAACTGGACATGAACTTTTCAAAAAGATTCATTCTTATTTATGTGTATTGGAGTGTGTGTATTTGCATGCCACATGAGTGCAGGTGCCCACAGAGATCAGTAGAAACCACTGGGTCCCCTGGAGCGAGAGTTACAGGTGGCTACGAACCACCAGGTATGGGTTCTGGGACCTGAACTCAAGTCCTCTGAGAAGAACAAGTGCTCTCAGCCACTGAGCCACCTCCCCAGCTCCCACGAGTGTCTTTATCTACTCATTTGTAAATCCTTTAGACTATGGCTTTAGTAATACTGAAGGGGAAGGGGTCTTTCTCAAGAGCAGTTATGCTCTCAGTATGGAAGCCTCAAAAGGACATCTGGTCCATAATAAATAAATGTGTTTTGGAAATTAAAAACAATGATCACTGTAATCCTTCCTTATTTTGTGCATCTAGTTTTAAGATCATCTGGAGGACTGTGTGATTAAAATCCACATAGACTGACTGAATTAATAACGCAGCTGTTGTCTTTAAAGCATGTCAGAGATTTCAATCGCGTGGAAGACTTGCTTTCTGCTACAGCTAATAAATTTTTAAGTTTACATATCATCAAGCTTCAACTAAAATTAAGTATCAGATTCGCCATTGTTGAACTAAACATGTTTTGTACATCACCTTTTGAACTCCTGCCTGGAGAAGTCTACCCCAGCTGTGGCTTAATATCTCTCTCTCTCTCTCTCTCTCTCTCTCTCTCTCTCTCTCTCTCTCTCTCTCTCTCTCTTTCTCTCTTGCTCTTTGGAGCACTGATGTGCTGCCGGGTATGTGGGGAGCACCAGAGACCTGTGCTCTGCCCACCTCACCATGATCCGAGCATTCAGAAGACCCAGACATGGAAGCCAGGCAGCCTTTAAACCATGGGGATGGAGCACTGTGTTCCTTAGCATCCTCCCTGGATGCTGACTCAAATCACTACACCAGTCTGCAAGGTTGTGACCTGAAGTGTGTGCTGAGGTGTGTACTCAGAAGTAATGCTTCACCCCTTCATTAACATTCAGTAACAGCCTTTCAGAGGCCAGTCTGGCTAGAAAACAATGGTAAAACACTTAAAGGTGATGTTCAAGTAGCTTAGAGGGTTAGTGGTAGGGTAGAGGGGTTTCTGCTCTGGCCAGCTGATGGCATAACTAGTTTGGTTGCTGGTGAGCACTAAAGCCATTGTTACTTCCTCACAGGTCTTATATGGCCTGCAGATTCCCTGTGGCCTCAGGCTCCTTCCCTAGGACACTTTATAAGAAATACCACAACTACCAAATGATAAAAATGTCTCCAAGGAGCATTTGAATGTATATCACAGATCCTAAATTTTGACTTTTGTTGTTTTCTTGTAAGTTTTCATAGATTTCTGAACTCTCAGGCCCAACCAGGTTTAAATGTTTGAAGTCCTAAGGTTCCTGCCAAATGAATGGTTTCTCCATTAACTTTGTGGCCTACACACAAAAAGGCTGCTGATGTCTATCAGTGAAAGACATACCCTGGATAGTTAAGAGTCAAACTTCCTGAGTCCATGCCCTACTTTGTTGTCTGCTATGTGCCCTTAAGAAACCAATGCAAGTCCCTTGCTAAACGGCTACGAAATGGACACTTCTGAAAATAGCAGTTTCAAGTGGCACCGGGTTACTGAGAAAAGATCTTAGGTAGAGAAACAGCAAGCACCCTCCATTCCGCTTCACTGTGCCATAGATCTCTCAGGAGTTGAGCAGTTTTGGTACCTTCTGATTCTCATTCTCACCATGCTTCAAAAATAAATAAATAAATAAATAAATAAATAAATAAATAAATAAATAACGCACTCTCCCCTTCCCTTTCCTCCCTTCAAATCTCTGAATTAAAAGTCAGAGAACCTTAAAACATGGTGATGCATTCTTATTCTGGTATGAGCACAGGGGTGTCCTGTCTATTTCACTTTGTCAAGGGAAAGCTCACTAACCAAATAGCTCAGTTAGCTGGCAAATTCAAGAGGGATTATATTAACCAGGGTCCTATAAAAGAGTGGAAAATGTGTTCAATTTAAGATAACTTAAGGAGAAGTGTTTCACAGTAGGACCAATATAAAGAAAGGCCACATAAATGGACAATGAGAACCTCTTAGGGCTAACAAGAGGGCCACCACCATTCCTAGGCCCAAAGGACAAAGGAGGGCAGAGGGTCCCAGAATCTAGAAACAGTCATATGGGGTCATCTTCTTCAGAGGACAAGAGGTCAAATTGCCTGATGCTAAACAAGATCACCTAGTCTGAAACATGAAATAGACAATTCCCTTTTCTTTTCCCTCCCATCTCCTGATGGTTTCCCACTTATCCTTATGGGACAAGAAGGCTCCAGAGACTATCCTACGAGCCATACAGATAAGATAGCTTTGTACCAGAAAGCAGACTAGAGAGGGCAACTAGGGGAAACATCTCTTTTAAAGGGGAATACTTCTACCAGGAGGTTAGGGAACGTTCTGGGGCAGGAGCATTTACATTGCCTTCTCTAGTTCCTATATCTCTGCTCTTGTCATAGTTCCCAATAGGTCAGAAATCAGTTCCCTTTCCCAGAATTCCTTTTGAGTAAAATCCCGTATGCCCTCCCTCTCCCACCATACACCTTCCTCTGTACTTAAAAATGAAGCCGATTTTGAGCATCAACCAGGCAATGCATCTGGGCAACACTGCTTTGAAAGGCATTCCTTTCCCCGCCCAGCCATAGGTCTCCAGCCTTTGGGTGGGAACAAGGAAGCAAGCAGAACATAAATTTAATGGAGAAATGGAACCTGAGATCCTCATTCAAATCTCAGGAAAAGGAATTGGAGAACATGACTCACACTTCAGGCAGGATATGCAAGTGAGGAAAAAGACCCAACTTGAGCACACACCATGTAAATCCTACTCTACTGTCAGTTCACATATAAAGGTCGGTGCTAAATGCATTTTGCACACGGCACAAAGTGACTGAACTACCCTGAAAGCAAAAGAACAGAGTTAGCAGTGTGCTCCTCACAGCCCTCAGCACTAGAGGAGATGGGCCAGCAGTGTCTGAACTCACAAGTGCACAGAAGCTGATACAAGCAGCCTACACACTTGCGTGAAATGAAGCTAATCTTCTGAGATGTGATTGATGAACCTGAAGGAAGAAGAGCAAAGCCTCCACAGGGAGGAGAGGTGGAGGACTGGAAAAAATGAACAAAATTGATTCTTCAAAGGCTTCAGAATTGACTGGGGATGAGACACAGCAAAAATGCATTTATTCCAACTTCTTTGGTGGTGGACAGAAAATGCAAAGTTATATGATATCTGTGAACTAGAACTAGACACATCAAAAATTTGTGAGCAGCATGTAACCCCTCCCCCCAGCCACTTTCAACCCCTTTTTGTGGTAGGGCAGGGTACTACAAAGGGATATACATGCCCAGAGATGTGAGTTCCAGGGAGTCTCACACTAGGGAGACTCAAACTTCTCCAATTTCTCCTAGGAATGTTTGTATTCCAATATGGCAACAATAACAGCCCACATCCATTTGACATAGGGTACTAAGAATTTCATGAAAATACCAGTGCACTTGAGGAAACCAGTGACATCTACCAGTCTTATTGGTACATAGGTCTGAGCCAGTCAGGAAACCCAAATGTGATTTGTGGTGTTACTGGGATTAGCATGCAGTCTGTGAATAAAATAATGAAATATCTACTATACATAATTTTCCCTTTTTAGTAGAAACAGGCTTCTGCTATGTGGTCTAGGCTAGCTTTCAACTTGCTATATAACCCAGAATAACCTCCCATTCATGATCCTCCTGCCCCAAATTCCAGTGTGCTGTGATTACAGGCATGTACCACACCCTGGCATTTACACTGTCTTTAAAAGCTTGTCATCCTTACAGGCTTTTACATTTAATTCCCTGATAGGAAAAAAAAAACCATGAAGACAGATGGCAAAAATTGGAAAATTAAATAGTCCATTTTCCTTCACTAAGAACATGAGAAAATCAAATTTGGAAAACTGGAAGGGAAGAACTTGTGAGCTCTTTTCAATTGGTCGAGGCATCATCTTGGTTTAAGCAGAAATTATTCTCTCTCTCTCTCCTCTCATTTGTGAATTATCTTTACAGTGCAAGAGAAAAAGATCTTCAAATTGTGTCTATATGATTGCCGAAGGCGCTACGAATGGGTGACAACTGAGAAGTCAAGACACTTCACCCCCACTAAGGCTCAGGAACATCTCAAAACGCAGTGACAGAAGGAATATAAGAGCCAGAGATAGGGGGAAGGGGTGGGAAGCACTGCCCACTGAGCATGGAGTAGCCACTGCAACAGACCTATCAACAGCCAACCAGGAAACAGGTAGAAGCTCCTGGGACCCCATCCCTCCCTGCTGGATTTTGACTACTGAAAGATTCTGGGGGGGGGGGGGTAGTTACTGTCTTTAGCTCTCTATCCACTGAACTTTTTTCAGTGACCCTGAAAAAAAAGAGAGAGAAAAAAACAATAACAATTTTAAAAAATGGTCATGAATCTAAGAAGGAGCTAATAGGAGAGGGAGATTAGAGTGGAGTTATACATGTATAAATTATCAGAGAATAAACACAATAGAAGTTCTTTTCACTTTTTGAATTCTCTAAATAGAAACCTGGAGGCCGGAGATATGGCTGGGTCTGTAAGAGCTTGAGGTCCTGCCTTTAAATGCCCAGCATTCACAACTTTTAAAAAGCCAGGCATGTGTGTTCATACTTGTAACCCCAGAGTGGAAACAGGAGGATCTTGGGAGTTCTCTGGCCCATCGGCCTAGCTAGCTTTAACAGCAAGAGTCTGTTTCAGGGAAAGACTCCAACCCACAGCTATAGGCAAACACTGATAGAAAAAGCCACCCAGAGCCCTACTGTGTCCTCCGCTCTGGCACTCGTGGGCATGCGCACCTGCACAATCCCATGCAGAGACCACACAAAAACGTAGAAAAGGACAAAATAGACATTTAGATCTTCACAAGTTGTGACTTAGACTTCACAAGTCTAAGCTGTAGTTCCAGGAAATTAATGAACTACATGCTGCAAGTTTAAAATCATAAAATGGGCAAAGTTTGGGAGGGAATCTAACATCAGTCGATTAGTGCCCAAGACCACAGAGTGTTTCTGTCAACTTTTTTCTAGATTTCCCTACAGGAGCAGTGAATTTCATGCATGTGTGTGAGAATGGCCCAGGCAGTCAAGCTGCTTCAGGGGAAGAAATGAGAGTCAAATGGCCAGACTAAAGGAGGGACAGGAAATGACCAGTTCTCCAACAGTACAAAAACAGGTAGTTAATTCTCTCTTTTTTCCAGTCTCTTATTAACTATGATTTGTGCACTCATTTTTTTTCTACTTCTCAGTACCGTGGGGATATGCTTTAGCAAAAGTAGAAATATCTGTCCCAATAAAGCTCTACCATAGACTCATTGAGAGCAGGTGTTTTTAATATTGAAATAGAAGATGTCCTCAAGGACGGATTTCCTGTTCTTGATTACACAGCGTGGTTTGGGTTCTACACTAAGCCTAGATTAAGAGATTTAATCATTTTTGTTTTCAAAAGAGAAGAAAGGAACCAAATCACACTTCTCTTCCTACTCAGTTTAAGATCACAGAATATTTACAACATTTGCAAGACAGCCCACATTCTTGGGAGTTTTTAGGGTCAAAGTCTGGGCTCTACCAGCCAGCCATCTGCACTACAGCACTGGAAAAAAAAAAAAAAAAAAAAAAAAAAAGTCACTATGAAAAGCAGAGATAGATTTACTCAATGTGGCCATGTTAAGAAGAGGAACAAATAAATGGATCCAGGGACCCCCAAGTGCATCGTCAGTGCACTGCCTAGAAATGTGTTTAAATGGAGGACTGGAGATGCGTACAGCCAAGTGGTCCAGGCCAGTGAGTGGTCTCAACCTTGTTGGCACAGTGACTTGTTCCCAGCTTTTCCTGAAGGTGGTCTGACTTGTCTGACTATGAGAAATTATTTCCTGAAAGACAAGTTTCTCCTGTGCCTGGAACCAGGACTTAAACCTTTCTGGGTGCCCAGGGAAAGTGTTAATTCTCGGAAGCCATTGTTTTACTTGTCTGATAACACACATTAGTATTTCTCTTTAAAATCTTTGTCTGTGGTTAGGAAGTTATATATGTATTCCATCAGTCTTATAGGCACCAAAACTTAATTCTAAAATATACTACTGTTACACAGATTAGATGAGAATGTTGGGGAGTCGTCAGGGGTACACAAAAGATGATATTACTGTCACTCCAAAAGGCATGTTTTGGAAATTCAAATGGAGTCAGTCTTGTACCACATGAAGTTAAATCTTCTATATCTTCCCCCTAGTCTGTATCGCAGTTCCCAAGTTTCTATATCCTAGAACACAATGTACTTTAATAGACAGTATGCAGCTACTGTGAATATCCATTAAGTCTACTCCATCAGGCTGATAGAAAAGTTAAAACTGAATTACAACATTTATGGAAAGATTAGTAAAAGCTCCACAATTAATTTACATATAAATTTTTAGAATGCAATTTATTCATAAAGTAGATTCCATCCATGTAAATTAAACTATACCACAGTCTTCTGAAAGTCTGTAAGCACCTAACAATTGCTAGAGCTAGCTGGACTCTACACAAAAAGTTCAATGAAAAGCTTATATACATCCTTCAAAATCCATCAGGAGTACCAATAAGACAGAAGGGGACAAAGGGGAAAGAAAATGTGGTGTCCACAAGAGAGGGAAGAGAAGTCACTGGAAAGTAAACTGAAAAGCATCATGAAATGTCCTGTAACCCCTCTCACCCTACCTTGAACTATTCCAGAATGGTGCTAGTTTATGTATAATGTTTATCATAAAGATTTCACCATCTTCTTCAATAACTCATAATTATCAAGATGTGCATTTTCAAGTCTATCAGTTTTATCTAGAAAAAACAAAAAACAAAAACAAACAAACAAACAAAAACATTTACTAGGTGCTTGCCACATGCCAGGCAATGTACTAAAGTGTCCCCTGTGTGGCAAGTGGTGTGTGTGTGTGTGTGTGTGTGTGTGTGTGTATCTGTATTCATTTACATAAACATTTATATTAATCCTAGAATTTTCTGAAATTCTGAGGAAGTAATTACAAATAAGAATACTCATGTAAGTGCTGAGCCAAGTTAGAACTGAAATTCAGAAAGTGTGATTGCAGACATTGTTTTCTTAACCACTCATCCATTTATGCTGCCTAGAACCAAGAGTGTGATGGACTGCTGGTTCCCGGAGAATCTGTCTCCATCATGTACCATGAGTGAGTGAGTAACCCCTGTGCTGTTAGACCCCTTAGTCCCACCCCAAGTTTGTTGACTTTCTACGAGTAAGAGTTATATCTGCTGCTTCAAACTTCAAGTGTGTAGGCCCCAAGGACTGAAAGGTACAGACAAGTGGATTCTACCTATGACAAAAGTCAAAATCAAAGTAGCTCAAAGGGATAATGAAGCAATAAAATGTATCACTGTCCCTGAGCTTTTAATCTACATAGATATATCTTCATACATGAAGTATTAGAAAACACGCCCTATGGTCCACAATCAAGAACCAGGCTAATCTCTGGGAATCCAGTCGAAGAAAAGAAGGAGGGACTATATGAACAAAGGAGGTCAAGACCATGATGGAGAAAACTATAGAGAAAGCTGAACCAAGCTTGTGGAAACTCATAAACTCTAGACCTACAACTGTGAAGACTCCATGGGACCAAACTGGGTCCTCTGTATGTGGAAAATAGTTATGAAGCTTTGACTAATTGAGGGCCACTGGCAGTAGAACCAGGATGGAACCATGATACATGAGCTACCTTGTTGAAGCCCACACCCTATGGTGGGTTGCCATGCTCAGTCTTAATGCACGGGAGAGGGGCCTGGTCCTGCTCCAACCTAGTGTGTCAAACTATGTTGACTTCTCTTGGGAGCCCTTACCAGTGAGGAGGAATGGACTGGGGGGTGGGAGGTGAGGGGTAGTGGGAGGAGGGTGGTGTAGCAGGAGGTGTGGGAGGGAGAAATGATGTTGGACTATAAAACGAAATTTAAAAATGGCAACAAAAGAAAACATGCTCTACCTTCTTACTAGTTTTGAACCAAAGTTAAAATATATAAGCTGTCATAACCATCAGCAACAGCTAGCATCTTTATACTTAAACCCTCTTTCTTTATTACAGAACCTAACTAAAGGCCTTTCTACTCACTAAATATGATATATCCATGAATACTTTCTTAACTGCCTCTCAATATAGATCCTTTAATCCAAGAATTAATTTTCAAATACATTTCTATAGTCGTAGTATATAAAATACTTAAGCAGTCATGCAGAGGGCTATTTCAAAACATTAAGGAAATGCAATGGTAAACTGTGGTTTGCAAACAATTGACTCCAAGTGCAAGCATAATCACCCATAGAAGAGTCAGCATCAAGCCCAAGGCCATTCAAATGCTCTCAGTAGACACTGTGACTCTGAGGAAAGTATCAGTTGGAAGACCTGGTTATTAAATTTTTTGTCATCCTCAATAATCATATGCTAAGGTAATAGCCTCTGCCTCTAGGAATCCTCTTACATTTCAGCATGTACAGAAGACCAGGCAAAATTTTTTACAAAATCTTTCTACCATGTTGATCAACTATAGGAGGGGTCACCATGGAAACCAGGTTTGTTTGGCTCATAATCTACTGTCACATGCTCAGTGAAAGTTTCTTCTTGTCATTTTAGATTCTTCCTTAAAGATTGCAATGTTAACTTTTTGCGTACCACAAAGCAAACACTAGTTTGTGGCTTTCTAGAAATTTTAGCATGCTGATAAAAGGTGTGGCTTTGACTATTACAGCTTTAAAGAGATTGCACTGGAGAAATTAGTCAGGCATCAAAGGGAGCATTTAAACATAAAGATCACCTAAGACAACACTGTGATGTCTAGAAGCAGTAAAAGGCTTGCACTAAAGCACCAGTCACTTGCCCATCAGAAAAATCTTCAGGAGTTATTTCTTTTTTATTTTTCAGAGAATAAAATGGAAAGGAAAGCTAACACCTCCTCTCTCTCTCTCTCTCTCTCTCTCTCTCTCACACACACACACACACACACACACACACACACACACACACACACGGTCTACCTAAGTTGGAATGAGTAGAGAATCCTCTCAAATTTGTCACTATGCAGCTCATTCAAATGTTCACAAATGACTACCAGAATGCCACATGAATTTGAGAGTATAAATGTTTTAACAATATATATATATATATATATATATATATATATATATATGTATATGTATATGTATAAGGGTGAATGAAATACTGAATATTAATAGTTGATTAGTTACAAAATATAAAGAAAATTCATTTGGGGGCTGAAAACATGGCTCAGCAGATAAGAGCATTTGCTGCTCTTCCATAGGACAGGAGTTTAGTTCCCAGCAACTATGGTGGGTGGCTCACAACTGCCTGTAATTCTAGCTCCGGAGAATCCAATGCCATCTTCTTACATCTGTGAGCACTACATTCAGATACACAGGGAGAGAGAGAGAGAGAGAGAGAGAGAGAGAGAGAGAGAGAGAGAGAGAGAGAGAGAGGGAGGGAGAGAGAGAATTTTCAGTCTTTTTTTAAAAAAAGGAAATTCGTTTTGAAATACATTTCAAAAAATAGGCAGATCTCCACTGTGCTAATCATCTTCAAATCCTTTGTCACTAGCAAGGTGAGTATAATATTAATATTACAGATTCGCTATAAATGTTGTTACATGAATGAACAATGACTTAGGGGGTGACAGCAAGCGCCAATTTAAAAACGTTGGGGGGATAAATGCTGAATTCTGG
The DNA here is from genome assembly GCF_943737965.1 of Phodopus roborovskii. NCBI lineage: Eukaryota > Metazoa > Chordata > Mammalia > Rodentia > Cricetidae > Phodopus > Phodopus roborovskii. Next base: position 31,709,298 of record NW_026125295.1, on the reverse strand, counting down.
TTCCTTCCTATTCTTGGCTTGTGTCTGGATGGCCTGGACTATGTGGAAGTAGTAGGGCCACCAGGCTTGTGTGAGTGGCATAGACACCTGAGAAAGCCGCAGTGGAGACCCAGTCTCCACCCCAGCAGGAAACAGAGAAAGGCGCCATGGTCCACCCCACCCCCAACCAACTCCTCAGTCCTTTCACCAGCTGCAAGCTTGCCCAAAGCCTGGATTGAGGTTACTTCCTATCAACTGTTAAGCTAAACTAACTCTCCCCTTCCTGGCTCCCTCTTTTCTTAGCTGGTTTTCGGCCTTCCCTTTAAAAGCCCATAACTGGATCTCGTCTATAGCTTGATCTTTAAACCAGGCAGGCAGTGAGTTGGCAGGTAAAGAAAGGCTTTTCAGCCATCCAGGCCTGAGCACATGCGCAGCAGTAACTCTCAACTTGGAAAAGAACAGAAGTTAGAAGTTGGCTCACAGCTGACTTGGTCCCCAGAGAACTTTTTATTCTTTTATCCAGAACTGCTTGTCCAACCTCATAGTTTGCTTTCTTCCACCTCCGTTTCACCTCAGCTGAAATTCTGCAGGCTTTGTGCCTTTGACACTCGGAACACTTTCTTCCTCGCCGACTCCACCTTTAAGACTTGAAAAGGGAGCATTGAATGCCGTTCCTTACGTCCAGAATAGGATCTTTGTTTTATTTATTTTAATATCTGTGTCAGAAACACGGCACAGAACAATAACTTTGAGTTTCATTTATTTCTAAGATTCGGGCTAACTATAGTTTTGTTTATCCACCCCCCGACCCCGTGTAGCCTTTCCTTCCCCTAGCATTATCAGAAATGAACAATAAAATTGCCAACAACCATGTTAAATGCCATATAATTTGATCCTCCAGATTCAGGAACTCTAACACAATATGGGACTCTGTTCTGAAGTTTAGTTCAAACAAAAGCCAACATTTCCTCACCTCCTCCTGAACATTGTTTGAAGATCCTGAACACGAAATTGAAGCAGAGGAAGAGGATAACGGGAGGAAGAAGCAGGAGATTGAGAAGAGGAAAGGGAAAGAACACACGAGATCAACAAGAAGCAGAAGTTAACATGCATTCAGATAACAGGCATCTGGTCTGGGAAAGGGCTAAGGCAGCTGGAAATCCTTGACTGATCCAGTCTAATGTAGAACACCCAAAAGTCTCAAGAGGTGGCAACATCTGGTGTTTCTGGGAAATGGCATTGTGGATGGGATACAAAACCTGAAAGTTTTAGTTAAGTCTTCACTGAGAAAGTGGTTGACCCTTCTCTCCCTTCATGTCAACACGATATGGGATTTTTGTTGTATGGAGACATTTTTCTAAAAAAAAAAAAAAAAAAAAAAAAAAAAAAAAATTCTGAATTGAAAATTGAGAACACATAATGTGGGACAGTAATTGAAATTCTGAATACAGAAATTCCTAATCCTTTGTTCCCACTTGGCTCCCAGGATACCAGCTACCAGGCACAGAATTCTACCCTGAAGACTCAATACCCCTGCCTGAGTCATCTAACTATCTCAGGAACAAAGAAAGGGCCAAAGAAAACAGCATGTAGGTTTCCAACAGCTCAGAAGCCACTCTGCAGCAGAGTCCATCAGTAAGAAAACCCCACCCAGGAGCACTGGGTTTTTAGCTTTGCAGAGCCCCACGTCAAATTCGCTAGACATGTATCCGTTAACCATGGCAGATTCTGGGAGGAGGAGGGGACTTCCTGAGCTTGGCTCAATGTGCACCCCTAGAAATGTAAAGGAGGAAAAGTGTCCCCAACTGCTCCCAGTTGCTTTCTGTTGCTATGATAAATACGACCAAAAGCACCTTGGAAAAGGAATGGGTTTATTTGGCTCCTCTTCTCTCGCTGGAAAAAAGAAGTCATGGTTAGTAAAAATGACAGATAAATTAAGGTTTATTCAGAAAAAAAAAATGTGTGTGTGTAAGATCGAGTGAATTTCAGCTCCAAGCAGTAGCAAAAAAAAAAAAAAAAAAAAAAAAAAAAGAATCATATGAACATAATGCTGAGTGGAAAACAACCAAAAGATAGCACTGCAATTATGAAGGGTGCAAAGGTAGATGCATAATACAACAGCTACAGTCAGCAGTGTCCTGGAGGTATCAAATGTCTATGTTTTCCCTGAAGAGAAGAGAAGAAGGGAGGGATGGAGGAAGGGGAAAGAGTAAAGAGAGGGGGGAGAGGGGGAAAGGGAGGGACAACAGGAGAAAGGAGGGGAGAGAAAGAACTTCGCTCTGGAAGGAGACGAGCATGTTAATTTGCTTCACTGCAATTATTTCATTCATATACATATGTGTATAACAAACATGTCATTTACCTTAAGTACACAAAACACTTACAAAAATAAATAGAAAAAAATGAAAACCAAGTAACAGAATAATATATGCATGGCTCAGTCACATGAGGTTCTAACGTGAAAAAAATAAATGCAGTGTTTGGAAGCAGACTATAGTAAAACTCTAAAGTAAAGCAAACATTGAAAACCACAGTTCAAAATGGCACTTGCCCTTGGCAGAGAAATAAAAACAAGATGTGAAAGCCGTACACCGAGGTCTTCAGAAGTGAGGAGGACAGGTGTCACAAATGAGCTAAGGTAACAACATTCAGACCTCTGCTCGGGTTATATCATTTGCCCACAGACAACAATGAGTGAACAACATTAGTCTTCTGTTTGTACAGCACACAATTGTCATGAAACATAGCCTCCTGGGTGCTGTCATGAAATGGCAAAACACTCAATGGGTGGAATTTAAAAGGAATGCCTGTTTCTAGAAGTCCAGAAGGAGATGAAGTTCAAAGCCTTGGGTAACATTAAATCCCCTGGGCTGGAGAGATGGCTCAGCCGTTAAAGGCTAGGCTCACAACCAAAAACATTAAATCCCCATGTCTCTGTGTCCCCTTCCTGCAGCTCTGCTTTCACCAACTCCAGAGCAAAACATCGGACTTCTCTCCCAGGGAGAAATGGGAGGGAGGTTGGCCTGAGCACTGCCATCTTATAGAGCATTTGCCGTCATAAACTAATATAGCAATTGCATAAAAGATAGGACAATGGCATCCAAGGTTTTGAGAAGCATGGATGGCCTTATTTAAAACACACTCGTTGATATTACTATCTTATCACCAGCCAAACAATTTAGGAGCATTTGAGAGAGGTTGATTTTTTTATCTAAAGATATGAAAGAATTCATTTGGGAGAAATTTGTTGTCAGAAGGAAGTACCTAGACTAACTGATTTGTTTTGAGTATTTCAGATCTTAGAACTAAATCCCAGTACAAAGTATGAACTTGTAATACCAAGTTACAGTTTAAAATAAATATGTAACTATTTCTGTATTCCTAGCAAGTGCACTGCAGTTTCTTTGGATCACACATTAGCATCCTTGGGTGCTCAGTAGTTTTAAAAAATGAGCCCCTGATTACAGTTCACTATCCAGCATTTTACAGCTCACACTTGAAGAAAATAGGGTTCCTGCCAAAATAGCTTCCTGCCCAGGTGCTGAACCAATTACCTCTTAAGCAATCAGGCAGTAAAACCAGGAATGGTGATTTTTTTCCTGAAGTGCTATATTTAAGGAGACAGCTTGGAAAAATAAAGATGAAAATTTGTTTTCATAACCAGGAGTGTTTGAAATCCCGAGAGTCTGCTTCAATGTCTCACTGGAATGTATGTAACCCTGCGAGTTCCCAGTGCTCTGGTAGTTGAAAGTCTATCCAGTCAACACCAAAACTTTTTTTCCTTAAATGCATAAAAAAAGAGAAAAAGTTTGTTATAATGGTTAATTTGTCTGTTCATACTAAATTTATCCTTATGAGAGGAGTTATTTAAACTACTAAAATATTTCATCCAACTAAAATATCAAAATATTTTATAGCTTCTTTTAAGAATAGATAAAAGGCTGCAGAGGTAGCTCAGTAGTTTCAAGCACTTGTTGCTCTTGCAGAGGACTAGGATTTAGTTCCCAGGAGCTCACACCATCTGTAACTCCAGTTCCAAGAGAATCCAATGCCCTCTTTGACGTCTACAGGTACCAGGCACGAATGTGGTACCCAAATGAAATCTTTAAAAAAAGAGAGAGAAACTTGTCAACTCCAAGAAGTGTTTTGTTAGTCAATTCCAAATTAGACAATGTAACATGGTAGTATTTTTTAACCTTATTTCATAATAAGGCTAGAAACATAATATTTTGATTATTTTTTAATAATTTCATACAATGTAATTTTTAGCTTATTCATTCCTTCTCCCCTCCTCCCAGATCCCAATCTCTACCTCCCCACCCCCTCCCAATTTAAGGTTCTCTCCTTTTTTTTTTTTTTTTTTTTTTTTTTCCTGGTTTTAACCCGCTGAGCCTAATTTGTGTTACCTATATGTTCACAGATGTGGGGCCCTCCATGGGAGTGTGATCAACCTAAACATGATGCTATTTCAATAATTTCGCAAGGTATTACTTTACATTCTGCACAAATAATGGCTTCATGTTTTTGGAAAGGGGGAAAGACTGTGAAGTATGGTGATACTATGCAACCCTGAATTCTAAAGCAAAAGTTCTAGGTTTCTGTTGCCAAAGCACCCAGATTTTCCGGTCACCGGGAACACCCACCACAAATGACCCCTCTCTGCTCAAACCCAGGCTTCGTAGCCATTTTCCAGCAATGAAACTGCTGTTCTTTGCAAAGCTAGTACGGGATGCTGAGCTGCCTCTGAAAGTTTCTTTCTTAGCTTCCATAATTAATAGAGAAAAGCAAGGGCTGGAGATGTGGCCTCAGCAGGTAACATAATGGTGCTTCCCGCTCTCCCAAAGAACCTGAATTCAGTTCCCAGCACCCATATCAAGTGCTCACTACCACTTGGGTGATGGGAAATGTCATTCTGTAAATATGTTTCTCATATTGATTAATGAATAAAGCACTGTTGAACAATAGCAAAGCAAGATAGGTGGGTGGGACTAGGAGACAAGGAGAAAAGAGGAAGTAGTAAGGAGGAGTCAACATGGAGAGGCTGGGGAGACCAGGCGCAGGCCCCATTCCCCGGTAAGATGAAAGCACATGGAAATATTAGATTAACAGAAATGGATTAATACTTAAGACAGAGCTAGCCGATAAGATATAATGCCAATAGCATTATATCAAATACAGAGTCTCTGTGTGTTAATTGGGGCTGGCGCGGCGATGGGACCAGACCAGGGGCGGGCGGAAAAACCTTACTCCTTATATATGGCGCCCACGTGGCTAATAAGAACTTCCACTTAAAATTTAACAAAAGCTTTAAAAAGGGTTTTAGAAACAAAAAAAAAAAAAAAAAAAAAAAACAGAGACAAACAAGGTTTCTTGGTAGCAGCATTTTTCTCGGTTGAACTCTGTTTTTCAAGAGACAAGCAAAGATTTCCGCGGCTCCTTTAAGGAAAGTTTCCTGACTCAGCATAAGCGGCAAAAAACCACACGGCTTTTAAGAAGCACGCTAACAATTCATTGGTGTGCATCAGAGCTGGCAGCATGCTGCTGGTTGCAGCATAGACCAAGGCAGTTGAGCACAGCTCTCAGTGAGGGCGGTAAAGTTACCCACTGCCATCTTTGATAAGCCGTGGCAAAAACAACTATGACTTTCATTTTAGCAATATTGTTGTTTACCAGATAAAAGACTTGTGGCCAGAAAAAGATAAAGATTTACGGTAAAGACAAATTCACATAAAAAAATTAAAAAGTGCTAAAGGTTTACAGTATGTTCTAAAATATACGTAGGCTTGGAAGAAAAAAAATAAAAATGGTTTTAAAAGACAGAGAGGAACTGGATGTGATGGCACACGCCTTTAATCCCAGCACTTGGGAGACAGAGGCAAGCAGATCTCTGTGATTTCCAAGTAAACCTGGTATGCAGAGTGAGTTCCAGGACAGATAAGAGTTACACAGAGAAACCCTGTCTCAAAAAATAGAAAAGAAACAGAATATTAAAAAAGCCACAGATGGAGAGAATCTGGATAATGTATGGTATTATAGTCTTTGTATTGTTTGACAGCTGAGGAAATAACACAACCAATAAAACAAATGCTGCTGGATTAATTCAATTTATATATTTTAAAAATGCTTTGACTCCAAAATTTAAGTCTAAGGACAAGTTACTAGGGAAAAGGATTTCTATTTTTGTTTCCACAGAAAATGAAAAGCTGTGGATTCCTTCCAGACTAACATGATTTGATCAAGCCAGACCCCCTGAAACAGCATTCCTAGTGATCCAGCATTCAAAACAGCTTGAACAAGGCAGCCTTGCAGACTACAGCCAGGATTTATGTGCTTCTTAGGATCCCCAATGACAGTGCCCCCTACCAGCAGGAAGCAGTTTGGAAAGAACCACACCCAAATTCCCAAATATTGTTTATAAATGTTTGTTTTCATTTAAATGGGGTTGGTTATAAATGATTAATAATTGCAACCAATATTTTTAAAGGTAAAAAGGAGATTATGGCATAGATATGATTGCTTTGTTTTGGAATGGATTTTCATTTATTGATACAAATTTAAGGTCAATTTTGTTATATGTATATTTCTCCTCTTGTTTAGGTATTGTGTTTATATAGCTCATTTAAAAATGTATAACTTAGTACAAATTATAGATAATTACCTATGATAGTCAAAACTTACAGTTAAGTTAGTTAGGATTTCTAGATATATAGAGATGTATTTAAGATGAATAGGCATTTCAAAGACCTACAGAATATGGCATTTAAAATGGTTTAGGATTTTCTTGACAGTAAGACATAACTGCTCCTCGCAACACCTCCTGCATCAGAAAGGAAAATGGACCTTGAAGAAAGGAGTTATGAAGTTTGCTCCCAATATGGCAAGACTAGCCATTTGGACAAGATTCTGCTCTTGTCTGGACTGTTTGACTTTATGATGTATAAACTGGACATGCAGGACCCATAGAAAAGTGACTGCTGATTCAAGATGAACATTGCTACAGAGTTCCTGCTTCATGGAAGAGTCTGCTAGACAGTCTGCAGGACACAAAGAAAAGTGACTGACAAACTGCCAATACAAGAAGACAATTTAAAGTTTCCTGCTTTGCTGAAGAGTCTGTCTGTCAGACACACTATGGCCTATGGCCTGAAGATGGAAGATTACAGAAGAACTTCAGATGACTTACCAGGCAGTGAGTTGTCTCTGTCATTTCTAGAGTTTATATACTATCCTTCTGTGGTCTTTGAAGGAGTTGAAGACAGATAGTTATGGTTATAGTTTTCCTTAGTTAGGATTAAATATAAGTTACATATAGGACTTTAGACTCACAAAGATAAAATAGATGATGGAATATTTTCTTAAATTTTACTAAATGTTAATGGACTAAATATTGTTAACTGTGATTCTTACTTGATAACTGTTGTGTTATATATTTTGCTATGTTAAGGTTAACACCCTTCTTTTTATTTAGACAGAAAAGAGGAGATGATGGGAGATGTCATTCTTTAAATGTGTTTCTCATACTGGGTAATGAATAAAGCACTGTTGGACAATAGGGAAGCAAGATAGGTGGGACTAGGAGACAAGGAGGAAAGGGGAAGTAGTGAGGAGTCAAGATGGAAGATGGAGAGAGCAGAATGCCGGGAGGCTCTCTCTCCAGTAAGATAAGACCACGTGGAGATTAATAGAAATGGGTTAATACTTAAGACAGAGCTAGCCGATAAAAAACTAGTAACTGGCCAACAGCATTATATCAAATATAGAGTCTCTATGCGTTATTTGGGGCTGGTGTGGCAGCAGGACAAGACCAGCAGCGGGAGGAAAAACCTACTCCTTACACTTGGGGGTCAGACACCATCTTCTGGCCTCCACAAAATCATACAGAGATATATGTATATACACACAATTAAAATAACAATAAAACTTTTTTTAAATGAAGAGAAATTTGGGTCTCAAATAACACACTCACTCAGACTCTGGGCAAGACGTCTCATTTTGTTGTGTTTACTCAGACAGAGTTGGTTTCATAGCCTAAGATAGCTACTTGCTTTGTCTATACACCAGGGAATTAGGAATTGATGTCAAAGTCCACCCATTCCTTCACAGAGAACTTAATAGGAACTGTCCAGTTTTGTTGTCTATTGTGCTTGGCTCTGATTGGACATAAGCTGTATCAGGAATATAGTTCTAATAAATAATTGAAGTCTGTATGAGTAGATGCTAATGGATGATTAAACAAAATGAGAAAATCTAGAACCTTGTTCTAAGCCCCCTCCTGCTCTAATTTTGATATTGCAATGGGAATGAAAACAATGGATGGAAGTCAAGAGGAGAAGCAATGTCTGCAAAGAGATTTTAATGGGGTAATCACAGCAGTGGGCACTGTGGGTCACCAGGCAGGAAGGCCGAAGGAGGGCTGAGATACATGGAACCAGAAGAGATAGAATGTGCACTCACTGTTTGCTAAGTAGTCGTCAGTCACTCCCTCAGCCCCCTCTTTGAGCTGGCGAAGTCCCAGGCCCTGCTTTGAAGAGCTGAAAATGAAGTGAGGGAAACAACAAACAGGCAGGTCAGTGGTTCTGAAGTAATGATATTACACAGATGGTTTTTAAAGTATCTGGGAAGCAAGAGCAAAGAGTAATCCATTAACAAGGGTTAACAGAGGTCATAAGATTGAGTTACAATAGTCAAACCCACAATTTTGTCAGCACAAAACATTACATTTAGCTCATGGTCACTTTCATATTTCTCATGTTTTCGACATGATGCAGAAAGCTGCTGTACATATTAACTCTGAGCTTCAGTTCTCACAGGCTTCAGACGCCATAACTAAGTCTCCTGCTCCACAAGGTACACTGGCTGCAGCAATCAAGTCAAACATTGCCTTTGCTCCAGTTTAGATTTCCAACTAATCAAATGTCAAAGCAACAGCTAAACTGGAAGATAATGACCCACCACATACACACACACACACACACACACACATCACATACAAAAAGCACACACATATATACCACACACACACCACACACAAACACACCACACACATACACCACACACACCATACACACACAAACACACCACATACACACATACACACCACACACCACACATCAACGCACACACACACATACACACACACACACACACACACACACACACACCAGGAGTCTAATTTATAAAATGTCCAGTCACTGGGCTGGAAAGATGGCTCAGCAGTCAGGAGAGCTTGCAGCTGTGACAGGGGACCAGAGTCTAGTTCCCAGCACCCATGTTGGATGGCTTACAGACACTTGTGACTACAATCCCAGGGACTCTGAACTCCCTCTTCTAGGCCTCCAAGAGCAGCTGCATATACATAGTGTGTGTGCATGTCTGTGTGTGTGTGCGTGCATGCGTGTGCACGCGCGTGCGCATGTGCACGCATACGCACTGACACATAAATAAAAGCAGAATAAATAAAAACTAAAAATTGAATCCATGATTTTTTTCCAAGGAAGAATATTAACTTTTTCTTCATTTAGAGTTCTTTATCAGTCATGCAGCAAGCCAGCACAAAGCATGGAAGGTCCAAATTTGGAAATAACTGGGATTCCAGTGTTTATTGCCCCTGTAAACAGTTCAGACAAGACTAATACAGTTTTTTATTTCACCTTTTATTCATGCTTACAGGCATGAAAGACAACTCTCACCCTGGGATTTGGAAGAAAAATGTAATCCTTTGACTCTAATGAATTAAAACTTTTAGTGTGGACGATCACATGAGAGTTCAGCAGGGTTCAGCAGTCATGTTGTGTTTGTACTGTCACCTCCGCTGATGTGTGAGTTCTAAGATGACGAAAACTAAAGTAGAAGTCCTCTAAAGCCCAGCCCAGAAGTGAACATGATCAGTAATTGAAAGGCACGTTAAGACCTGCTAGAGTGTGGGACTTACCCTCAAACACAGACAGTGAATTTCCTCCCAATCTTTAGCTTTCTCAAGCAACCTCACAGCCAAATACCCACACTTAGAGGGACAACTCCTTACTGCTACCCTAAAGTTACTGAGATGGTAGGAAGACAGAAAGAGCAGCATCATTGGAGGAGGAAGGGGGTGATGCAGATGAAGGGTTCATGTATAAATCACACACACAAGAGGAATTTTTAAAAAGCAAAGTGACTGCTCCCTACACTTCCTTTAAGGGTCCCTTGCATTGATATGCATAAGACTGTCACCCAACTGGGAAAGTCAATAACCTCAAAAGTCTCCCTTTGCCTCTCTGACTGTGTCCCCATCTCTAATTCCCACTCAGCTCCTTTCCTGAGTTGTCTGGCCACAGGCAGAGGCATTGTCTACAAACCAGGGTGAAGGGATGCCCATAGTACCTTTGAAAATGAAAAGAAGCAAGTAAATAGCATAAGACCTGATGAGACCTATAAAACAAACTTCCAGAGGCTAGAAAGATGGCTGTATTCATTACCTTTCTATTGCTGTTAGAATAAACTTTGTTTGGGGCTCATGGTTCCAGAAGAATAAGGCGTTAACATCATCATGGTGAAAGAGCACAGCAGCAGACAAGCACAGAAGCACCTAGGACAACGAGCTGAGAGAGCAGCAAACACAGTGTGGCAGGTGACTTCTAAAGATCGGAGTTCTCCCTCAGGGACAAACTCCCTACAGCAAGGGCCATGCCTCCTAAACCTCACCAAACAGTGTCACCAGCTGGGAACCAAGCATTCAAATGCCTGAGAATATGAGAGAAAATTCAATCAAGCCACAATGGCTTGGTGATTGGCAGTACTAGCTGCTCTTGCAGAGGACCAGAGTTCAGTTACCAGCACACACAGCTGCTCACAGCATCCTGCAACGTCAGTCCTGCGGGATCCATCGCCCTCTTGTAGCTTTCACCAACACAGGGTACATAGTACACAATGCACAGAAATACATACAGACAAAACACATGTACACATAAAATAAAAATAGATAAATCTTCTTTAAAAATGAATTTCTAACATTTGCAAAACCGATGCGGAGTAAAGCTTACATGTGTGCGCATATTAACATATTCATTCAACATTTCTTACTTGTCGCGCATATTTATGCTACATAGTCAGCTATGCATAGGAACAAGAAAGAGCAATGCTGAGGAACGGCTGACGTCTTAAAGTGCTCTGCGAGCTCCCTATTGCCTCATTTACCTTTTCCCTTTACCACTGGTAGACAAAACCAAACAGAAGTCATCTTTTCAATATAAGGCATGAGGTAACTAAGGTAATATAGTTCTCGTGAAATTGCACAAATTAAATGCTCAATAAATGTCAGATTGTCTACTAACAATATTTGCCATGAATTCCCTCTGTCAAATGTGATATTGCTGAATAGTATCCAGGATGTCTGGAATATTTATACCATATCTACACTTGAGACATAGAAAATAAGGATCCCTGAGCCCAAGAATATATATTATGTAGAGAATTTTCTCCTGTAGAGTTGAAATCACTTTGATGCAGTTAGCTTTATCTGCATTAAAACTTTTTGACTGCTGTTGCACATGATTTCTGGTCTGATGTATTAGGCTGAGAAATGACACTTACTCTGCCCATGAAGGCAGTGCAAAAATAAAATGAAACTCCAGAATGTGGGGCTTTTGGAATAGCAGTCAATCCATAAGTGCACCCCCCCATAAAGTTCATGAACATACTATAAAAAATTAACATGGTCCTAATTTCTAGAATTCCCGGAACACTGAAAATTAGCAATAGTATAAATAACTATGGGAGGTCAGTCTATTTAAGAAAAACTATGGGATCTTAATAAGAAAACCAGGGACTAAGACAGTATTTGGATTTTTTTTCATTTTTTTTTTAATATTTGACCATTTCATACATGTATTATAATAATTTTTTAGTCATTTCAACCTCATTTTCTTCTCTCATTTCCCTCTAGCCACTCCTATCCTCCCTGTTTCCAACTGCATCACAGTAGCCTTGAAATCTGCCTGTGTGACAGGGAAACTTTGGAGGCTTTAGAACTCATCTGAAAGCCTTTCTCCAAGGACAGACCATGGCACTGCCCCCATTCAGAGTGGTATCTAGTCAATCTGCTGAGTGTTCAGTCCCATGGAAAAGGGCCTGCCCTAGCAATCATAGAATCAATACCTTAATTCTTTCAACTTCCAACTGACTAAGGATATATTACCAACTGGGGAACACAAAAATCCTGGCTATATATATATATTGAAAAATAAAACTTCCAGGACAGGAGTGTAGATCAAAGCTCTGGCACATCCCTGGAGATCAGGAAGACAACACATGTGTTCAGAGCTGGGTTCATGCACAAGAGAAGGCAGCAGCCACCTGCTCTGCCTATTGCTGAGCCTTCACAGGCAGGAAATGGAGACTGAGACAGACCTGTAAACTCTTTGGAGGTCTGTCCAACAACAAGATACACACACACACACACACACACACACACACACACACACACACACAGACCTCCCACTCTTCAACGATTAGAATACTGGGTGTGAGGGTAATCTGACTATAATGTTAGTCGCCCCATTTATATCCAGTATTGGTTTGGCTAATCTGGCTGACTAGCCCATTGTCCCTTCGTCCCTTACCACTGCATGTGTGTCCTTCTAGATCAGTGTTTCTCAACACTATGGGTTGAGACCCTTTTGGGGGTTAAATAACCATTTCACAGAGGTCACATATCTGATAGCAGATGTTTACATTACAATTTACACCACTAGCAAAATTACAGTTATGAAGTAGCAACAAAAATAGTTTTATAGTTGGGGGTCACCACAACATAAGGAACTATATTAAGGAGTTGCAGCATTAGGAAAGTTGAGAATCACTGCCCTAAATCTTCCCATATAGCAGAGGAGTAAGGAGTAATCATGTAGCTGCACTCCCCTACCAGGACCTCCAAAAAGGCTCAAAATTAAGATTTCTTACTGAGTCAAGATGTTTAAGGCAAACTTTTTGAATAATCGTTGTTAATCAACCGGGGACCAACATCTCAGAAGCCAAGCTTAAAAATAAAAATCTTTCTAAAATACATCAATATAAAAAACAAAACAGCGCCCTTTTTTCCCAACATCTTAGGGAGGCTGCAGTGGTCGTCAGCATTCTCCAAGCTCCATCATGCTGCCTAAGGATGACAAGAAGTAGAAAGATGCCGCAAAGTTGGCCAAAAAAGTCAAAGACCCAATAAATACGTCTGGTGTCAAAGCCAAAAAGAAGAAGTGGTCCAAAGGCAAAGTTCAGGACAAGCTCAACAATCTAGTTCTGTTTGACAAAGCTACATATGACAAACTCTGTAAGGAAGTGCCCAATTATAAGCTTATTACTCCAGCTGTGGTCTCTGAGAGACTGATGATTCGAGGTTCTTTTATGAGCAGGTTCCCGCCAGGTTGGTCCCAGAGCCCCATCAGTCCCAAAATAACACACTGAGACACTTTATTAAACATGAAACTGTTGGCCGATTACTAGCATTTCTTATTGGCTAGGCCTGTCTTTAATATTAACCCATTTCTATAAATCTAAGTGTTTCCATGTGGTCTTATCTTACTGGAAAGAGGTCTGGATCTCTTCTCTCATGTCCCACATCTTGACTCCTCTCTACTACATCTCCCAGCATCCTCCTTGTCTCCTAGTCCCACCTATCTTGCCTTCCTATTTGCCAACAGTGCTTTACTCATTAACCAATAAGAGAAACGTTTACTGAATGACATCTCCCATCATCTCCTCTTTTCTGTTTAAAATAAAAAGAAGGCTTTAACTTTAATATAGTAAAATTACATATGACAAAACAGTTATCAAATAAGAACTATAGTTAACAATATTTAGTCCATTAACATTATCAAGAATTAAAGAAAATATTCTATCATCTATCCTATCTTTGTGAATCTAAAGTCTTATATGTAACTTATCTTTAAAACTAAGGAAAACTATAACCATAACTATCTGTCTTCAACTCCATCAAAGACTATAAAAGGATTATATATAAACTCCAGAAATGACAGAGACATCTCACTACCTGGACAGTCATCCAAAGTCCTTCTGTAAATTGGCACATCCATCTTCAGCCACTATTAGTGTGTCTGGCAGACTCAGCAGAGCAGGAAACTAAACTGTCCACCTGTAATTGCAGTTTGCCAGTCACTTTTCTGTGTTCTGCAGAATGTCTGGAAGACTCTTCCATGAAGCAGGAACCCTGTAGCAATGTTCATCTTATATCAGCAGTCACTTTCCTGTGGGTCCTGCATGTCTAGTTTATACAGCATAAAGTCAAACATTCCAGACAAGAGCAGTTTCTTGCCCAAATGGCTAGTCTTGCCATATTGGGATTAAACTCCATAATGAGTTTCTTCAATGTCCATCTTCCCTTCTGACACAGGTGGTGTTGCCAGGAGCAGTTGTGCCTCACTGTCAAGAAACCCTAAACCATTTTAAATGCCATATTCTGTAGGTCTTTGAAAGATTTGAAGAATGCCTATACATTTGAAAATATATCTCTATACATCTAGAAAACCTACCCAACCTAACTATAAGTTTTGACTATTATAGGTAACTATCTATAATTTGTACTTAACTATACATTACATTTTTAAATGGGCTATATAAACACAATACTTAAACAAGAGGAGAAATATACATATCACAAATTGACCTTAAATTTGTATCAATAAATGAAAATCCATTTCAAAACAAAGGGCCAGAGCAGCCCTTCAGGAGTTACTTAGTAAAGCTGGTTTCAAAGCACAGAGCCCAAGTAATTTACACCAGAAACACAAAGAGTGGAAATGCCCCAGCAGGTGAAGATGCATAAACAGGTTCAATCAGCTATACGTTTGGAAAAATAAAACTTTATTAATTAAAAAAAAACAGCTACAACAAACATACTTTAGTCTCTACATAATTTGCCCAGAGATACCACTAAATTAGGACTGGAGAGATGACTCAGCAGGTTAGAGCCCTTGCTGTACAAATATGAGGACCTGAGTTCAAATCCCCGGCACACATATAACAAGCAGAATGTGATCAAGTAAGCACTCAGAACCCAAGTGCTACAAAGAAGCAGAAGCAGGTGAATCACTCAGGGGCTTACTGGTTGCCAGTGAGTGACCCCATCTCAAGGAGGCATCCTCTGGCTTCCTCATGTGCATGAACTTTTCATATCTCTCTGTGTCTTCGTATCTATGCATATATATATCTCTCTCTTCCCCCTCCCTCCCTCCTTTTCTCTCCTCCCTCCCTCCTTCTCTCTACCTTCCTCCCTCTCTCTCCCTTCCTCTACCTCTCTCCCTCCCCCCTCTCTCTCTCCCTCCCTCTCTCTTTCTCTCCCTCCTCCCACACACACACACACAGTCCCATCTTCCTACCAGAAGCCACTACTATAACCAAAGGCTTTGAAAACTTTACAGATGTCTTAGTTGGAAGCATCAGGTTGGTGTTTCTCTGTGCACCCACTGCAGCTGGAAATTGATTTGTGTCAAAAGCATTTCAAAACTTGGACTTCACAACTCCACTGACAGCCTCTTAATGCTTCCTAACTGCCTGCTCTCCTGGTCAGAACACAGGGATTCAAGGTGTTTAAACCTAGCTTGCCTGACTCAGTGCTCTCTTGGAACACAGATTTACAACTGTGATTTCCGAGGTCTCATACAGCCAAGCCTGTTTCCACACAGAATCCTTCCTTTCACAGCTGCAAGCCCATGACACTGGGTAACCAAATTCACCAAGTACTCAAATTCTGTCTTTCCACAACAGTGAGCAAACAGACCTGGCCCCTAAACTCCAGTACCCCCACTGATAGAGAAGAGAGGTGGGACAGGGGAAGCATTAAAACTGAATGACTTTTAGAGCAATGTGGACAAACCTGGAGGACATTAACTAAGTGAAATAAGCCAGGCACAGAAAGCCAAGTACCACATGATCTCGTTTTATGAGGAATCTAAAATGTTGAACTCTGAGAAGCAAAGAGTAGGTGGTGGTTCCCAGAGCCTGGGGGTGGGTGGAGGGTGGGGGATGGGGAGATATTAGTCAAAGGGTACAAACTCCAGCTATATGGGATGGAAAAGTTTCAGAGATCTATAAAATAGTAGGGTCAACACTGTTGATAATAATAGCACGTATTTCAAAACTGCTAAAAGAAAATTTAAATGTTCTCTCCACAGAAAGACATATTGGGAAAGTGATGGTATGTATTAGCTTGAAAATTTTTCTAGATTGTGGGTGTATAATATAGCAAAACATCACAGCATACCATATACATGAAAGCTTTTCAAAGCAAGCTTTCAGCCCTAGCTGAAACTAGCTCTGTAGATCAAGCTAGCCTCAAACTCACAGAGATCTACCTGCCTCTGCCTCCTGAGTGCTGGGATTAAAGACATGTGCCATCACCTCCAATCCCAGAAATATATTTAAAAATTCTTTTCAATTAGATAATTTTAATACTTGCCTCATAGAAATAGAGAAGTAAGAAGAAATATGTAACTTGGAATGGAATGTTGTGTACTTGGCTTTATGTATACTGAATCTTAAGTCTCAGGGATGGAGAAGGAAACACATCCTTCCAACAAGTTTCTGTGTGTGTGTGTGTGTGTGTATGTGTGTGTGTGTATGTGTGTGTGTGTGCATACATGGATATATTAATGTGGGCATTATTATCAGCACCATCACTATGAATCATCATCATTAAAATTCCTTCAAGGACATCAAACAAGCCTCTGAGCTGAGATCTTCACATGGATAGATGCATTTGTCAATAGGTGGTCATGAATCCATTACATATATTTTTACAGGACTACAATTGTAGCATCACATTATAATATTATGTGAATTGAAACATGAGGGAGATATAGGTTTCCACCATGATGATCATGGACTAATCCTCTAAAACTGTAAACAAGCCTCCAATTAAATGTTTCCATTTGTGAGTTTCCTTGATCATGGTATCTTGTCACAGCAATAGAACAGTAACTAATACACTTGATAACATATTTTTAACAAGACTAATCTCTAAATAATTGGAAAGCCATAGGGCTTAAATGAGAACACAGGACTCAAAAGATGACAGATAAAGGCCCCTGCCCCTGAGTCTGAGGACTTGAGTTTGATTATCAAAACCTTTATGGTGTAAAAAACAATAAATAAATAAAATAACTGACTTCCACAAGTTGTCCTCTGACCTACACACACATCATGGTATATGTGTACACACATAGACACACACACACACACACACACACACACACACTAAATAGAAGTTTAGGGAATGTAAAGGGCAAAAGAAATATACAAGTGATAAAACGAGAAAAGCTAAATACTACTGAACATCTAAAATAAGCTCATGAGCCTTCAAACTTATAAAGTCCCAGAGGTCACAAGAAAAAATAGTTTAGAGAAGAGAGAAGTGTGTTTATTAGAATGTTGCTGTAGAATATTATTTAACTAGGCAAAGATGTGTTACATTTGCTTATGCTGTATTTGTTTAAGGATGTAAAGATTTGTGTTTAACTATGTAAAGATGTATTGTGTTTGTTTCACCTTGCCTGCATAAGGCACCTGACTAATTTAATAAATAGCTAAAGGGCCAATAGCTAGGCAGGAGAGGGATAGGCAGGGCTGGCAGGTAGAGAGAATAAGTTGGAGGAGAAATCTGCACAAGAGCGGAGGAGAGAATGAAGGAGAAAGGAAGACACACATGGGGCCAGAAGCTAGACGGCCACTAGACAGCAGACAGACAGACATGAGAAGCAAAGAAAGTAAGATATACAGAAGGAAAAATATCAAAAACAAAACGTAGATGAAGAGAAACAGGTTAAATTATAAGAGCTAGTGGGACAAGCATAAGATGAGGCAGAGCACGTATGGCCCTGTGCTATGATTTGGGAGCTTTTTTGTGACCTAAAAGAAAGCCTGCAATTGAAGGTCACCGAAACTGAAGCTGAAAGTAAAAAGCCACTACTCAGATGAAACAAATATGACTATCATCTCTAATAAGAGTGCACTGCAACAAATATACTGGCAAATAGTGACATTTTGTCCCTTTACCTCCAAGTTACCACATTCACAGATGATGATATGAGTTTACTAGAAAAATGCAGGACTGGAGTCAACCTCGGGGATTCCTGAAGCCTGCCTGGCACTGTGGGAGAAATGTCTCTGCCCTCAGTAACACCCTCTGGGAACCAAGCTCTCTACAGTCTTCCACAGCAGTGGATTGAGATCCCCTGGAGTGAAAACATCACAACAGCATCTGTTGTCAAGCTCATATCTGCAGCCTAATATCTCTGCAGGAAGCAGTTGGCCTTGTGCCTGAAAAAGGATGCTTATCCAGAGAAGAAAAATGAACTGTTTCTGAATTCTCTCAGAGTCCCCTGGTTGTAGAGGAGGTTGCTTCCGGCCCTTGGAAGGTAGAAGTGTGTCACTAATTCTCTTGAGCCTCTGTGCTAACCCTACCTCTGTTCTCTGACCCTCGACTTGGGGTTGGACCAGAGCAAGCAATTAAAAGTTCTTTTTCCCAGTTCCCATCCTCTCAATTCACTTGTACCAACACAGGCTCTCCTTTCCCACATCACCTCTTACTTGCCCACTCAGCACAGCCAACATCAGTAGTCTAAGGATTACTTCCCTTAAAATATGCCCCACATCCACAGAAAAACTAGCAGGTACATGCACTTTCCTAGAATCCTGTATTATCTCAATAAACAGGGTGCTATTTTAAAGGAACCCCCAGTCCAAAGGCAAAAGTCAGTGTTATTTCAACAAACACATACAAATAAGCATTTTTAAAAGTCTGAAGTCGAAAGAGCAAGCTTATTTGTCTCCTGTAGCCCAATCGTTAAACTATTTCAATTCAATAGATGATTCTTTCCCTTACAAATACACTGTGCCTTTAATGAGGCTCCGTATGGCAAGGGTTTGTACCACTGCAGCTACACAGGTCTCAAAAGAGTGTTTGGACTGCCAAAATGACCTACAAAATTCCAACAGCAGCTTTTACACACAGGAAAAAAAAAAACTAAAATGTACATTGAATTGCTAAAGACATCAAACAGCCAGAATAATCTTGGTTAAAAAAAAAAAAAAAAAAGTTAAAGGTATAACCCTTTCTGATTTCAAATTAGATCTGAGAAGTAGAGAGAGTGTTTGCCTTTATACACAAGGCCCTAGGTTCAAGCTCCAGCACTGGAAGAGTGTGTGTGTGTGTGTGTGTGTGTGTGTGTGTGTGTGTGTGTGTGTGTGTTAAACTATAATAGTAAATAGCAAAGGAATGATATGATATTGTCATATAAAGCAAACATCTGGGGTCTGATGAGCCACTTGAGGCTATGTTGGTACCCAAGGGCCATGCTGCAGCCAAGGCCATATAGATCAGACTGGAACATCCAGACCAGGGCTGCAGCTGGAGGTTGTGTCTGGGTCTGGGGCTCTACTGCAGCCAAGGTCTATGTTATTGTCTGGGGCTCCTGTTGCTATTGAGGGCCATGCAAACACCCAAGGTTCTGGGACCATGTTGGTGTCTGCGGGCCATGCAGCCTCTGGGGCCATGCCAAGTCTGAGTGGCCTGCACTGCCACCTGGCTCATTGATTAAATCCAGACCCAGCTGCTTCTGAGAGCCATGCCCAAGTCTGTGGTCTGACCGTTCCTGAGTTCTGTGCTGATGTCTGTGCCTATGTCACCTCAGGGGGCCATAGGAACAATGCATGATAAAGTGAGAGGGCCATACTTAGCCAGCCCCACCCTTTGCTGACCCCGCCTCTTGTGGACACTGCAGCAAGAGAGCTGGCCCCTGTACTCAGGAGAGGTGGCCCCAACCCTCACCAAGGACAAGGGAGAACTGACCCTGATGGTGTGGGTGTAGGGGAGATGGCTCTGCCCCCTTGCCTGAGGCAGGTGACCCCAGTGGCCTGGACTGACCAGCTACCACCCAGGCCCACCTCAGCATCTACTCCTTCTAGGGCTTGTTGGAGCTCACGAAGGGACTGGTCCTGTGGAACAATACCCAGAAGATCTCCATGATTCAGGGCAGCTCTGGTGAGGAGTCAGGGAGTCAGTGATGACACTGTACCAGAAATCCGAGGCCTTGAGCCAAACCAGTGACTTGCTGCAATGAGCGTTTGCCAGTAAGCTGACTGAACAAAAGGGTATGCTATGTGACACACTGCTCCCAATGCCACCAGGACAAATGAAAAGATGTTAGAGAGGCTGAAAAGATGGAGAAGTGAAGAGGGGGTTTGGGGGGGGTTGGTATTTGTTTTGTTTTATTTTAAGTTTTGCTTGTTTTTGTTTGTTTGCCTGTCTGCTTTGTTTTGGTTTGATTTGATTTTTAAAATTTTCCTTTAGGGGTACTGCAGGGGTGAGGAGAGGATCTGGGAGGACTGGGAGCTGAGGGTAATCAGGGTACATTGATGTGAAATTCCCAAAGAATCAATAAAAAATTGTATTTAAAAAAAAAGCAAACATGTAAAGAGTCCAAAAAATAAATAAATAAACCCAAGCATACACTGTTAAATAATTTCTGTCAAGAGTAACAAGACTATGCACTAGGAAAAGGATTTGCTCTTCAAAGGGTAGTACTGAGGGGAAAATAGACATCTACATACAGAAGAATGGGATTGGGCCTTTATCTTATACAAAGTAAACTATTTTAAATATTTAAGCATAAGGTCTAAAACCATAAAACTCAGACAAAAATGGGAAGAAATGCAGGGGTAAATGCCCTAGCATCAGTCTTAGCCATGATTTTTCTGAGGATGAATCCAAGGCTCAGGCAGTAAGAGCAATAGAGAAAAGGTGAAGCCACACCAAGTGAAGACACATTGCACGAAAAAGAAAGACAATCAACATTAATATGGAACCTACAGCGTGAGAGAAAATATCTGCAAATATCATATGGAGTTAATATCCAAATGATTTAAGACTCTCCTCCAGCTCAACAGCACAACAAAAACTCCAAAATATCCCAGTTAAAACTGGATAAAAGACTCAAGTGGGAGCTTTTCCAAAAGGGATGTAGAAACAGACACAGAGAAATGTAAATCAAAAGCACAATATCACCTCACAGGTAGATGACAATTAGAATGGTTGGAGGGAGGGAGGGAAGGAGGGAGGAAGGGGGAAGGAAGGGAGGGAGGGGGAAGGAAGGGAGGGAGGGGAGGAGAGGGAAGGGAAGGGGAGGGAAGGGAAGGGAAGGGGAAGGGAGGGGAGGGAAGATACATGACGTTATTTTCTTCCTCTTCTGGGTCACTCTCCAAAGGAAATAAAAATCACTGTATCTAAGAGATATCTACAATACTGTGTTCCTTACCTCACTATTCCCAATCACCAACATATGAAGATTCCTGTGCATCCATCAAAAAGTATTAAAGCATAAAGAAAACATATATGCACAATGGAATATTATTCAGCCTTCCAATAAAAGAAACTCTTGTGGCTTCCAATGGTTCAATTGAAGGTGGAGGACATATTAATTGAAATAAATCAGACACAAAAGGAAAATGACTGCCTTGATACCAATCACATGTGGAATCTAGAATACTCCAACTCCTATGAGCTAAGGATGGAGTGGCTGCATGCCAGGGTGGTGGAGGTAAGAGACAGGAGGAATTAGCCAAAGGCTACAGCAGATTTGCTAGGTAAGTGGATAGCTAATGGTAACACACATGGTGACTAACCACATACTTGAAATCTGTTCAGGGTAAATCTCAAGTGTTTTCACCACACACACAAAAATGGTAGCTATGTGAGGTGACAGACAGACAGACGACAGACAGACTACCCAACCCATATGTGGCCTCTGCCTTTCAGAGTTTACTAATAGCACAACCTAAAGCATTCCCTAGGCCTAGACTGTCTTCTGGAACTGAACCAGAGATAAAACAGACCTCAGGACACCCTGTCCTGCTTCCCTTTCGGCCCAGCCTGGGCTCCCTCTCTCAACTCTCAACTCTTATTCCAATCAGCTAATATAAATAAGCCCCATGGATTATGGGGTTGAGTCATACCACCAGGTTGTTGTCCTGATCTACACGAGCTATGGAAGTATGCTATAAGTGTACTTGAGTTTAAATAAAGTTCTAGTGTCCTTATAAAAAGAACGAAGAACAATGTGAAGACAGATACACACAGGGAGGGTGAGGTGGCAAGGAGTCACACTGGGAAGGTAGAAGCAGAGGGACTGTCACAGCCACTGTCAGCCAGAACAGGCAAGGAAGGATTCCACCCTAAGGAACAGTGGCCTAGCTGACACCTTGCTTTTCAACTTCCTGCCTCTAGAAGTTTGAGATAATAAATGTCTGTAGCTTTAAGACATTAGGCTTACACTAGCTTGTGATTCCTCCATAGGAAGCCCAGTGGGCTGAAGACACACTGCTGAAACACACCTGAGACCATACAGGTCCGCTCTGCCTCAGGGTGCTGCCTCCCATATATTTGCTAACCACAGAGAGTTAACAGGCAAAGCAGAAAACCCTGCTCGCTCTAAGGATAAAAGAGTAGGTCAGGAGACAGACTTATTTTCTGTTATTTTTTCAAAATATGCCAACATCACAGATGATATTACCGTGGGTATTCAGCAGCCTCATTATTCTCAGAGAGAAAAAGGCCTGAGTTCGGATGGAGGCATGGGACAGAACCAGACACGAGTAGGGAATTGCCTGCTCTGACACCTTCAGAGTGATGTGTTCAAATATCACCTCAATATCAAATCCAGATAAGCTGGGAGGTCTCGCCCTCCCCAGAGGCAGGCGTGGAAAAGCAGAATTTTCCCATTAAATGCCAAGGTCACCCATGAGTGCTTTGGCAGAGCTGTGTGGAGAGTCTCACAGCACCTGCCTACATGTGTTTGGCCCAGGGCCCTCTTTCCATTTCCCCTCTGATCAGAAGCACATTCCGTTGCGGCTTTTTAAAAAGCAGAACAATCAAGCCCCTGCTAGACTATTTCTATTTTGTAAAGCCAGTATCAGACCATACTCAACATTGTGGTTGATCTTCAACGATGTCATCCTATCGAATTTATCTTTTCAGATGAGCACAAGGGAAAAGGCATAGATAGATATCAACATGTCTTGTTCCAAAGTTATGTTCTTATTTCCCTCCACTTCCCTGTATTCTTTGAGGGAATAGAGAAGGTACCCTGATTTAAACCCTTTATTCTTTTCTTCTTTTTCTAAGTCCTTTCTTTCCCTGCTGTTTTCCTCTTTCCTCCCTCAAGTTTGGCCCTTTTCCATGACCTGGCTGTCTTTCCCTGCCTCTACCTCCCCTGGCTACCAATGACCATCAGCACTAACCCAAAGCCAACCATGACACGGAAACCTTTGTTCTTCCACACACTGTGTTCCTTTGATGTTCTTCACCACTACTGGTTACTCTCTGGCAAGGACCTATGAGGACTGATAAATATTTGGATCCTAGTTTACAACTAGCCATGAACCTTGAGTGAGCTTTTCAGTCTTTCTATGCTTTGGCTTATTCTTTCCATTTATAAAATTAAAACGGCAGCGCTGTCTGCCTGTGAGCAGCTACTGTCCTTAGGATGCATGAATGTCTCACACTGTAGACATTGGGGTGGGGGGATGGGAGGGGAGGGTGTTTAGAGTGCATGTGAGAGGGCAGAGAGGGTAAAAGGGAGGGAAGGAGGGAGGGAGGGATGAGGAGGGAGGGAGGCAGGAGGGGGGAGGGAGGGAGGGAGAGGGAACTGGGATCAACATGTAAAATAATAAATTAAATTTAAAAAAATGCTTTGACTCCAAAATTTAAGTTGAAGGACAAGTTACTGGGGAAAAGGATTTCTATTTTTGTTTCCACAGAAAATGAAAAGCTGTGGATTCCTTCCAGATTAATGTGGTTTGATCAAGCCAGACCGCCTGAAACAGAGTACCAGGTGATCCTACATTCAAAACAGCTGGACAAAGCAGCCTTACAGACTTCAGCCAGGATATCTGAATCTTCTTCGAATCCCCCATGACAGTGCCCCTTACCAGCAGGAAGTAGTTTGGAAAGAACAACACCCAAATTCCCAAATATTGTCTATAAATGTTTGTTTTCATTTAAATGGACTTTGTTATATAAAATAAATTTTTAAAAAATGCTAAGTAATCAAATTGGCCAACAGTTCTTCTGTTATAAATTAGTATAGCTAAGAGTGATAAAACTGGAATTTGAAAAAAAAAAAAAAGAGGTGTGGATAAAGGAGACACACTGTTCCAGTCCTAGAAGCCTTCATGCCTTGGCTCCCTCAGAAAAACTGAACGAAGAGCTAACAAGTCATAAGCTGGCATGCCTTCAGATAAAGTGTCAACTGTGTGTAGCAAGAAGGATAAAAGACCCAGAGACTGGTGCTGGGGTTCAAGATTCAAGCTGAAGATCAGAGAAGCAAAGCAGCCAGCCACTAGCTCTTACCTCTACCTCAGCTCAGACCAAAGGGGTGATCCTCAAACTGCTCCTGACTTCACTGCTCCTCAGATTCACTCAGACTGCTATGCCCTCCTCAATGTGGCTAGAAACTAACTCTCAGAATGCCACCCTATCCCCATGTGGATGGAGAATGAATGCCTCTACCTTTTATACCTCTCAAATCCTGGGATTAAAGATGTAATCTGGTAGCCCAGGATGGTCTTGGACTCAGAGATCCATCTACCTCTTAATCCTAAATAATGGGATTAAAGATGTGTGCCTGGCTTCCATTACTTATGGCTGACTTTGTTTCCTGAATCCTCAGGCAAGCTTTAATAAATCATAAATAATATATCACCACAACTATGGGATCTATGCCATGACTTAAATGGGAACATGGCTCATGTAGTGTAAGTGTCCTCCTCGGAATCCAGGTCTGTGGTATGACCATAAAGTCTGATACTTTGTTGTTAGAGGGAGAAATAGGAAAAGAGAAACAGAGGGTAAAAGGAAGAAATTGAAAAGTGCCTTGAGGCTTCCTTAGTGAGACTTTTTTTATTATCATGTAACTGAGGTATGATCAATATTTTTTAAAACCTGTAGATATTAAATGTGTACAACCTATTGAGTTTGGAAGTGAGGGTATGCCTGAAAAAAAAAATGATTCTCACAAGCTGTAGGGTGTACTTTAAGCACTGTCTACTAAAATGTCTTGCCCTTGTTTTAGTGTGATAAGAACATTTAACTTGTCGGGTGTTGGTGGTGCATGCCTTTAATCCCAGCACTAGGGAAGCAGAGGCAGGTGGTGGATTTCTGTGAGTTCGAGGCCACCATGGTCTACAAGAGCTAGTTCCAGGACAGCCACAGAGAAACCCTGTCTCAAAAAGACAAACAAACAAAAAGAGCATTTAACTCAAGAGGGCTGGGGTGACAGCTCAGTCACGAAAGTGTTTGCCTTGAATGGATGGGGACCTGAGTTTGATCCTCAGAACCATGTGAACAAATGCTACAAACGATGGGATAGGCTTGTAATCCCAGCACTGGGGAAGCAAAGACAGACATATCCCTAGGGCTCCCTGGTCAGTCAGCCTAGCCTATTTAGCAAGTCCCAGGCCAATAAGAGACCCCCACCTCGAAAAAAGAAAAAAAAAGCAATAACGTAGACTAAGGACTGACACCTAAGGAATGACAGCTGAGATTGCCCTCTGGCCTCAGCACACAAGTGTATCTGCACACACATGATTAGGGAGTGGAGGCATCGAACACAAGCTCTGCCCTCTTGGCAGATTTTTAAGTAAACAAAGCAGGCTTGTTAACTATGCACAGTACTATACAGTAGAGCCCCAGGGTTTGTTCATCTTCCGTGACTGAAACACCGTGCCCTTTGATCAGTACCTCCCCAGCAAGGCTTGTTAAAGTGAAATTTCTATATGGATTACCTAAGAACGCTTGCCTAATGCACTGATTCCAAGAGGAAGGAAAGAAGGGCAAAGGAGAAAGACAGGTCCAGGTATCAATTTCAAATGATGAAAATGTACAATTTCAACTCAGATTCTTCATTTTTATTTATCCTACAGCAAGTGGGTCAGCAATGCCAAAAAAATCTAGAGATGAGTTTAAAAACAAAATCAATACATACGACCAGTGCTTGGAACTTTGTTCTGAAAAGGTGTGAGACATTTCTCTACTGAAAAAGAAGAAGTGGTGTGTCAACTGGCCCTCAGAAAAGTCCAGAACAGCTTGGCACCAGAAAGCTTCCCATAGCAACAACATCTGAGGTCTCCAGGCTACAAACATGCATCCAGGTTCTCACATCTGCAATTGTGTTTTCAGGAATTGGAAGGTGCAGAGGCGGAAGGTGAAAGGGAAACGCAGCACACTGCCAAGATCCAGGCAGGGTTTGCCAAGAACAACCACACTCAGCTTCCTGGGAGATTCCATCCTGCCAGAGCACTGGATGATTTGATTGCAGAATATGCATCCTGCATACTGTTATCAAAGCCAGAGAAGCACATTGCCTTCAATAACGGGCATGTCCTCAATGTCAGTCACAACATCATATCAAACTAAAAGCTGACTACATTACCTCTTGGGAGGGAGGGGACTCTTGAGTCTTTCTGAGCAGGAGTTAGTAAACTATTTCTATGAGGGGTTAGGACGTAAATATGCCATGTTTCACGGCCATATGACCTGTCAAAATCATTCAACCCTGATATTGTGATACAAAAACATTCATATACCACATATGTGATAGAACATGACATTTTCAATAAAACTATTTACAAGAACATCAAGCCAGCTCTAATGTACATGCAATAGTTTAGATCATAGTCACTAACTCAAACATGCCCCTAGGACAGCTTATCCATAGTTAACAATGAGCCTGACTATAGACAAGGATTTTGGAATTGTGTCATATACATGCAATCACTCATATCAACTCTCAAACATGTTCCATGGTTATAAATTCTTTGAAATGCCTCCCAGAGAAAAGGATGGTATACTGAGCCCTTATTGACTGCCAGCTTCTACATATGGTTTAGGAGAGCACTTGCTCATGGAATCTAAACAGAAAGCTCATAAAGAGCAAATGAGGTTTCAGCAGCCACCCTGAACTGAGATCTCCATCTGTCCCTTAAGTAAGTTCTCATGAGATCTTCAACAAATTCTGCTATCTGCTGTTCAGCTGCAGAAGATCCGAGGAATCCTGAAAGATCCTAAGAAATGGCCAAAGCACTAAATTAAACAGTCTGTGTCCTTGAAGAGCCAAGTAGAGCAGAGACATCCCTCACAACCCACCCTCTCATTCATCTTGCCTACCTCCAATGCTGCCAATCTGCATCCAAAATATATACCCAAAATGGGCATACTCCAAAAAATATTAGAGAAGTTAGGAAAGCAAACCTCTACACAAATATTACATTGAGACAGAGTCAAGGAAAGGAAAGAATTCATAGTGTTTTGTGAGAAAAATTGGGCATGTTCCATGACTGACTCACTGTGGATCTGAGATGCCTTTATTCTAAAGCTTCAGTAAGTGTAGACTATTTATACAGCTGAGCTTATATGGAGCTAAATGGGTGCACTTGGAGAAGTGGGCTCTTTCCAAAGCTGGCATGAAAGAAAGCGAACTGGCAGGCATTTAACTCCAACTGAGCACTTGGGAGGGCTTCTTCACTGTCTCCATTAAATATATTGTTTGAGACAGGTAATAACTTCTTTTATAAAATTTTTATTTTGTTTTTAAAGCTATGTGCATAGGGGTGAGTATGTAGGGGAATACACACATGTGAGTGCAGATGCCTATTGAGTCCAGGAGAGGGCACTGGATCCCCTGTAACTGGAGTGAGACCATTGTAAGCCACACAATGTTAGTGCTAGGAATCCACCTTGAGTCCTTTGCAAAAGTAGTAACAACTGAGGCATCTTTCCAACCCCTACTTCTATTTAAACCAATTTAGTGTCTCAGTACATACAAAGAAACACATATGAGAGAGCTTATATGTTACACTTCTGTCTGTAAGTCATGACCCCAAACTAAGTCATGGTTGTTGAGTTGTAAACAGATGAAATGAAAAAAAAAAAAAAAACCTTTAGTGGTAAGTAAAATAGTACAAAATTTACATTTCAGTGTCTCTGATGTTCTGGAACATAATGATGTACAAATGATTGACAGAGGTCAATGGGTGGAACAGAGAACATGGAGTTCGCAATGTGTAAAATACTCTCACTATCAGACCTTTACAAAACAGCTTGCTGACCATTGCTCTACATCGTTGTGCTTCATTAACTCTTTATCCCAAGTTAACTTATCAGATTAATCTCTTATAACAAGCTCTCAGAAACCATACAGTGTGCAATGTGGTTTTTTAAAGAATGCAGAGATGAGGTGGCACAGAGCTCATGAGCAAAACACACTGCCCAGGGAGTGAGTTATCGTGAATGGTCTTAGACAATGATCAGAGGGAGTGACAGGACAGCATTCAAAGCATTATCAATGACAGCCACTACACACTCAATGAGAAATTACACACTCAATGAGAGATACACACTCATTGAGAACCACTACACACTCAATGAAAAATTACACACTCAATGAGAGATACACACTCAATGAGAGCCACTACACACTCAATGAAAAATTACACACTCAATGAGAGCCACTACACACTCAATGAGAGATACACACTCAATGAGGGTCACTACACACTCAATGAGAGATTACACACTCAGTGATAGTCACCACACACTCAGTGAGAGCCACTACGCACTTGAGAGAAGGTTACTGGGCCATGGTTGCAACTTGTAGTGAGGATAAAAAAAAAAAAAAGAAAAGAGTGTAAAACAAAATTTTAAATGTTCTTCAAACTGCCCTCAATTTGTAAGCGTATCTGGTGGCTTTAGTGTTTTAAGAAAAACAAACCGCAACCCCTCACCAACTGTAGCACTAGGGAGAAGAGGCCCTGCGCCTTGCCTGGGAGCACAGTAGAGCTGATCCTGTAGACAGTGACATGGGTGAGCCAGCCCTGAGGGTGAGAGGGACATACCTGGTACTGCCTCCTGTGGTAAGCTATGTAAAATTAAGTTTATATTTTGTTATATTGTGTTAAATCTTTCCACTTACAATGTTTTATGCACATTATTTTTTACCATATTCAATGTATGTATACTTTTCTTGTATTCAAGACATTTTGTATATTGATACAATTTGGGATATTTATCTTGCTGCCCTTTATAGTTCTACCTCTTGTCTTGACACTTATACTCTACCTCTATTTTAGGGATTTACATGTATGTATATGTAAATAGTTATATTGTTTAAGTATTTGTTCCTGCTTTACTCAGGGAAGTTTTAATCAGTCTTTTTAGCTAAATTCTTGAGTATTACAGATTATCTTCACTCATATTTCCTGTACCTATGAGATTAGTCAGATATAGATGCTTAATCTTCAATCACTTCATAGACATGCAGAACATGGCATTTAAATGTTTTAATATTAGTACTCCATTGACATGAGACACTATTGCTCCTGACAGCACCATGCACTTTCCCGAAAATATGTTGGACACTGTTGTTGCTCCTGCTGGAGTTCAATCTCGCCTCAGCTAATGGCCTGTTGGGCAAAGAATTGCCCCCACCTTGACCACTGATTTGGACATGCAGTCCTATGTACTTGCAGGAGACAAATATAGAAGACTGCTTGACCTTGCCAAGTCAGGGTAAGACAGCCATTCTACCTCCCTGCTGTTGTGGTCTGTCAAGTTCTCTTGGCCTTAGCCAAAACTGGGTGTACCAACGTTGCTGTGAGACCTAGGGTGACTGTTCAGGTGGCTTGCTGTTTCTGTCCTTGCTGCACCTTTTAGAAGTTGTCCATCCGCATTTCCTGTCTACTCTAGTATTGTTAATTTCCTTCTCGGGTCTTGATGGGGTTAAAGATTAAACTATCACAACTATTATTCTCTCTTCCTAGTTAGATATATTAGGTACTAGACTTAAGTTTTCCAGCTTAGGACAACTCTATTATAAACTCCAATATGCCCTCACCCTAGGACTAGATATGTAGGTCATTTTATTCTCGATTTTCCTTTTCTTAGAGCACACTTGTTATTCACTGTTTTGTATATAGTTTTGTATTAAGCCTAAATCTTATCTTTAGACTAAAAGGGGAATTGTAGTGAGATAGTCCTTCTGTGGCACTGACCACGCCCATTGGGGGTGGAGCCATGGGCGGAGTGACCTGTGGAAGGAAGTCGGAGGGAGAGCCGGAAAAAGCTCTCTTGCTAGCGTGACTAGGACAGGAGAGGATCTGGTTGAATTTCCTGGTGTTCATCTGTCTAGGTTGTAGGTTATTTCTCCCTGAATAAACATCTATTCGGCCTATTTGTTTATCCTGATCCTTATTTAACCGGGATAGCCTCCCTCATCTGCAGCTTGGTGGTGGGGGCAAGGGAAAGATACCCTCCCCTCCCCCCTACCATATCCAGCTAGCAAGGGAGTCATTGGAAAAGCAGGCTGTGCACCTTGTCTGGGCAGCACAGTGGAGCTGACCCTGTTAATGAGGGCACAAGTTGAGCTCGACCCTCCTTCATCTGCCATATGGTGGCATGGGTGGGGGAGAGATGCCCCCCATGAACACCTGAGGCAGGCGGGAGAACTGTCCCCATTACTCATCTGTCTGTCGTGTGGCAGCATGGGTCGGGGCGAGATCCCTCCCCACCCCAGCCCCTCATCAGCTGCAGAACTCAGGAGAGTGGCCTCTACACCTCACCTGGCCCTGGAGCAGTAGGTGTGGGAGAACTCCACCTCTTGCTCATCACTGCTAGGGGTGAACTAGCTGGGAAGATGCAGGAGAGCTCACCCTGGTGGTGAGGACAAGGGAGAGCTGGTGGGCTGACCAACCCTGCACCCACCCAGGCCCAGAACCAGGCTTATGTGTTGGCTCACCCCAACATTCACCCACCACATGTGTGATCCCACTGGAGGACAGGTCGTGTGGGCTGGTCCTGCGGACCCCGGGGCTATAGGATCTCCATGACACAGGGCAGCAATAGGACCTCCAGGAACGTCCCAGTGAAGCCCCTGTATCAAAGGTGCAGCAGAGACCAGGGGCCCCAAACCAAACCAATGATTTTCTGTTAGAAACAACCACATATAACAATGCCTGGATAAAGGAGTTTACTGCACGACTCACTGTGTCACACTGAAGCTTCCATGACGATGTTTTCCCTTTCTTCCTGGTTCCCCCCACCCCCGTTTTTAATCTTGTTTTATTTGGGGGCGGGGTTGCAGGGGCAGAGGATGGATGCAAGGGGATGGGAGATGGGTGGGATCAGGATACATGATGTGAAAGACACAATGAATTAATAAAAAAGAAAGTTAGAAAAAGAAAAGCAACTAATAAAAAGGGTCATTGCAGACTTTTTTTTAAGAAATAAATCTAAAGGATAAACATGTCATTTCATCCCAGGACAACGATTGGTGAAATTTACTCATTTGGCCCAGTTTCAAGTGACTGTCCGCAGGTCTGTTCCCTCAGTGAAGAGAATGGCCACTGCTGCTTGTGTGCATTCTTGGGGCCCCTCCTACCTGCTGCTTTGTGGGGAGCCAAGTGTATCATTCTGGACCTCCATGAAGCAGATACAATGGGAAAACCCTCAGCAACTTCAAACACTCCTCACTCAGGCCAATATAGAGACCTGTTCCCTAAGACCTCCTTGAACTTGGCTTTGGTGGGGCCCAGGAGGGCCAGCTGCAGACTGGGGAAAGAAAATCTTTGTTCTCCTTCCCTTCTCCAACTTGACATCAGCCCAGAGCTATGGCCTGGACAGTTTACACATGCTGGCACACTTGGAGTCAGGTAAATTAACTTCTCGATTCGTTCTTGGTAATCTTTATGTTCAAACAGTTGGGAAAAGCTTCAAAGTAACAACGATAATTCAGGTGCTTTTGCTAAAATAATAATAATACAAAGATTTGGCATCTGTTCAGATTTTAACTGTGGAGACAAGGAAGGAAATTGCTAAGTAATACTCTTCCTTTCCAACCTCTCTTTAGACTCTTGAAAGAAATATCCTCCAACCCAGTGTCTTTTCTTTCCATAAAATTCCCCTATCACAATAATTGCTTCCAATAAATCGCTCAGAACCAGCCTCTCTAAAGAACCCTAAAAGGGGCTGGAGAGATGGCTCCGCAGCTAAGAGCACTTACTGCTCTTACAGCGGACCAGGGTTATGTTCTCAGCACCCACACAGCAGATTATAGTTGTCTGTAACTCCAGGAGTAGGAGGAGATGGCACCCTCTTCTGGCATCCTTCAGCACCAGATATGCACACAATATACATATACAGATGCAGGCAAAACACATATACACATAAAACAAAAATAAACAAATCTTATAAAAAAGAATCTTGACAAGACCCCCAAGCATATTCTTGTCCAAAATTTAAAAAGCCTATAATCATTTAAAATCATCAGAGTTGAATAAGGGCAATGAGAAGTGCTACCTCAAGTGGCATTAATGCTTAAGATGGTATTAAAGGCTGGTCTTGATAATGAAGATGTGACTGTGTAAGGTCTGGTAATGAAAGGGTATGTTTTTAGGACTGAAGGGAAAAAAACTGGCATAATCATCTCCACCAGGCCAATGGAGCAGGTGGCAGTTGTCCCCAAACCCCCAGTCTAGTGCCACCTCAGATCTCTTCTAGGGACCTCTCTGTCCCATCCTCATCCTTCTCAGGATGGGAACCAACAAAACCTTTGACCCACCACTCATGAAAAGTACACCGATTCTAAGATCTGCTTAGACAGACTGGCATTTATTCTAGAGTTTATACCTTTTGTGGACAAGTTTTCAGTGTCCTAGGCAAAATACTGGGAATGAAGTTTTCCACTATGGTTGGTGGTATTCATGGTTCTCAATGAGCCCCAGCTATATTCCCTCTGATTTAAAGAGATGGTCCATTCACTAGCCCACAGCCTCCTGTCTCCTTGAGCAGTTTGTAAGGAGATGGAAAGGAAACCTTTCAAAGAAATCAAGTTCTGTATGTCTACAGTTCTCTCTTCTCTGCAATGGGACCCCCTGAGATCGCCAGTGACGTGACCACCCTACACTCCTGCTTCATTTCCTCACTCTCCAAAGCTCAGGGCCACAGGCATTCCCTCTGTAAGCTACAGCAAACCCAGGACATATGATCTTTCCTTGCTGGTATTATGGTATTGGCTGCTTCTCATATGTTTGGGTTTTTTGAGTAGAAAGGTAAATCCTGCCCTTGCTACCCCACTTTTGGCTATGTGAAAGTCAGTTACATAGTCACTGACTTTTATGAGGAAATCTGGACCCAATGACCAAACCATCTCAGACATGAAATTTCTGCAAGCCTACCATCTAAATCAGTTCCTGATTTAAATAAATGCAGGCTAACTCTGAAAGAAGACTACAAGAAGAAAGTGACCACCCTGTAACTTACTCCAAACTATGCTCATGTGACAATGCAATGGTTGCTATGTGTGGCTGCTATGTGTGGAACTGTATCCCACAAAGTGATGTGTTGAAGTCTTCTTTCAAAAGAAGGTACAGAATCAGGACCACTAAGCCTGTTTGTTACTGCATCAGACCAAACCCTTCCCAGCTTCCTCCACAAAGCATGATTTGTATGACAACATCAGCTTGATAGTCATGCACACTCAATCTAAAAGAAATAGGAGTTGTGGACCAAAAAAGGGTTAGATAGGATGTGGTTTGGATATTTTCACTATAGAATCACTGAACTCCCATATATCATATTTAAACATATACCACAATTTATATTGCATACCAGTGACTAACAAAAAACCAACTAAACCAATTTTTAAAAGTGACTCAAAGCATCAGAGAAGAGTTAAATGGACCCTAAATAGCATTCAGTGTGATTTGTCACATCTAATTGTCTAGTGGGTGACTGTACCCTAGGGCTTTCTGCTTGGTTTTCAACATTAATTGTCTAAGAACAATTTTTAAATGCATGTGAGCAGGTCCCAGCACAGATCAATTAAATCAAAAATCTGAGAGTGAATCTTCATGCTGCTGCATTTGGAAACCTCTGTTAGAGAGTCTTAACGTGGAGCCAGAGTGGATAACAAATGCATCTGGCTCACTGGAAGACACTTCCCAATGTCCAAACTTCCCAATGGAAAAGAGCAACACCAATAGCCATAAAAATTGCTTCTTCAGAGGCAGGAGGATTTCTGTGAGTTTGAGGCCAGCCTAGTCCACAAAGGCATTTCCAGGACAGCCAGGACTGTTACAAAGAGAAACACTGTGGGGGAGGGGGGACTGCTTTTGTATTTGTCACTGTTCCAATAACCAGCCTTCCCACAAAATATTCCTGAATCGCCAACTCCTATTTTTTATTGTTACACATTTCTCCCCAGCTCCAGTTTTTGTAAATTCAGCCTGGAAGACCATTGCCCTTCATGAGAAAATTAGGGTACACACCCAATACTCACTGAAACGCAACAGTGCTAAGTGTGCAAACACTAAAGCACACTCCTTGAATCACACCAAGCCTAGGCTGAAGCAATCCAAGGTGACAGGTTTCTGCTATGACAGCTGTTAGTTGTCTTTATTATTGTTATTAGAATCATTCTAGAAGTCCTTGAGAAGAAATCTGGAAGCTTCATTTCGTGTTTTCCTTTCTATAGCTGAATTCATTAAAAAATTAGAAAACTCAAAATAATATTCCTTACAATATTTTCAGGTTCTTAGACACGTTGAAGATCTACTAACCATCAACAGATGTATTATAAAGTGGTTTTCTTTGAACATAATTTAAGCTACTCATTCCCCCAAAATCTCCTTGCAACTTCAGGGAGTCATGAGCCCAATGCATACTTCATTTTAGCACTTGCCCTGCTATGGCTAATTAAAAATATGATTTAGATGGCTTAGAACATTTTCTCATGCAACTTGCTCCCTAAGAGAGTCCCTTCTGTTCTGTCCTCCTTTCCTTCCGTTTCTTCCATTCATCCAACAATATTATTTGACAACTGATGATACAGGGCTACTGAGATGGCTCGGTGGGTGGAGAGAGGTGCTTGCCAGCAGACCTTGGCAACCTGAGTTCCATTCCCAGAAGCCACATAAAGATGGAAGGGGAAATCCAATTTTGCAAAGCTGTCCTCTGACATACACACACACACACACACACACACACACACACACACACACACACACACAAATAAAAAATTGAGAAAAGGAAAGGTAACAGAAAGCATGAGCCTTGTTTATTCTTCTGAGGAGAGTTGTGGCTCAGGCGTCCTTCCATTTTTGTCTGTAAGAATCAAGCCTTTAGCCTGAACTGAAGCTTCCCAGCACACGTTCTCACTCAGGCGCCACAGGGATGCAGGTGGATGAGATGAAGCTAAATTCAAGTTGAGTCACAAGCTTCTGGACATAGTTTTCATGAAGTAACATTGTAGCCAGCACATCTAATGAAAATCAGATCTCATTCAGAACTGAGATATTTGCTCTTGTGGATGAAACTAAATTGGTCCCATAAGATCTATTACCGCAAGAAGTAAAGGCTTCGTCTACTCAGCACTAAATGAAGAACTTAGCCAATGGATTTTGCCAAATCTCTAATAAAAACACCAACCAAAAAAAAAGGTATGAATTTTGGAAAGGGATTGGTAGCAATTTGAGGAGGTAGGGGATAAGAGGGACAAAAACAATTAGAATATATTATAAACAAATATAATTGTCAAATAAAAATGAAATATTCTTTTAGAACTTAACTCATTTTATAGAACATGTTAGATGGAGTGTCTCTTTTATTGATGAGTTTAGGCACACCTGTTTTGTGAGCAAATAGACTGTTAACAAACAGAAAAGTCTGAGGCTCAGTCAGAACTCTAGGGAATCAGGAAGGAGATCTGGAAGAAGTGTAAGACCAACACCAAAGAAACAAAGCCTCTGCTTTTGATTACAGATCACGATGCAATGTAATACATGTGTGTTTTGAATTTTTGAGTTTTTCCCTTTTACTGCCAAACAAAAAGAAAAAAACAAAGTTGCCTACATTTTAGTTACCAGATCAAGCATAATTATTAGCACATAGTAGATGCTTGTAAGTACCCTAGTTTGCTTTCTATTGCTATGCTAAAGATCTTGACCAAATCCAACTTGGGGCAGGGGCTTACATTTCTTGATCAGGATCTGAGTCCATCATTGAGGAGACAGAAACTCAAGCAGGGCAGAAACCTGGAAGTAGGAATTGAAGCAGAAGCCATGGAGGAATGTTCATTACTATGGCTTGCTCAACCTGCTTTTTTGAACATCCCAAGACCACCTGCCTACAAATAGCACCATCCATTGTGGGCTTAGCCCTCCCTGATCAATCACTAATCAAGAAAATGCCCCCACAGACTTGCCTACAGGATAATATGTTGAGGTTCCTTTTCCCAGATGACGCCAGCTTGTGTCAAGATTACAAAAAGCTAACTGTTACTGAAAGTATTGTGTGAATAAACGAGTGAATAAGTGAGAGAATATTTCTGAGCTTAGAACTCACTAAACTAAGAAGTCATGGTAACAAAAACCTCTTCTACCTATTATTTATTATGCCAGGTACCTGAAACTTCTCAGTTTGTTACCAGCATCAGTGTTTTGTTCTTTACAAGCACACAGTTAATACCCATTTTATAGCCTCGCTTGTGTCAGATGTAGCCCTGTAATGATGGGAGATGTCATTCTGTAAGTATGCTTCTCTTATTGGTTAATGAATAAAGCACTGTTGGCCAATAAGAAAGTAAGATAGGTGGGACTAGGAGACAAGGGGGATTCTGGGAGATGTAGTAGGAGAGTCCAGATGTAGAGACTTGAGAGAAGACAGTCCAGACCCTTGCCCCAGTAAAATAAGACCACATGGAAACATTTAGATTGAGATAAATGGGTTAATATTTAAGACAGAACTAGTCAATAAGAAATGCTAGTAACAGGCCAACAGCTTTATATTTATATTTAATACAGTGTTTCTGTGTATTTGGAGGGGGCTGGCGTGGCTGTGGGACAATGCTGGTGGGGAAAATTGCTCATAACATTGTAATAAGATCCATCCAAATTAAGTGATACAAGCCACTTCCATATCTCACTCATGAAATTATCTATGCTTGGCCACATCCAAAAAAAAAAAAAAAAAAACCTGGAAGTGTGCACTGTACTTTCTCAAATAACATGATCGTGGGTGAATCACAGAATTGAGAGGAAGGGAAGAAACCAGCTAAGAGGGGAAAGTTGTGTGGGAAATTGTGCTAAACCATTTAAAGCATGTTTTAATTAGCCACAGTAAGGCAAGCACTAAATGAACTGTGCTTGAAGCTTAAAGGTCACATGTGTGCTTGCAGCCACTCATCAGCTTAGCCCTGAATGACAGTGAAGACTTCTTACCATGCCAGAAGACTATTACCTCAGTCTTACAGGAGAAAAGACAGAGTGACTGAAACTAATCACAGACAAGTAAGGGGACTTTAGGGATCTGAACTACAGCCCCCCAAAAAAACAACCAAAAGCTTTAAGTATCAGAGGCTTCTCATGTCCACATACTTCATGAATGAAGTCCTGATTGGCCTGTTCCACACAACAATGCTCCCTCCCGGTTTGACATTTTCTAGAACCTTCCTGGTACTTTCTGTCTCACCTCAAAAGATCCTAGCGTCAAACAAAGGCCAATGCCAGGCTTAAACCTTGCTGGTTGAACTCCACAGCTCAGGACTTCATAATACTGCCCTGGAAATTATCTAGTGTAAACATGCTAAACCCTGACATATCTGAGGCATTCTAATCCTGTCTCTATTAGTTCCCACCTCTATAAACCTAAAGCTAACTGCCCAGCCTCTCTGAGCCTCCTTTTACGAAGTTTGATCAACCTCATAGAATTATTATAAATTACAAAAGAGATAGTTCATACACAGACAAATCAGAACTTTAAAGTAAATCAGGGTCGGTACTGTGATGGTAACACTTCCTAGCTAGATCTGCAGCTTCAATTCAACCCCAGCAGGGCATAGTAGTGCACACCTTTAATCTCAGCACTCAGGAGACAGAAGCAAGTTAAAGCCAACCTATTTTGAGGAGGGAGGGCCAGGACAGTCAGGTCTACAAGAGGAAATCACGTCTCAAAAAAAAAACAATAACAAAAAAAAAAATCAATTCATCCCTAATAAAAATTTTGTTTTCCTTTTATTTTGAGATTATAATATAATTATATTATTTCTCTCTTCCCTTTTGTCCCTCCAAACCCTCTCATATACCCCTTCTTGCTCTTTTTCAAATACATGGCCTCTTTTTACATTAATTGTTATTAAAATGTGGTGTGTGTGTGTGTGTGTGTGTGTGTGTGTGTGTATCCCTAAATATAACTTGCTCACTCTGTATACTGTTACCTGTAGGTATGCTATCAGGACTGACCATTTGGTATTGGATACCCAGTTGGGGTGCTCTTCCCTAGACTGTTTCTCCCACTCTGAGCATCCCTCAGTTGCCTGTGGTTCTTTGTATAGGGATGAGGCCTCATGATCAGTCTTCCCAATCAAAATCTTTGTCAGATATTTTGTAGATACCAACAAATTGATTTTAAAGTTTATATGACAAGGCAAAATATCCAGAGTAGTCAACATAATTTTTAGGAATAAATAAGATGCAGTAGAGTATTGATACTTCTTAAATTTAAGATTTCATAAAGATATATCCACCAGGACAGTTTCAGGCTGGGTATAGTTTTTAATCCCAGTACTTGGGAGACAGAGGCAGGTGAAGCTTTGTGAGTTCCAAGACAGCCGGTGCTACATAATGAGACCGTGACATTAAGAAAAAAAAAAGACAGTTTAATAATGGCAATAGTCCAGATATATAGCCTTCTTAAACAAAGCAGGAGCCTAAGCATAGACCCTCATACATACAGTCAATTGACATTTGACAAGGATGTATTGCAAAGACGATACAAAGAAGTTTTATA
Organism: Phodopus roborovskii; assembly: GCF_943737965.1. Lineage (NCBI taxonomy): Eukaryota > Metazoa > Chordata > Mammalia > Rodentia > Cricetidae > Phodopus > Phodopus roborovskii. The sequence continues at coordinate 31,670,441 of NW_026125295.1, read as the reverse complement.
GGAGTTTCTGTATATTCTGTTCAATCTTGTTATAAACCCAAAACTATTCTAGAACAAAAGATTATGCTTAAGAAATGAAAACACGTCAGGTAGTCTTGGAGTTGAGATAGAATGAATATTCAGCAAAGTGGGGCTTGCAAGAGACAATTCAAAGGGACTTCAGACTCCTAGGTGTAAGGAGGATTCAGGTAGGAGTACCACCATCCAGGCCACTATGGAGCACCCTGACAAGGCTAGGGGAAAGAACTGCCTGTCTAGGTTGACCAGATGTTCTAGCAACCCAGAGACTTGCTAAGACTTCTTGATTCTGAATCCTTTCATTGAACAAACATTCCTCTAAAAAAAAGTGGTTCTCAACTTGTAGGTCGAGAGCCCTTCATGTTTGCATATCAGATGTTTACATTATGACTCATAACAGTAGCAAATGTATAGTTATAAAGAAGCAACAAAATAATTTTATGATTGGGGGGGTCACCACCACATGAGGAACTGTATTAAAGGGTCACAGCATTAGGAAGGTTGATAATCACAACTCTAAAAGCATGGTTTCCATTTCTCCCCTTTGGCTTCTCTCTCCCAATAGCTTCTTGAATATACACAAGAAAGATGAAGGTGTGCTATCTAAACTCTTGCTGAAGCAATGTTGGAAACAGCATGCATCGGTTTGACACAAAGAAATGGCTAAATGCCAATGAGGGAAAGTACAGGAGCAAATGTTCTAAGAGAGCCAGGCACCAGGAAGCATAGTTTCCTGGAATCAGATACAGACCAAAATCATACTCACCTAGTAGCCTCCAGCATAGTGCATGACCTGAAGGTCCTGCCAAAATCAGAAATAAAAATTAAAACGGAAGAGGGAGGTAAAGAAAGAGCAGCATTTGCCCCCAAGATCATGATAAAGGGTGGCCGGTCCCATTGCACCTTAGAGACAAAGGTTTTCCATGCAAATACAAACACATTTTACCCCAGCCTCACCCTGTGACTGCATCTCATAACTGTGTTGCACTTCCTAATGTGGAGCGGTTCCATCTATGAGGTCATTTGTTTTCCCATGAACTCAGTTAAGCTCTGGCCAGGAAAGAAAAGCATTAAGTCCATACTGCTGTCTCCTAGGTCAGTCAGGGCATTTGAATCCCACACAATTGTCTTTAGAAGAGAAAAGAAAAACCCACAAATACAAAGATAACAAGTCCCAAATGTTGTCTTTCTTTTTAAAGGTATGTTTGTTTCGAATCATATGTTTTTAATCTGTGACCAAAACAGCCAGCGTTATAATTATTTCAATTCCACACATTATCCAAAAGCCAAGAGATAGCAGGCAGAAGTGATGAATGTGTTACAAGGGATCTACTGAGTCAACCTGCTGATTTAAAATGTAAACAGAATCACCCTAAAAGAGAAGGAATGGAGAACAACAGATCCAATGTGAATTATGCTTTCTCAGAAAAAAAAGACTGGCTTCAAGGCCTCTGGGTGAGGAGCAAAGGATTGCTGGTCTGTGGAAAGACTCAGGTGCTAGTAGTTTACATGTCAGCTGTGAATTTTAATTACTCAAACCCAATATCAATTTGCATTTGAATGAAACCTTTTTTCCTAATTACTAAGAGACTTTGAAGTCTTTAATCAACAAATGAAATAAACATGAAAAAAAAGACTTCCAAAATATGTTTAGCAAAATAAGATTTACTGGAAGTGGTTGTGTATCTATGTGTAAGAGCGGGTGTGTCTGTGTGTGTGTGCATGCATGTGTATATGGACTCATGTGTGTAGGTATTCTGTGTTTTTTAATGCGCCCATGTATATGGACACAACAGGTTGACATTGAGTGTCTTCCTCAATCTCTTTCCACCTTGTTCTTTGAGGAAAGATCTCTCAATGGACTTAGAATTCACCAATTCAGCTAGATTGGCTGGCCAGCAAACCCCAGAGGATCCTCCTGTCAATCACTGGGATAAGAGCTATGCACTGCTATGTCAGGATTTTTTCCCTTGGGTGCTTGGGATGAAGTTTCAGCCCACACACCAGGAGTGTTTTTCATTGAACACTACTAAAAATACTAGCTCTGTAGTCTTCAGCGGAATGCAGACTGCAGGATCTCTTTCTTTTTTAAGTTTATTAAGAATACTAGGCTCCAAAAAGGGTTTGTTTGGGTATTACTGTTGTTGTTGTTGTTGTTGTTGAAGAAGAAGAAGAAACAGAATTTTAGTATACAGCCAGGCCAGCATTGAACTTGCCATCCATCCACTTGCTCCTAAGTGCTGAGATTACAGGTAGGTGCCATTATGCCTAGTTCAAAAATGCTTTTTATTGGTTTTATTCTTAGTTTTATTGCCCATTTTTCAATGTATATTTGAAAGCAGAGAAACTGAGACAATTATTTAAAATACCTTGATTTACATAATTTTACCACTGAAGTTTCTATCACTTCACTAATTGTTATCTATTGCTAACACATATGCTTACAGCCTATGAAAAGCTGTAACTGATGTTGACTATGGCGAGTGAGAGCAATGCACTGAATGGAGGTTTTAGAGAGGTTGACAAGAAAGAAGCACCTGAAATGATGTGTAGATGAGGCCACAGAACCCTGGGGTCCTTTTTTCCCACACACTGAGCCAAAGCACCCCTTGAGCACAGGGAGTGTAAGGGCTAGAATCAAAACAGAGCCATTTGGGGAAAGGTATTCTTTTTACACAGAAAAGGAAAACACCAAACGTGGGTAGCTGAGGGAGAGTAAAGATGATAAAGGAAAAGGGAAAAAATTGGTGGGAATCAATGCTCAGAATCCTTAGGGTGTAATTGAAGGGATTCTATGACAACTTTAGGATATAGAGATAACTTTATCTGTTAAATGAACACATGCAAACCCTCAGTTCACTCTGTGAAACAAATGGTGTAGCATCTTCTTCTTTACAAGTGAAGCCCAAACCTTCAGTGTTTGCATGGTTGGTTGGTTGGTTGGTTGGTTGGTTGGTTGGTTGGTTGGATGGTTGGATGGTTGGTTGGTTGGTTGGTTGGTTGGATTTTTTTCAAGACAGGGTGATCTAGATGGCTTTGAGTTACAGAAAAACAAAGACTGTTGTGTCTTTATAAATACAACTTAATGTGACTAAATATTTATGCTGAAATATAGGTAGTTTTTAAAATGTTCTTATGGAGAATACAGTCAACTGGTTTGTGTAATGGATTGGTGTCCCTCTATCTCCACCTTTTGTTAATACAGAGCATTTGGCTGGAGAAAGAGTTGACAATTTATTCTCTAGCTGTTGAACTCTGTGGATAGGGAAAGTTATGAATATCTGCTCTTTAACTATCTACACACACATACACACACTGGCAATCTTAGGAGTGCCCTTAACTACTAGCTTCTGCTTCACAGAGAAATTAAGTAAGCCCTGGAGGTGGGTTTTTGGGTTCTCAGATGATACCAACTGCTGATAGTCACCACAGGAAAGAGGTGACATTCTTTTGAGAACTTCTGTTACAAACACCCAATCTCTGTCGTCTCTTTGGAGCCAACATCATTCTTTCTACTTTAAGACTTCTTGGGATTTTCTTACAAATCACCCGCCCCCAAACCAAGGAAATCGAAGAGAAGGGAATTTATAAAGACTGACTGGGTGATTCTAGTCTCCACACTGAAAGCCACAATGAGAAATTGCAGATATCAGGCAGTCAAATTGTTTTGGTACATGGTGCCTAGAATTCCAGATGCTAATTCGCTTATCTTAAAATGAAGGATTCTAAAAGGAAAATAAGTATTTGATCACAAAGAATTTCTCACATACTTTTAGCATGTTAATACAAGGTTTCTAAGATCACTCATCTTCAGGCCCTTATGGCTTGACTCTATAACCCAGGTGTAACAAAGCACAGAGTATGGCATTTTCAAAAGAGAAAAGTTGGATTGAAATCCATCAAGTCATCAACTTCTTGTGTTGCATGGCCAAGGGGTAGAACTAGGAGAATCTGTTAAGAGTGTTAATAAGGATAAGAGACAATGTTTTTAAAGCCCTTGGAATGTGTTATTATGAAAATTTTATGATTGTTCAGACATCACTATCCTATGCTTTTAACAAAGTACTTTCCCTTCCAATGGTACCTCTCATTCTTTCCCACACAGACTGCCAAGTAAATGCTATCCCCTAAGAGCAAGGGAAAGGTACTAGAAGATAATGCTTCTCTAGTATTTGATCTCAGGAATGAATGACATCACTAACTCCATGAAAACATGTCCATACTGAATGTTTCAATACTTTTGAATTCATCTGCTAATGTTAATCACCCATAAATGTTCGTCTTCCTGCTGCCAAGTAAGTAGGAAAGTGGAGGCTTGAATTATCTTGATAATCCTCAAAGTGTCCCCATGAGGAATATGGTACCAAGTTCCTTTTACAAGGCAACAGTCTAAGAGTTCAGGAAGGAAGCCCGAGATCCTATGGACAGAGATGTGAGCCATATTCAGCTCTTACTGGGAATTATCAGAAAGGCAATAATAGCAACAATGGGTTTTATAATGCTGCTGTAACATCTGTATGCTGTGCTTTATGTGACCCTGTTTCTCTGTATCCATTCAGCTGCTGAAGGAAACAGAAGTGTCCCGACCTATTCAGTGTTATACAGCCTCATGGTGATGTGACTCTGGAGCCCCCTACCCCCATATAACACTTACATGTGTCTTTCAAAATTCAACTCATATTTTATTGAGATGAATTCTATTTTAACAGGAAACTGTACACAGCAATCATAAATGGAAAAGAGCAAGATTTGTCATAAGTATAAGAAAGCATAAACAGATAAACACAATGACAATCAAACAGTATTGTAAAACTCTGTTGCAAGCCTTGGGCCTTGGAGTTAATCTCTCCTAATTAAAATAATACTACCAATAGAAACACAGTAAGGACATGCAAACACCAGCTCAGAATTCCTTCTTATCACCAGCCAAATAGTTGGAACGGAATGATAAAGGGAAAACTTTTTTCATATGTAATTGAATCTAATTGAGTGTCAAGACCAGTTAACACCTAAAAACCAGCTTCTTCACACCAGCTAAAGTCTCCAAACTCTGAAATATTTCCTTGCTACCCACTTGGGGGGTAGGGGGGACAGCTAGACACACAGAGACCCAGTCACTGCCCTAAAGAAGCTGACCTATTAGAGAAGATGACAGATACCCAGCACAAAATTTCAACGTAGTGTGAGTGTTCTGGCAGCTCTAAACACAGGATGTTAAGAGGGCAGAAGCAGAAGTGTTGGGGGAGGGTGTTGAGAAATAACCTTTGCAGAGGGGTTGCCTGAGCAAGCTTAAAAGAGAAGTAGAAGCTTGCCAGGCAAAGGAAAGTACTCATTAACTGCCCAGTAAGAGAAGATCAGTTACACTAGCCACATGGCTACATCAGGAAAGCACACATCATCAATCGCTGTGAAGCAGGCATGAGAATCAATCCTGAAGAAGCGTGTCTCTGGTGCTTTTGATGAAAAGTGTAGTAGAGATCTCAAGGGGTGGGGAGGATGAAAGATCAGAGAGACCTATAGGTATGAGAACCTTGTCTCTCCACACCATCCATCCACTCAAACTATTTTTATTGGACACAACTGAAAGAAAGATGGTTGGCAAATAAAATATCTACCAGAACCTTCTGGGCTGCTTTGTGCTGCATAGACACTTGAACTTTGACCCCACACAGCACAAATCCATATTCGTGTGGTTAAGGGGCCATATAAGACGGGTGCTTGTTATGAATGAAACTTTGGTGATTACATCATCGGCACTAACCCAGAGCAGCTGACAGCCACTGCCCGTATTGTGTGTTCTGCAATCAGCAACATCTTTGGTACAGATGTCAGGGAACCACCGTGCCAAGGATTCCGTAATGGTGAGAGTAGAGTCCAGCTAGGGAATTCTCATCTTGTGTCTTCTTTGAAAAGTGTCTCTTAAAAGGGGGTGATATACAATATGTACTGTGCATCCTGTCACTCTTTTTGGCCAGAGCTATGCTTCTTTTGACTCTGTGGATCCCTGAACTTTCTGATCTTAGAGTGGGGATGGTATAAGCTAAAGGGTTTTGGCACACGCAAACCCACCACATTCTTGAATGCTCAAGACAGCTTTACAATGTCTTAAGCTACATCTGAGCAAACCTGTTTCTTACTATCACTGTCAGTCTTTTTCAGCCTTTTCTCTACAAAGGACAAAGGAATGAAGAAAGAAAGAAAGAAAACACCATTCCCTAAGGTTCAGTTAGCAGAACCATCTAAACTTGACTCTCTCTCATTCTGCACTGCCCTGCAGTCAACGAAATTGCATGTCCTTCCTCACACCTCTGTAAACGGCAAACGCAATCCTTATGGAACAATCCACAGCACACTACAAATGTTATCTGAGAGCGGACATTCTGGAATACGAACTTCAAGTGCAACAGTATTCTTAGTCACTAGAGAAAAATTCTATCACTTTACTATTTTGGATTTACAGAGTTTAGGAAAATAGTTCAAATATTTTTATCAATAAAGTAAGAAGGTAAAGTGTGTTTATTCTCAAGCTCCAGTCGATCAGATAATCCTATTACAAGAGCCTTGTTCTTCTAATTATTTCATTTACTGACCCTTTGGTACACTTTTTTATTTGCATAACTGTATGGATCAGGAGACCTTAGATCGTGCCAAAAGCTTTAGTTTCTGTCCAAAATATATGAAAAGGAGACTACAGAAGAACAGGGTAAAGGAGCTGCTTCAAGGCAGATTTCCAGACCATGGACATGACGTCCTTTCAGAAGGTTGTGTAAACCTAGACTTCAAGCACAGACCACAGACTACTGCTCCCAGAAAGTACTCCCAATGGAAATTTTATAGATATTGAAAATCTCACGGGTGAGTACCTGAAAAATCACAGTTGGTCAAAAAGCATATGTGTTTCGACCCCTTTTTACTTGCTTTGGTGTCGGCTTATAAAAACTCATAGGTATATATTGGACTCATGAAACTGAGGTACTCATAAGCACTGACTCAGTCAAGGCAGGGTGCTGACAAGCATCATACATTACGCAAGCTTCCCCACATCATTCTGCCAACGTGCTTCCACTTTAATCTAAAACATTCCCGGCTTGTCAAATGTGAGGCCTCCCTGGAACACAAAGCTAAGCCCCTTGCACAGAGGTTCTCTGATGTGGAGAGTGCAAGGGACCCTCAGACACAGTTCATATGGAACTTCAGATCAATGAAAATCGCCTCCGGAATACTAATCCAATAGTGAACTCAGGAAAAGAATGCAGAAGAACAGCCCAAAACATGCTGGCCTGGTGGTGGTCAAACACCAGGTTTTTTAGTATTACTAGTATATGCTAATTGTACATAATAATGAGCTTCCTTGTGGCATTTTCACACCTGCCCCTAATGTATTACAATCATATTCACACACACACCCTCCACCTTGTCCCTCTCTCACTCCAGACTTTTGTCTTCACTGAATAAAGCCAATGAATATTCATAATCCAGCTAATTCTTTTACAAATCCATTAGAAGTGAAGATACTCCATTGTTGGTTTTGGCTTGGTTTTTTTGGTTTTGTTTTGCTCTGTTTTGGACTCTTTTAGGACCAGACTGTGGAAGATGAATGCGATACTAGACTTTCAAATTGCTGCATTTTATAAAAGATCCACAAAAAGGGGAGTGGGGGGCTCACAATGAAATAGTTTACAGTTTCATGTTGACAAGTTGGCCTGTCCAAGACAATTAGTGTCTTTGTAGCAAGATGGTTGACAGATGGGAAGAAGAATTGTGAGTTCAATTGTTCTACAGAGTCAAAGAGGCTGAACCTCAGCCTTCCTCACAGAGCTAATACGTCAAAGAAGAAAGAGATAAAGACTAGAGATCTAATGAAAGGCAGCCAGGCAGGAAATAAAAGGGGAAGCATCTGAAATTGTAGTTTAAAATAGTGTGGGTAAATTTTGTTCTCAGACCATCTGTGGGGCTTAAAGCAAGACACCCAAGAAGACGAGCTGTTACCATGAATAAGAGGAGAGGGCTTATTCATGAGGGCTTGAACTAGAAGAGGTGATGGGTGGTGAATTCTTCGAAAAGGAAAGAGTCCTCTACAAGCCTGGTGAGAGGATATTAAAAGGGGGAAGAGAGCTATGAATTAAGCAGAGGGCTCTGAAAAATGGTAGTAGGGGGAAAAAAGCAACGTAATGCTTTCTTCGATGAAAATAAAATAAATTCCCCACAAATTGAAATCAATTCAATTGACATCTAGAAGACAATCGAAGCATACTTAGAAGTCACCATATAAACAAAACTGTACCTATATTTTCTATTGTTCATTCCTGTGTGTATAGATCAGTGAGTAGGTTAATGTTGTTACTGGTTGGATATCAAATGTCTTCCAGAGCCATTATACTAAGGCTTGGTTGCCAACTCTCTTGGTTGCTCTCAGGAGATGGGCAACCTTTAGGAAGTTAGACCTAAGTAGAGGAAATTGGTCATTGAAACAAGCCCTTAAATATAGGGACCCTGGTCCTCCGTTTCTATTAGTGGCCCTTTTGTAAGCATACCAAATATTGGGTTTCTGTAGGGCTTTTCATGTGTGTGTTATTGTGCTTTGCTCCTAGTTGTCTCTCACCACTCCTCCATCTTCCCTTCCCCTCCACCAGTCTGCTCCCTCCCTGTAAGTCGTTCCCCTTATGCTTGTTTATCTATCATCTATCTATAGCTTTCTCTCTTCCTCTTGTCTGCCAGGAAGTGAGCAGACTTACTACTTCACATCCTCCTTTCTAGGATATTCTGAATTACCTTGATCCCACAAAGATGGGCCTAGTGACAATGGATTGAAACCCCTGAATCTCTGAGCCAAAACTCTTCCCTGTTTTCTCAGTTATTTTTGTCACAGTGACAGAAGTCTAACACAGGGAACGTAAAGATAGACATATCGATAGCATATTAAGACATTTGGGGAGCCAAGGGGGAGGATTGCACTAAGTGAGGCCAATTTAATCCTCTGACATTCAAAATTGCAGAGAATTTTCCCCTTTATCTGGCATTCTTTTATCAATAAATAAGGACATGGTCTGGACCCTGTTTCTCTCATGAAAATACAGAATCAACCACAGATCTGATAAAGTTTGAGTCTGAAATCATCCCCCTCCCCCAAGGCAGAGCAAGGGCCACTGTTTGGAGAAGTTGTAGAACAGCTAAAAGGTGAGACCCTGCTAATTTAAATAGTCTACAATGGGACAAGGCTTGAGCTATAGACGGTCCTGCTTCCAGTCTAAGTTCTCTGCTTCTGGATCCACTGAGATATGACCAAGCCACCTCATAGTCCTGTCACAGGTGTAAGCCACACCTTCATCCCTGCCTTCCTGACCTTGGTGAGCTGTATCCCCTTAGACTGTGAACCAAACTAAGCTTCCCTTCCTTATTGTTCTCTCAACAGTGTTTCATAGCAATGGGAAAGGAGAGTATGTAGAGAAGAGCTAAAATAAAATTAGGATATATGTAGCACCAATAAAAGGATGGTTGGTATTTGTCAATGGCTATTCCACCAACTAGTGAACAATGTCACCAGAAAGTTCAGCAACAAACTGATCAGACAGGAGAACTTTAAAAATGGAGAATTCAGGAAATAAAATTTGGTAATCTCAGTACCCATGTAACAACCCAAATTGTTGTTCTTTAAGGATGCAAAAGGTTAGGGAATTTTCCCTCACTATAATGCCAAACCCATGATTTGCTAAGCAGTTAAATTAGACAAAGCAAATTAGAACTTATCAAAATACTTCTTTAAAAGAAAACTGTTCTCCCAAAAGATCATACTCAGAGAAGAAAAGATGAGCCACAAACAAGGAGATAATATTTAGTAACTTCTGATTTAAAAAAAAAAAAAAAAAAAAAAGACATGCTCAGAGTCTGTGAAGAGCTCCCAAAAAGAACTCAACATGAAAACAAATAATCCAATTTTAAAATAGGCAAAAGATACAGCTACATCCCAAAAGAAATGACAAATTAACACATGAAAAGAAACTGCGCCACATTACTCCCTGATGCTACAGGCAAGTGAAAACAGTGAGAATCCTCCACCCACTGGTTAGCATGTCTAAAATTGCAAAGACACTTCAACCTGTGTGGAAACTGAGCTCTCAGACACCACTAGTGGGAGCACAAGATGCTGAACCACTTTAAAAACCAGTGTAGCAATTTCTTAAACATATATCTGCCCTATGAGCTAGTCATTTCACTTCCTAGGTAATTAATTACCCAGAAGAAATGCCTGCGCGAAAGGTGATGCAGAAAGATGCATAGCAGCAGACAGGACTGAAGCAATCCAACTGCCATTGATTGACCTGTGCGTTGTTGAAGACATCATTGTCTATACATACAATGAGATGCTACTTAAAGCAATAAAAGGGGGTGATACCAATACGCCAATACAATTATCAAATAAGTATGAAAAATGAATGGAGCCAAAGTAGAATGCTTTGACTAACTTCATTTACACACAAAGACAATATAAATGAATCAAAGCATGGGTTAAATGTCACCCGAGGATTCAGAAATTGGAAGGAAAGGGTCATGGGAAGCATAGGAAGGGGGTAAAAAGATTATAGGAAAGGATAAAGAAACATTTTGGGTGGTAGATATGTTGGTCGCCTTTATTATATTATGGTTTCACTGTTTTAAACATTTGTTGAAATTCATAAAATTGTATATAACATAATTACATAGAAACTATGTGGACACATACACAAAAGTGAAGGAGACAATTATAAATTTAAAAGTGTCAACATAATAACAAAGGACTTGGTATATCTATACATCAGCTTTATAATAGTATTGCTGTAAAGTCCACATAATATTATCATGTAAGAATTACAAATAGCCTTCCCATGGTAATCCTCCTGGTCTTGCCCTTGTTCAAGCACAGAGATAGTGATTTTACCCTCTCACAGTCTTTCCTCTTAACCAAAATCTGCTCTGGCTCATTATTTTTTTGAGTATGTTTTATTATTAAAGTCACCCCGTGTCTTTGCAAAGCATTCTTTTTCTTTCAGCTTCAGGTTAGCCAGTATTCCAGTGTCTGGGCCAGGGAGGTGAGGGGTGCTCTGCCTTCTGTAAATTCCCTCTCATTCCCATTCTGCCTTCCTTGTTTGCCCCCAAGTATATGCCTCAGCCCTAGGTGTTGAGTGATATTCATCAGCCTCTTGCTTCAATGGCCAGAGATCACAGCTACCAAGTTCATTCTCTTTTCTGCTCTTTGCTCCTTCCTTTCTTTCTGGCAGACACCCAAGTGCTAGCAGTTTTGTGGGAGTGCATGTTTCTCTACAGAGGACAAAGACTTCTCCCTGCATAGTACCCTTTATATAAACCTACTGCAGGTCTGGGACTCGGCCTCTTTGTCCTAAGATTACCCACTAAAAATAGGAAGCCCAGTATGTGCCATTTTGTGGCTTTGTTTACCTAGCCCAAACAAACACAGTTCTTACCAGTCCCCTGGAATGTCTCAATGAGAATGCTACCATTTCCACACCAGTCCAGGGCTCCTTCCCATTACTGCCATCTCTCCTGCCCTTTGCCCTCGTGGGCAGTGACACATTCTGATGGGCTTAGGTTCAGGAAAACAACAGCTTTCAGAAAAGGAACCATTGCCTGCTCCTAGCCATGAAGACAATGTCCTAATCACCTGAACTTTGTAGAAAGTGGAAGAAATAAATTGAATGTCATATTCGTCTCCAAAGAAAAAAGAAAAGACATCATTCCAAGCCCTGGCCCCCAAAACAAGGTATTTTATCCATGTACCCTGTCATACAGTTCCTAGGTACAGGTCTTAGAACTCTTCAGTCTGTCAGTGAGTGAGTGGGGGCAGGGGGAATACTCACATTAAGAAGCAAGTCCCCTTTGCAACTGGCTTTAGAAAACTCAGCAACAGCTCTCAGCAAGATGGAACCCTAGGAACATGTCAGCCACTGCTGGATGGCCTCCAGCGTAGATCATCATTCGTCCCAACAAACATCCCCTGAGTACACTCTCTCACAAACCCTCTGCTGAGTGCTACAAAGAATTCCTGGACAGAATACAGTCTAATGGGAGATCCTAGACAATTAGATGAAAATAGAACAAAAGGCCTTAAGAATACCATAGAGAAGGACAAGGATGGGTTGAACCATACATAGCCCTGCTTAGTAACATTTTCTTGCATTTGAAATGCAAAAAGGAACTTTTTTTTTCCATGATGTGGGATCATGAAGACATTGGCATATGTTCTGAGCCTTGAGTAGAAGGAAGAGTTTGAACTTGTAGGCATAGGTGGGGAGGCAATTAGAGGTGAGGAAATGTTTGGAGACAGCAAATCACAAGGGGTAGCATTAACTATCTTTAAGTACAATGTTTCTCAGCCTCCCTGATTACAGACATCACTGGGGATGCTTGTTAAAAATACAGATTCCTAGCTCCACCTTGGGCCTCTGGACCACGTCCAAAGAGACAGGCCATCTGAATTTTTAACATTCGGCTCCTCCGTGACTCTTAGTAAATGAAGAGTGAAGAATACTGATGAAGGCTCTCAAATCCACTTCCAGGAAGAAATAAAATTGTAACCTATCTCAAATAGAGAAAAATCAAAAAGTGAAATAAAGAGGCTCTGATTTCTATAAAAGTTTGGTATGAAATAAGAATCTAATTAGAGGTTTCTATGCCCTGAAATAGGCTTTTATGAGAGTTGGACTCACCATTCCTGAAAAGCCTTTAAAACGGAGACCACCATTTGCCCTAGAGGGGCTGGCACTGGTCAATGGGGAGTGGATGGAGTTACTGGGGATCACTGGGCGTTTGTGAGAAACTGAAAAACACTCAAATGCACATGAATGAAAAGAGTTTGTTGTGAGGGATCAGGGGTGTCAACAAAGCCGAATGGTAACCAAAGCTGAACTTCAGGGAAGCAGAAAGCCAGCAGGCCCCTTTGTCAATTCTCCCGGTCCTCCTCTCTTCTCAGACCAGGCAATGGAATTATCCTTCATGTGGAGTCCTCAGATACAAAGAACGGATGCGGGTCTCCTCGCCCCATTCTCCCGGTCTTCCCTAAGTCACAGACCCACACCTCATCCAACCAGTAATGGCATTCCTTTGGGACTGTGTGACCTGTACAACATCAGAAGAGGACGTAACTAAGACAAAATGGAGGGTGGGCTACCTGAGTAGAGCAAATGCGGCTTCTTCCATTTTAATTCTATACTCTACTGCAAAAACAATAATACTCTTAGCTAAACAATAATACTCTTAGCTCTAAATTATATATACTTAAGAGCTGCTCCCCTGGGTTTAATTTCATAATTTAGGGAAAGCCAACCTGCAAGAATAAATGGGAAAATTCTTTCCTGGAGAATTTCTGTATCTCTAAATTTAAATCAAGAAGCATTTGCTGAACTCCCTCAAACATTTCACGATTAAAATAAAATTTAGGACTCTTTTGCTGCCAGAGGAATCTAGCACCTGTTTCCCTTAGTTGGTTTTTCACTTAGTTCATTTGAACACTGACCATTCTCTGAAATGAGGCAAGCTTTGAAAACGAAGACTAAAAGCCTCATCCAAGGAAAGCAAGCCCAGGGGTTCCTCGGCTTGAGTCTGGCTAGCTAAACAGACAGATCCCCATGAAATTCCACAGTTTGTTCCGACTTTGGCTTCAGTATGGAAAAAACTGGTCCTCTTGATGCCTATGGGTAAGCTGTGTGGCAGAAGGCCTGATCCAAGGAAAGCCTCTCTTAAAGAGATGGTGGGAGGGCCTGTCCTACTTCGATGTCGACATCTTGTCTCAAGGCATGAAAGGTCCCTAGTACTCTAAACTCACTCTTATTCCGTGACTTTTGCTTCTAACAGAAGCCCTTGACTTCCGGTCCTACTCATTCTCTATTTTCTCCTGCCACTTTCCCTAGGTCATGTCCTCCTCCCATCCAGATATGAGTTCAATGACAAGACTGTGTTTCGCATGTATGTATGTATATCACACATGCTGGGGATGGCGTGTGTGTGTGTGTGTGTGTGTGTGTGTGTGTGTGTGTGTGTGTGTGTGTGTGTATGTGTGTGTGTCCACAGAAGCCAGAAGAGGACTTCATATCCATTTCCTGGAACTGGAGTTGCTGTCTGATGAGCAGCCCAGAAGATGCTGGGAACTAAACTCTGGCCCTATGAAAGAGCTGAGACCTCTCCTAACTACTGAACCATTTCACCAGCCCAACAATGAGATTTATAAGGTTTTACTTTTACAAATGGGCTCATTTTAGTAGCTCCTGTTATATTGAGGTTCTAGAAAAATAATCATGAAAAAAAAAACTTTTATTAAAATATTCCACAGAGGAAACTGGCCAAGGAAATTTAAAAAAAAAAAAAAAAAAAAACAGTAAAGGAGGTGTTCAGTTTCAGTTTCACATTTCCCCCCTTAAGCTGTTGTGTTGTGTCTCTGGCTTTGAAAAGCTAAGAGCTTACTCTGCCAATTCCAGAAATTTCACCAGCTTTCCAGTTTTCCTCACTTGAAACAAGATTTGTCACAGAGCTGTAACAATCGATCACTCTGCAGTTAAGAGCATTGGCTGCTCTTCCAGAGGACCCAAGTTCTATTCCTTAAGTCCACATGGCAGCTCAGAGACTGTGACTCCAGTCCCAGGAGAACTGGCTCCCTCTTCTGGCTTATCTAGGCACTGCATGCACATAAGAGATGGCTTAGAGGTTAAGATCACTCACTGGCTGCTCTTCCAGAGGACTGAGGCTCACTTCCCAGCACCTACATGGCACCTCTAGTTCAAAGGGATCTGACACCTTCACACAGATGTACATACCTGCACATAAAATAAAAATAAGTTATTTTTAAGTTTTTTTTACAAATATTTGTCCCTGGATACAGATATACAAACTCAAAAGAGTGTTTATCCCTAAGAAAAGGAGCCGTGCTGAGAAACACAGTAGCTTGTGTAAGTTTATGCAGAATGTAAGATGAATTAAAGATCAGCTGTACTGAGTTCAAGAGCTTGAGGTGAACTATTTAGATGGACACTGGAGAATGAATCTCTCTCTGGACTAGAAAACATGGGGAAGACCCAAATAAATATGACATCTCTGAAACAGCAAAGGAAGAAAACCTTTTTTGTGGGGGGGAGGGGTGAGATGAAATTTGTGTAACACACAACCAGACATTTCAAAGTGCACAAGTCAGTGGTGTTTAGTGCACTTGTCATGGTATGCCACCTTTATGGGCCCCAAAATTTCCAGCACCCTGAGAAGACCCTACACTGAGTTATCTATCTATCTCTATCCTCCCTTCCCACAAACTCCCCCTGCTCCCAGCCACCAGTGCTCTGCTTTCTGGCTGGGGGCTTTGGCTGGTCCAGATTTATCACTTTGGGGGCTGGAGGGGTGGCTTAACAGTTAAGAGCAATTGCTGTTCCTGCAGAGCGCCACAGTTTTGTTCCCAGCAGACACATGAAAGTTTCAAACTGCCTAACTCCATTTCTAAGGGAGCTGATGTCCTCTTCTGGTACCCATGAACACTTCATGCGCATGGTGCACACACATACATGCACACAAAGCACTCATGCATATCAAATAAAAATAATACATTTTTAATGTAACTTTTGAACAGCTCCTTCACATGACGTTTTCATGTGTTAGCATCACTGGCTTGAAATTTCCTTCAAATTTGTATCAATACTTCATTCATCTTATGGCTAGATTATTCCATTGTGTATATACACTCCATTCTTCAGCCATTTATCTACCGAGTAACATTTGGGTTTCTTTGAACATCTGTGTTGTCTGCTATGAATCATGCTAGTACAAAGTTGAAGGTTTTAAAGGAAGCATCTCAGTATGTTTTCTCCTACACATTGTTGGGTGTCTTGGCTACATATCAAGCCAAAATGTTCCAGGGACTGATGCCACTTGAGCATATTTAGTAAGGAAGCCATTTACTAGATAAAACCAATTTGGATAAAACTGACCACACTTCTGCTAAGAAAGAAAGAAAAGTTGTGAACAGTTTTGGAGACGGGTAAATAACAATGTTTGCAATCACTGATATGTTAACCGCCGTGAGAAATAAACTCATCAGATCCAGCAGCCAGAGAAGACATGGAGTGAGGGCCACAAGAAGAATTCAGAACCACTGTGGTGTGTGTGTGTGTGTGTGTGTGTGTGTGTGTGTGTGTGTGTTACTTTTTTAAGTACTGCACAGCTGCAGCAATTGTGTGAGCATTCAGGGACTGTCAAGCCCTCGTCTGACTTTATGAAGAATGTCTCTGAGGTGGATTTTATTGCTTTCAGCTGGAGAATGCATCCCACCCCTCTAGCACAAAGCCACATGCCCACCAAGCACTGCCTGTCTTCTCCAGCCCTGAAGTGATCAGAAAGCCAGAGTCCACCACAGGGAACACACATGGAGCCAATTTGTGCCTCAAGTTGGCCCATAGCTTACTACAACCTGCAAGAGATAAGACACAGCATCATTCAAACAGGAACAGAAGCCCAACGGAGTTCACCTTTGCTAAGGGGTGCTTGTCCCTTTGTGGGATCTGTATTTTGTTTTCCTCTCTGGTAGTCAATAGTCTTCATTTTCTAAACATTCAGTAGACGAACCCTCAGATTCTCTGTTCCAAAATATCCTGGAGCTTCAGTGGCACTAATGCATTCTGCATCAATGTACACAATGTAGGAATATTATTAGATCCAAGAAAATAAATAAGGACTGTTTAGGGAAAGCAGCGGGGTGGGGGCTGCAGGGAAATAAGCCCACATCTGCTGCTGCTCAGTGCTCAAGTCGGCCCCCCTCGAAGGACCCCCAGCCTTGCTGGATCCTGATGCTCTGATGTTCACAGAGCAACTCAGCTCTCCAAGTCACCATGTTGACACTGGGGACCCAACCAAGTGTTGAAAAGCGATGCTGAAGACCTCCTTCAGGCACACACTGGGAACAGAGGCAGCACCATCCCAGGTCCTCTCAGAAACCAAATGTGAGCACTTGCCAACTGCATGTCTGTGAGGCTACACTTGAGGAAGACTGCTGCTGGGTAATGTCTCCCACGCTAGAGATAAACTATGCATTTCTCCAGCTTTCAGATCATCCTGAAGAAAAGATCTTAAAGCTGAATTAAACCAGCTGATCAGTTCTCACCTTAGGGACACTGACAGCCTATTTACCAAGAAAATGTACTCCAAAGGGACAGAGCCTCCCAAAACAAAGTGTGTGTGTGTGTGTGTGTGTGTGTGTGTGTGTGTGTGTGTGTAAAATCAAGTTCAAGTAGACCTTGATATAAATAGGACTTAAAATTTGGTTTATTTTTAAATAAAATTTTAATTTTATAAGCATTATTTTACAAAATACATAAAATAAATATCACACACCATATTAGCCAGACCCAAAGTCTATACAGTTTGAATCTACAAATATTCACACTAGATTTTCTACTTTCACCATCAGATGTATTTTTATGCACTTACCATAAAATTATCACAAAAATTAAAAAATCCATGACAGAATTAGAACTAGAAAAATAATGTTATATTCTCTCTTTGTAACCACTTGTGTGTTTTTAAAAAGAACATTCTCAGGCTGGGGAGATGGCTCAGTCAGTAAAACACTCTACACAAGCATGAAGACTTGTGTTTGGATGCCCAGAGCCCACGTGAGAAGTTGGGGTAGCAGCGCACACACTGGGAGTGTGGAGACAGGCAGATCTCTGAAACTCAACGGCTGGCCAGCCATGCTGAGCTGGTGAGCTTGGAGTTCAGTAAAAGAGTCTCAAAAACTAAAACTGGAAAACAATCCAGGGAAGATGCTCAATACTGACCTTGGGATTCCATGCATACGCACACATAGCCACACTAACAAGTGCATACCACACACGAATATACACATAAACTGCATTTTTCTTTAAAACAGAAAAAAGCATTCTCACTGCAGCATGAAGAGATGCAATGCAATTCTACTACAGCCTTTGATGTTCTTTCCTTGAGATTAAAGACGTGTAACACCAAGTTTTCTGTCTTTTTTTTTTTTTTTTTTTTTTTTTTTTTTTTGAGACAGGGTCTTACTATGTAGCCTGGCTAGCCTAGAACTTGCTATGTAGAACAGGCTGGCTTTGAGCTCAGAGAGATCTGTCTGTCTCTGCTTCCCAAGTGCTCAGATTACAGGTGTGAACCACCATTCTGAGCAACATTTGCTATCGTAACCATTAAAGTGCACAGGGCAATAGTAACAACTATGTGCACATTACTATGATGCAACAGAAATTCTAGAAGTTTTCAGTTTTCAAACTAAGACTTTAAGCTTGTAAATTTCCCATCACCTCTCCAGCCAACTCTGGGAGACCCCATCCTACCTTCCATTCCTGTGAGATAAGCATTTCTACCTTTAACCTGGGAGGAACCTAGGAGTCAGTTCACCCAAATGCTCCTTTTCAACTAGGCAGAAGTGTTGTGGAATGTTTAAACCACTAGCTCAATGTGGTGATGAATGAGGCAGCCAGTACACAGACTCCCCTAGCCAGCTGTCTCCGGTATAACATGTTAGTAATTTGGTTATGGTTTGGGTTGTCTCGTCATACAAATCAATGCTCATTTCCATACAGAAGAAAGCAATTTGCAGCAATTATTACAAACATCAAATTACAATTCCAGAAATACTTTGTGGATTGAGCATGGTGGCCCAGAAAAACCCTGCCCATAATCCTCTCTAGTCAGCTTAGGTTTGAGGTAACTACATTTTCATGAGGTGTTTAGGATAAAATCTGTTAGAAAGTTAGGGGAATACTGATTCTACACAAGTGGAAGTTCTAAGATAGATAATGTTCTGCCAACATGGCAAGGAGATGTACTCATGAAAGCTCAACAATATAGTCACCTAAAGAACATATGCACAATGATAACAGCAGTTGATGTACCAGCATGGATGGAAATCTCACAAGGCCCCATACCTAGATGAAGAGCAACAGGAAATTAATGGATGCTAAGAGAGGGATAATCAGCTTTCTCCAAAGATGAGCTACCCCCTGATAGGCTGTCTGACCCCAAGCAATCAGCCCTAAACACATGTACTTATGAGCAACACCAAACGAACTCAGCAGACTGTGTTTATTATATAGGGGTGTGTGTGCGTGTGTGTGTGTGTGTGTGTGTGTGTGTGTGTGTGTGTGTGTGTGTGAATAATAACTAATGAAGAGACCATGGGTTTGACAGGGAGTGAGAAGGACATGAGAGGAGTTGAAGAATGGAAATAATGTAAATACAGCACTTACATATGAAACTCCCAAAGGGGGGAAAAATCAGTATTTTTGTCTTGTTTCAGAATAAGAAGTGGGCGTAGTGGCTCATATCTAGGAAGCATTTTTTTTATTTACAAATAAATCACATTGTATTAGTTACCTTTCTAAAGCTATCACAAAACACCATGACCCATAGGAGAAATGGTTTATTCTATGCTTATGATTCCAAAGGGTTCGAGTCCGTGATGGCAGGGCAGGGGTAGTAGGGCCTCAACAGCCAGAGCAGCAGCTGAGAGCTCATATCTCAAACGGCAAGCAGGAAGTAGAAAGGGCATGGGACATGGCCTCAAAGCCCACCACTGGTGACACATCTCCAACCAGGCCACCCTTCCTGAACCTTCCCAACAGCCCACTGACTAGGATCAAGTATTCAAACCTATGGACTGACAAGGCCAATCTCACTCAAACCGTTGCACACCGTAAATATGAGACTTAACAAAAAAAGAATTGTCCAGTCGCAAACTGGTTAGATACAGGACTAAAGGACTGAAGTCTCATTTCCTGGAGGCCCATTTGGATTTGTCTCCAGAAACTCATTAATTAATATGGCATTACTCAGAGAACACTGGTACCTCTATCTTAGTTTTCAATGACTTTAATGACCTGGCTTCCAGAAGCCATCCCAGGGACCATCTATACCAAAAAAGAGATCTTTCTTTTGTGCAGTAAGACATTCTGACAGCATCCTGGATCTAGTTTCAATTCTCTCCAGGACTTTCAGAGTGGCAACCCTAGAGGCAATGAGTTGAGCCTAAAGCTAAGGCACTGGGAAAACAGAACCTGGTTTTTTTTTGTCCCAATCTTGTGGAAACACTCAGTAAATACAGGGTGGGGAAGAAAATTTGGGGGGCATCTCTAGACTTCTGGAGACAAGAGTAAGATTCGAAGTTAGGAGTTTAGACCGTGAATTTGGGTTTAACTTATCCTTTCTTTATGCCAATCCTTTCTCTGTTTCTTAGGTTTAAAATGTGGATGAGAAGAGCAGCTTTCCCCAGCAAGAGCAACACAAGCCACCACACAAAGCAGAACCTTGCTGATATCACTCAAAGCCTGCTACAGTTCTTCCCTACCCACTCCTCGATGTGCTCTTCAGTCTTCTGCCCACTCTTTCCACCACCCTCTCTCCTCTTTGCTTCCCTCACGTTTCTATGTCTTCTTCCTTTATCACTTGCCTGTGTTCCATTCGTCCTCGTGAGCAGGACCATTATCATGCTTGTTGTTTTGAAGAAGGCTAGAGATCTCATCTACCATAACCTAAAAGTCTCTCTAAGATATTTTTTGATGGTGGTGCATCCAATACTCTGAATAATTATCCATTTTAGTGTAAAATCCCCAGCCTTCAATATTGTTTAATAGTTAAAGTGTTAGCCTAAGCACTCTGGCACATTCTCTTATATAATAATTATATCTATAGGAAATCATCTGGTTTGTGTATTAATTATTTAATTACTGTTATCCCCAAGTACCTAAAAAACATGAGTTTTCCTGTCTCATTCCTGGCTATATCCCCTACCCCTTCAGCAAAGCCTAGAAAGTAGTATATGCTCAATAATTAGCTGTCAAATGTTGAATGACTGAACTACTTACTTCCTGCCCAGATATACCATGCTGCCTACCCCTGGGTCTACAAAATGTGCTAACTCCTGTGCTAAAAGGTAGAACATATGACATTCAGTCAGTAACTGCTGAGTGCCTTCCTAGACCTCCCCATTAATACTCCAGGACTCAACAAGGGTTCTTTGCCTTCCTGGTGATTTATCTGACCTCTGTCTGGGCTAGAACATGTTCCTCAAAAATGCCCTTGCCCATCATACCTGACTTAACATCCCTGAGATCTTCATGAACTGACAAATGCTCTAGAAAAACCACAACTATAGCATCCCACTCTAAAGTTGGTACTGTCGTAGATAATACCAAAACCCGGGTTTCCATGGTATAGGAGTAGAGAATCTTCTAGACCAATCCCCATTTCATGGCCCCTCCCTGACTCTCATCTGTCCTTTCTAAATGAGTTTGTGTGAGGCTTTGGAGAAATGAGAAAAGCCAGATTCTACAATATCAAATCTATGAATGTCAAGGGTCCTGCTTTGTTGCTATCATATTTCTTATGCTAAGAACTCTTGGAAGAGAGAATCCATCTCCTCACTGTATCCTCACACCTGACCCAAAGTTGAGAAGAAGAAAACCACCACTTTGTTCATAAACTAAATGAATGTACTGAACTTTTATCTGTTTAATTACTTCGGTCTCTGAAATTCCATTTTGTGCTTTTTTCTTTGATCACAATTATTATATATTTCGATAAAGTTGACCATCTTCAGTGAACAATACTTAAGAATAAGCAAAAGTGTTTTCTGCTTACTTTGGCTCCAGATTGCAAGGATGCATCCCAGACCAAAAATCTAGCAATAACCCTGGCTGAGAATGGAATTCCAGACACTTTGGTTGGCTCAGTTCTGACACCAAATCAAGACACAAGGTGTTGAGAAGGGGCCACACACACACACTTGGATGAGGTCACTGTTCTGCATTTGACATTGATTGCGCTCTCTGGACTTACTTGCTGAGCTAAGAAGTTCTGAATATGTTACAGAGCTAGTGACAAGCCCAGAGCTACACCAACATAGCCAACCAACATATATGTGCAAATGATCAGGACTCCTGCTTGCAACTAGATCCCTGCCCCCAACACAGCAATAATCTGAGAACTTTGAGCCTATTTCTCAAGCCAAATCAGGCCCCAAAGACATTTCATAACCTCTGTCTGTGGGAATATGCCCTCAGTTGCTCATGGGAATAGGTAATAAAATGGGGTAAGACCAATACACACAGTTTTATTTCTAGGCCATATAGACAAAACAGAAATAGTCTAAAGTTGATGAATTGTCTCAATTGACTACAGCAGTGATTTATATCTTGCAATCTTAATATTGTCTCCAAATGTGTGAAAGAACTGCATCATTTCAAGTTATTTAGTGCCGATGCCAAAATAAGTTAGAGTTATTTTATCAGGTCCAGGCAGTTATGAACCTCACCCTGATATGTATCCATGAACCATACCCTCCTTTGAAATACTATATCACATGGCTCAAAGAGGAAATGCATTAGAATCATTTGAGGACAAATTTAGACATATATTTAGACAGACAAAATATTCAGGCAGCTGCTTGTCATGTAATTAAAATGCCACTGGTGGGAACCTTTGGCTCCAGCAACAGTGAGTGAGGGAAGCCTAACTTTTCCCTCCAGGAAACCAGTTCTATTGACAGGCCCACTGAGCAAAGTGAAATAGTGATCTTACCATGGCTCCAGTAAAAGGTCCCGCTGAGGTCCAGCACCTGCTGAGTCCCTGGCAGGTGGCCCAGAGTGGGCTCAGAAGTACCTCCAGAATGGAAGCTAGAGGAGTTACATAGGTAAGCTCTGCTCATAACAAGGCAGGGTGGGTTTCCCCTGCTCTGCTTGCTGTTTGATGCAGCCCCTGACAATAAGTTGAGAGAGATGACCTTGGACCTGGATCCATAATTTTCTGCTTGTGCTCTAGAGAAGACACTGGTTGGACACTCTAGAAATCACCCAGGCAACCTATGTACAGGAAAGCATAGGGCACATGTCGGCAGCCCAGACTGGTCTTCAATTTGCTACATAGCTGAAGGTAACCTTGAATGCCTGATCTTCCTGCTACCAACCACCTCCTAGGTGGTAGGATTATAGCCATGCAACACCATGCCCAGCCTTGCACTTTTCTTTATTTGTACCCTAAAAATTCCAGAGTATCAGTTAAAGTTCCTATTTAATAAGAGTCAGTTTACTCCATGCCATCTCTCCACATCCCCTTTCCCTTTTTGTGGAAAATGACAAGCAGACCCAAAGGTTAACCAACAAGACTAACTTTCACTCATGACTTGACTTCAACAATTATCAGCTTAGGGCTGGTCTTGTTTCACCTCCCTCCCCAGACATACATGGAGATATTATTACTATGGGGGGGGAAGGATGTAATGAATACATTTACTTTGAAAGGGTTTAATATGTACCCAAATTGTATGTGTGCTAGAGAGAAAGAGAAAGATGATATAAAACAAATGTAATTTTAAAAAATGTTAAAAGCTGTCAAGTCTTGGGAAAGGTCACTTGGGGGAGAAGTTATTTGTACCCTTCTTGGAAAACTTTGTAAGTATATAATTATTTCAGATTAACAACGTAAACATCTATCTTCCTCTGCTGAGTCAGATGCTGCCTGTACCATATTCTCTTTACTATGGTACTCTCTTTATCCCTGCTCTGGGATTTTCTTGGACAGTCTTACTTCTTGGTTCCTCTGTAAAGAACCTGATGTTATTTGTGTTGAAATCATGTGACTGACATATTTATGGTGTTTAGTCTTTCTACCCAAGAACTTGTGCATTTCCTTTAGAGCAAATCTACTCCTGTGTTTTTCTGGATGTTTTACAGTTTCTTGTCTGAATTTTGAGCACTCTGTGCTTGCTTATTTTACTATTCTAAATGCAGTATTCTCTTGTACTGTATCTACTGTCAGGTCTCAATGTCTGTTTTGAGTTTCCCAAATGAGAAGTTTTTTAATTGTTTCATAACTATTCTGAGGTAGATATTTTTAACTTGTTTCCAGTGTCTTCGTGTTGTCAATGTGTCACAAAATTTTCAAGACAAAATATTTTGTCATTCACTGAAGTTAATAATAGCAAAATGGCAGCTCTAAAATTAACAACATTTGTTTGATGGGAGATGTCATTCTGTAAATATGTTTCTCATACTGGCTAATGAATAAAGCACTGTTGGCCAATAGGAAAGCAAGACAGGCAGGACTAGGAGACAAGGAGGAAAGAGGAAGTAGTAAGGAGGAGTCAACATGGAGAAAGCTGGATGCCAGCCGGACCACATGGAAATACATAGATTAGCAGAAATGGGTTAATACTTAAGACAGAGCTAGCCGATAAGAAACTAGTACCTGGCCAACAGCATTATATCAAATACAGAGTCTCAGTGTGTTATTTGGGGCTGGCGCGGCGGCAGGACAAGACCAGCGGCGGGAGGAAAAACCTTACTCCTTACATTTGTTGCTCTTGCAGAGGGCCCAGGTTCAATTCCAAGTACCCTCATGTTGCCTCACAACTCCAGTTTCAGGGGATCTGACACCGTCTTCTGGCCTCTAAGGGCACCAGGAACAATAATGTATGCTTGCAGGCAAACCACTCATGCACATAAAATAACTTTTTTAGGAATTGTAAAGCCATGCTGCCATTATTACATGGGGGAAAGGGGAAAGGGCCCTAGAATCTCAGATGTTAAATGTGTTAAAATCAGCACAAAACAGATCACATCTGAAATTTGCAGAAGACTTATATCACCATAGATAAGCAAAAGAGGAGCTAGGAAAAATAATTTGACATGTGAGCAGAACCTTTATATTAGTGTCCATCAACATACACAAAGAAAGCATATATGAACCAGTTCTTTGAGAGTATGAATATTCCAAAAGGAAAACGAGACATAAAGAGGTGTGAGTCTTAGGACTAACAATGAGCCCCCATAGTAGGGCAGGTTCCCCTGTCTTAAGGCATCTTACATGGTCCTGTCCTTCACACTGTTGCTTCTATATTCACTCAGTGCTGGGAGTAAAGCTATCTGCCAGCTGTCAAGCACCCACACTGCTTCTTATTAAGAACAATTCAGTTGCCCTGGGGTATATATTTCAGTCTGCCGTGAACCCATGGGAACACCTTCAGCTGGTGCTGACCCAGCACTGCCAGTCCATGAGCTCATCAGGAATTACTTTATGCCTCTCAAACTGAACATCTGAGAAAAACTGGACGTCTGAGAGATGAAAAACCATAAAAACTAATTAATGTGGTTTTGTGTCTGCAAAGATGTTGGAAAAGCCTATATTGCTTTTGCTCAGCAATGAGGAAATACTTGGCTTTTCCAGACCAATAAATGGGTTTCTGAGTGACAAGCTAGGTGAACCATTGACTGCTGGGATTCCCTAGGCCTGCAAGATGCCCCAGCTGGGGGCAGTAGATAGGTTAGAACCTATGATATAGGTGAGCCAAGTACCATGCAAACAAGATGAAGCTCTAATGGAAAGAGCAGATTTTCCCAAGTCATGGCAACGAATGGCACTTGAGTCACATAACACTCTAAACCTCAGCAATTAGGTGGCAGCTCCTCTCCACTAGAGGAGATTTAGTGGGATCAGCAGGAGCTTCGCTTCAAAGTCACACTAATTTGAAATTATTCTCCAGAACAACCTTACCAAGTACCCTGGCTTTTTTTTTTCCACTAAAGGGAGAAACTCAATGGGATTTGGTAGTTTGACTCCCTGCCTAGGGTTTGACATTTTACATAGCCAAGCAAAGAAGTATGTTACTCAGAGAAATCTCTCAGACCAAAATTATTTTGAGAACAAAGTTGAAATCTGCTTCCAACTTACTCTTTACTGCTAAATTTCCCTTGAAAATTTCATCTCCACTTTTATAAGCCCAATATATTTCCTACTTAATTTCTTCTTGAGACTCTTAAGGTCAAAAACTTTAAGAGCTAGATTATAATAAGTGATGCTGAATTATATTAAACCTATAAAACTAAAATCTGGCTAAAACCTATGGCTTTGCTAAAATAAATAAATGGTTTTATTAGCAAATTGAACAGTACATTTAGAAAGGGTCAAGCCTTCTATTCTGTTTATTAACACTGGCTTTCATCTCTACCCCAATTACTCTCACTCTGCCAACTTGAAACACTAAATAGACTCCTGGGGCTTTATTGGGGTTCAGCAGACATTCTTGAAGTTACTAGATGGACTTTTTCCCAGGATACTGTACATCCTAAGATTTAGAAGTTTTCTCAGTTACTGTCCTATTGCTGTAAGGAGACACCATGACCAAGGCAATTCTTAGAAAAGAATGCATTTAACTGGGGGGTTTGCTCACAGTTCCAGAAGGCTAGTCCACGTTCATCAGGAAGAGTGGCTGTAGGCAGACAGGCAAGGGGCTGAGAGCTTACATCCTGATCCACAGGCAGCAGGCAATGAGAGAGAAGGAAAGGAGGGAAGGAGAAAGAGAGAGAGAGAGGGAGGGAGGGAGGGAGGGAGGGAGGGAGGGAGGGAGGGAGGGAGGGAGAGAGAGACCTGGTGTGTGGGATTTTAAAACCTGGAAGACTACCCGCAGAGACACGCCTCCTAATCCTTCCCAAATAGTTCCATTAGCTGGAGATCAAGCATTCAAACATAGGCGCCTATGGAGGCTATTCTCATTCAAGCTACCATAGAAGATAGTTGTGTTCTTCATGTCAAAACCCTTCTTTCATTGTCCCAAAGAGAAAAAGAAGGAAGAAAGCAGTGTTAGGTCAATAAACTTGGCCTTTGTCAGCTATTTGCCAAAAAAAAAAAAAAAAAAAAATACACAGTAGCCAAGAAGACCAAAGTTCTACCCACTGTCCTAACATTATAAATACTTTCTACCTGATGACTAGGGATTAAAGCCATGTCATCCAGCTAATGTGGTGGCAAATGCCTTTATCCACTGAGGCATATCAGTAGCCTTCCTTTTCATTCTTAAGCATTGTCTCACTCTGCAATCCAAGCTGGTCTCAAACTCTCAGTCCTCTGACCCCTATGCCCCCATGCAAGTATTGCAGATATGTAACATTTAGTCTGTAGAGTTAACTTTCTGATGCTGTAAGGTCACTTAAGATCTTGTTTTCCTTTGCTAGACCCTTCTATGCTGTCCCCTTCACCACACCAGCTCTGCTCTGACACTACTTTATAAAGCCCCTTGTGCTCTGCTAAAAGTTTCTCAGAATGTGTCTTCCTGCTCCCATCTCATTCCTCCACTTCCTAAATGAGCTGAGTTTAGTTTATGTTAAAAGGCTGCTCGTTGCCCTGAGCCACTAACAAGTCTCACATGACTGTGAATTAGTGACAGGCATGCAGGTGCAACTGGGGGATCCCTTTAGAGCCCAAACTCATATGAGACTGGACATGGACCCTCAGGTACATTCACTCATCTCCTGTCTAGTAGAAAGAGATATTAGACCCCATATGAGGAAAGCCGTCTCGTGTGAAGAATGTGGAAGGGAGATAGGGAAGATGAGGACAATGGAAAGGAGGATGTGGCATTTGCTTGATCAGACAGACCTCTGAAGAAGGAATCTCCCCTTTTCTAAGGTGAGGTTGGGCTGCAGTAAATGGTCGGGTTCCTTTGGGTAGACAGCAACCGGGCAAAGGATAGCTTTCTCTTTCATTTACCTCATGAGCAGAAAACACCAGCAGAATTTCTGGGGGAAAGTAGGAGATGCCTGTATCACAGGAGCTTAGACAGAAACTCACCTTGGGCTTCCCAGAAGGAGCTGGCAAGTGGTGGTCCTACCCGAACAGGTGCAAGAAAGAAACCAAAGACCAAGATTTCAGCTATTCCTAAGACGTCAGTACACCCAGCAGAAGCAAGGCCTGAGGACATCGGTCTGGGTTTTCACCATCCACTTATCCCAAGTCAGAATCATCCTCACATTTCCAATGAGCTCCTAAAGGGAAGAAAGGTGAAAGGGCATAGCTCCCCCTCACCCTACCCATATCCCTCCTCTTCCTTCAAGAAATGATCCAAATACACATTGTCCTAAACACATATACATCCTGTCTCTGGGATGTCAGGAGATGGGGAGAGGACCTTGCCCACAGTGGAAATGCCTTGACTTGTTTGGATGTTGCTGCCAGTGTAACTTTTCCCTTCAATTTAGAATAGTGTTGTATAAACATTTTTCTTATTACTCTACAGGTGGAATTTAAATGTCATGGGTTTGCCAAAAAGACATTTGTGAGTTGTAGGTAATCCTGGACTCATGAATTTTTTGAGCATTTTTTTAATTCCTCTTAAGAATTAATATCATGCCTTGGGGGGTGTTGACAGTTCTTACCCCCACAGGAGTGAATACACAATAACTAGATTCCTTTTTCTCCCATGGATGTTTGGGGGCCTGGCCCTGCAAGTCTATGCCCATCTGAGGTTCAGATTTTCCTCTACTGGAACCAGGGGCATGTGTGCCCTTGTCCCATACACACAACTAGAGTGGTGCCTACCTGATTGCTGCATCTTCAAACAAACTGGCTTCTGATTGGCCATAGATGCCTGCTCAAATGTAACCAGAAGTATTTATTCATGTCTAGACATGAATCTTTCACAGTATAACCTTATCACCTTATGTGCCATGAATTAAAAACTGTAACATCCTTTGTTGTTTTTTATTTTAGTGTGTGTGTGTGTGTGTGTGTGTGTGTCTGTGTGTGTGTGTCTGTGTCTGTGTCTGTGTATCTGTGTATCTGTGTCTGTGTGTGTGTGCCTACCACATCTGGTGTGTGGAGGTCAGAGGACAACTAGTGGAAACTGGTTTTCATCTTCCACCATGTGGTCTAGGGGATGGAGCCTGGGTCCTCAGGTTCGGCAGCAGGCACCTTTATCCATCTAACCAGCCTCAAGAGGCATAGGCTTGAATTAAGAAGCCACCTCTAAGTAATCCAGTGAATAAGTATAATGATTTTAAAAAATAATCCATTCATATAAGAGAATGGATTTTAAAACAAAACAAAACCTAAGAAAAATCTCCACAAAGAAGCATGTATAGCCAACTGGCAAGTGGTGACTAACCACACCAAGCTGCTCAAATGGACAGGGTAAGTGGGGGCTGCCCAGGTGATTTCCCTTCCAGGAAGAGAACATAACAACGCCGGCATACTGGCAGAGAGGCGGCCAGAGCAGCACAGGCTGTGCAGACACACAAGTGTGCTGTGTGCTGTAGGAGCCTGAAACTGGGGCTGCCCACTGGTCTGAAGAGGAGGAACTGTGCTCACCACTACCCAAAGGGACAATAACCTGTGAGAAGGGCCGGGGTGATTTGGAATAGTCTTGTTAATGGGCAGGGCCTGGGGGAGACCACCCAGAGACAAAGGTAAGCACAAGAGGGTGGGCTTCCATCCCATTTCAGATTCTTAGTCATAGAACACTCCAACCCACACACCCACCACCTCCACATGGAAAGAATGATCCAAAAATCACCAGAAATTAAGTTATAACTGGCTGGTGTGGGGAGGCTCAGAATGGGGAATTCTGGCAGAAAGTAAAGTCCTCACACAGAAGTCTCTCTCTCTCTCAGACAAAAAGCAAACTAATTTGATGTGTTTGAATTACTAAGACTAGCAGCCCTCCCCTCAACCTCCAGAGGTTAGTATAAGAGAGGGGGGTTGAGTGGAAAAAGGGAGAAACCCCCCTTCTTCCCAACCAAGAGCAAGCTAGTTGTTTGGTTTTAGCTTGTATCTTACCTGAACAGGCTTTGATGACTATCCTTTCTTTCTCTATTACTTCTATTATATTCTAGAATATTACTTCTCATATCTATAACCCATCTATTTTCCCACTCATTTGTTCACTCACTCTTTTCCCATTCTGTTCTTATTAATAACTTTAGCTCTAAAGAAATATGAAGTACTAAGACTGAGCCGAACTCCAGGATTCCAGTTGCAGAGAGGGAGGAGTGATGAGCAAAGGGGTCAAGACCAGGCTGGAGAAACCCACAGACACTGCTGACCTGAACAAGGGGGAGCTCATGGACCCCAGTCTGATAACTGGGAAACCAGCATAGGACCAACCCAGATTCCCTGAACATGGGTCTTAGTCAGGAGGACTAGGCTGTCTATGGGGCCTCTGCTAATGGATCAGTATTTATCCCTAGTATAGGAATGGACTTTGGGAGCCCACTCCACATAAACTTTGGGGGGGGAGGGCCTAGGCCCTGCTCCAAATGATACAACAGACTTTGAAGACTCCCTATGGAAGGTCTCACCCTCCCTGGGGAGTAGAAAAGGCTAGGATGGGGGTTGATGGGGGGATGGGGGATGGGAGGGTGCGGGAACTGGGACTGACATATAAAACAAGCTTGTTTCAAATTTAAATTAAAAATTATTATAAAAAAGACATATGAAGTACCTATTTCCTGATGGGTACACTGTGGAGTAGTCTCTGAATCTCTAGACATACAACTGAGGTATCCAAGTGTCCTCTACTGCAGGTTAGCACTGGAACTGATGTCAGGAATTGCAACTGAGGTTAGCTTCCTCCCTAAAAAGTAATCAGGGACATAAACCCAAGTGAAGATAGCTCATGGGCAACTCACATCAATAAAACAACCCCTACCCAAATGAGGGAAAAAGAAAATAAAACCAGAGGACACATTTTTCAAAGCAAAAGAAGAGCATACACCAACAAACAAACAAACAAACAGAAGCAGGTTGCTACAACAGCCCAGAACTCCTCCCTGCTGGAAAGCAAAGACAAGGAAATAAATGAAACAATTTTAGAGTCATATGTTTTAAAAGGAACAAAGACCTCATAGAGGACTCAAGTAAGCAGATAAACAGAGCAATCAATTCAGGACCTGAAGCAAAGAACAAAAAGGTAGCAAAATAGATAAAACAATAAACAATTTAGAGGAGAAGTTCAGAAACACGGTGGGGAAAATTCAACAAGGAAAAAGAACCAAAGAGAAATTCTGGAAATGAATCAGTCAGTCAGTGAAATAAATGTCAGATTGGAGAGGAAGAATGGATTCCATGGATAGAAGATGATGTTGAGACAATAACACATTCAGAAACAGAGAAAAATTAATAATCATGACTGAACCTTCTGAGGACACTGGGAAACATTCAAAAGAGCACACCTAAGAATGCATGGTGCAGAAGAAGGACCTGAGACAAAATTTTAAAACATGAACAATTTATTCAATTAAATTAAAACAGAATTTCCAAGATGTAAGGGAGGGAGTGGGTACAAGAAATATTGAGAATCCTAAATAAACAAGATTAGAGTGGGGGGGGTCCCACGATATATAATGAAGATGTCAAGAATACAAAGAAGCAAAAAAATATTAAAAGCTGCTAAGGAAAAATTGTCAATTAACAAAGAGAGAAACATCAAGGTAATATATGATCCTTCAGAAGAAACAAAAGAAAGATGACTCCAAGAAGCATAGCTAACTAGAAAAGATCAACAACCTGAGAATCAAGAGATGAAAATCAATCTCCCAATGAGAGCTGGAAATGTGCAGGCACAGCTGTTCTGCTACCTGGTAAAGTAAGATTTGAACGGAAACTATTCAAAAGAAGCAAATAACACCATCGCTGTTATATTAATAAAAGGAACCACTTGTCATGAAGATCTAATAATTGTAAGAATTTACGTACCAAACATTGCCCATTCCAATTTTATAAAACAAATTAAAGGGCTTGGAAAGTCAGATACTTACTCAAACAATAACAGTAGGAGACTTCAATACCCAACTCTCATCTTTAGATTGGTATTCCAAAGTAAAAACTCAATGAAGAAACAACTTATCTTGTGGACCAACTGCATTTAACCAATATCTGTAAAATAGTTCATCCAACAGATACCAAATAAACATTTTTAGTAGCAGATGAACATTCTCTAAACACTGTGCTGTAAAAATTAAGCTAGGTGTCACTTACATGGCACTGTGACAGTTAAGCCTAATGGTTAACTTAGTGGGATTGAAAGTCATTCTGGAGGCAAATCTCCAGGTATGTCTTTGAGGGACTTTGTAGAAAGGGCTAAATATGGATGCACCATTCCATGGATTTGTTGCTCTAGACTGTATAAAAACGAAAAAGTAAGCTGAGTGTCAGCATCCACTGTTCCCAGTTCCCTGATTGTGTGATGAGCTGTCTCGAGCTCCTAGCGTGAATGACTTTACCCTCAAACTATGAACAAAATAAACCCTCTCTTCCTTAAGCCATTTTTTGTCAGGTATTTTGTCATAGTAACAAGACAAGTAACTAATACAGCCTCAAAGACAGCTTTAACAAGTATAGAAGAATTGAAAGAAATCCTTGGATACTATTGTGGAATAAACCTGGAAATTATTAGCAAGAAAGAATAGCTAGCACATAAATATTTGGAGACAGAACAATGTAGTTAAAGGAGCAGTATCCTTGGAATACTCGTAGAAGAAAAAAATTTTAATTTCTAAATTCAGGTGGGAGAGATGGCTCAGCAATTAAGTGCACTGCTTGCTCTTCCAGAGGATCCAGGTCTGATTCCCAGCACCCACATAGTGGCTCACAGGCATCTATAACTCCAGTCCTTCTCTGGACTCTTTATGCACCACGTACACAGATGGTGCACAGACATACACACAGACAAGACACCTATCCATAAGAAATAAGTAAATATAATAAAATGCATTTCTAAAATCAAATGAAAATTGAAGCATGATTTTCCAGACCTTTTGAAGCACCAAGGTCATTCTAAGAGCCTAACCATGAGCATATGAAAGCATAGGACAGACATCTGATAAGCAGCTAGTGGTGGACCTCAAGCTCTGAGAAAAGCAAGAATAAGCCAAACAAAATGCAGTGTGTGTCAGGAAACACAAAGAGCAGATCAAAAGTTAATTACTAACTTTTGGAGACTAACAGAACAATATACAGACTCATCAAACAAACAATTATTTAAAAATTAAATTAAGGTA
Source organism: Phodopus roborovskii (assembly GCF_943737965.1). Taxonomy (NCBI): domain Eukaryota; kingdom Metazoa; phylum Chordata; class Mammalia; order Rodentia; family Cricetidae; genus Phodopus; species Phodopus roborovskii. The sequence goes on along the minus strand of NW_026125295.1, from coordinate 31,637,598 downwards.
AACATGACTGACAAATAGTTAGCCAACTTAACCAAGAAAGAATGAGAGAAAAGTGACCCAAATTAATAAAATTAGACATAAATGGGAGATGTTGTGACAGACTATAGTGAAATTCAGAGAACAATTATAGAGTATTTGAAAACCTAGAAGAAATGGATAAGTTTCTAAACACATATGACTACCAAAATTACATAAAAAGATATAAACAACCAGGTGTTGTGGCTCACTCCTTTAATCCCAGCCCTTATAGGACAGAGGCAGGTGAATTTCTGTGAATTTGAGGGCAGCTTCATGTGAGTCCGGGACAGCTAGAGCTACATAGTGAGAATCCAAAGCCTGCAAGGAGCTGTGACGCTATTGGTCTGGGCCATTTCCAGGCAACTCATTGATCCCTGCTTCTTCCAAGCTGCTGGGCTTGTCTGAGAGTAACTATTGGGGGGGGGGGTCTGATGAAGCTAGGCAGTTTCATGGACTTCCTGAAGCTATTTTGAAATGTTGGTTTCCTACATAAGGAGTTTCCCTGTAGGATGGAGTGTTTTGCCTCTCCTTAGAAAACCATGTTGTCTGACTTCCTTATAAGTTAGCCTGTCTTAAAAGACCTTGTTGTTTCACCTCCCTTTTACATCTTGTTTCCTAAGAGGTTCCCCTCTGAAGTGGGAGGTTTTAATCTCCCAGGAAACTGATACACAACCGAAGGGTACCAGCAATACGGGGTCAGGAAGATGAAGAAAGCGTGTGGGGGAGGGGGAAAGAACGAGGAAAAAGTTAGGTATGAAAATACTGTAATGAAACCCATTACCTTGAATACTAACTTTAAAATCAATCAAAATAAACAGATAAATACCTATAACACATAGGTCAGTCCTCCGGACTAGTCCTTCAAAGTAATTTCTTAAAGTTACCAAAATTTTAAATTCTTTATATTTTCATAATCTCTACTAACTGTCAAATTGTTGAAGGTGACAGGAACAGTTCACATGAGTTTTCAGCAGCTCTCCACTCACCATTCATAGAAAGCAGGGACATCATTTCCCTTTCTTGCCATATCCTCTAAAAACTCTCAAATGTGAAATTTTTTTTTTAATGGAGAAGGTGTTTTCCAATTATGTTAAGTACAGGGAATCATTAAGCAGGCACCTACCACTCCAGGGAAAAGTCGACACGTTCAGCCCTAGTCATCATAAAATAGAGGTACTGTAAACAGAACTTTCGTTAGCACAGCACTTTCGGCCTTCATTTGGTGGTCTCACCTTCTCAGTAAGACTACTCCAAGGCTGCTGATAGCATCCAATTAATCAACCAGTATTAGACTTTGTGATGCAGAGCAATGAGGTGCTAACGAGGACCACGTGTGGTTGTGAATGGCCTCTGTGTGACCAGCCATGCTCAGCCCAGTAGAGAGGAAACACTCAATATGAAGGAGCCACCAGGGGTCTTAGAATTGGTGCCAAGGTGCCACACTCTGCACGTGTGGGGTGGAATGGTCCTCGGTCCTCGGGAAGAGCCCACTGGTGCACTGATGCTTTTATTCTATTTGGTATCAAAATATTGTCAGGGTTCCTATCTACTCAAGATGATTGTGGGCCTACTCAACAGTCAAAATAATCTCATTAGGGACAATGAGTTCTTCGGGAAAATAAACACATTCAATTTATGCCATGGTTCAGCTATCTGTTAGCAAATAACCACAGAAAACTACTATTTCGCTGTCATTTCTGAAACATGCTTTGAGGAGCCTAAGTTCACGGCTAATTCCAAGATTCCCACATTTTCACATCTTACATTTACATCAATATTTTATTCTCTCAAAACCAATGGCATATTGATAGTAGTGGCCCATGTAGAATTTGACTAACTGTCCCTTAGCCAGGCATGTGTCTCTGAGTGGCAGTTTTTGGCCCACTGATGCTCATGGGTTGACTGTACGGTCTGAAGTTGGGCTCTGAAATCTTTTTTTATTTCTCTTTCCCATCCTGTATATGGTATGTCATTAATGAGTGTGCAGTGTTTGCATCTACAAATGGCACCAGTACTTTGTTTGGCATAGAGATGTGAGTGTACATTAGGATTGCTTAGTTACCCCACAGTTTGTTCTGCATCAAAGTTTAGTGCTTTGAGGTGTGTTTTAACTAACATTTCACTTATATACAGAATAGCATGTATTTATTTTCTAAATTACCCTGTTTTGTAGGATCAGATCAACATTTTGTATAACTTCTTATTTGTTGATGCTTTCCATTATGGTTAGTGTTGCTATATAACAAACCACTACAAATTAGTGATAGGAGTTGGTATGGAAGTACATAATTTTAGCATTGGGAAGTGAAGACAGGTGTATCAAGAATTCAAGATCATTCTGGGCTATACAGTGGGTTCAAGGCCAGCCTGAGTTGCATGAGGCTCTGTGTTGGAAAAAAAGGGGGGGGGGGGGAGTGGGATATGAAGCTCATGGATTCTGAAGGCCAAGGATGCTGACAGGACACAGCCCAGATATCTGTCATTTCTCCATGATGTCTATGACCTAGATACTCTCCTCATGTCTATTGGCAAGCTAGGAGTAAATCAAAACCTGGGGCATCATGAATCTTTGGGGAGTGCTTCAGTCATGTGCCTGGCACAGGGACACAGGGACATAGACAGTAGGTAATACTGTGGCCAAGTCCACCTCAGACACCCTCTCCATGGACACCTCAAGATAGTCCATTTGTGTAGTTTTTATTATTATTATTATTATTAATATTAATATTATTGTGCATATGATATGATTGCATGATGTGTATATGTGGGTATATGTCCCAGGGTGCACACTTCTGTAGAGTGGATTCTTTCCTTTCACCTTTGGGCAGGTTCTAGTAATCACACTCAGTTTGCCAGGCTTTTACCCTGTGGGTCATCTCACCAGCCCAAAAGTCAATTTTTGTCTCCAATGTGAGTGTCTCAGGTGACAATTAAGTAACAGTAGGGTTTTATCACTACCTTACTCACTCCGTGCAATTGCCTAAATTGCAAATAAAAATAACAACAACAAAAGACTCAGTATCATGGGAAAGTGATTTGTCAATGAAGGATACCACTCACACTATGTTACTCATTTCTGCCCAGCTTTGGCTCAAGACATGCCCTTGATTTCCTCATAGTATTTCTGACACAAGCAACAGGGAACATACATGTACACAGAACCTTTGCAATGTCTATCAAACTATGGAGAACATGTGGTCAGCTTTCTCACTGAGGTGAAATTGAGCAAAGCAACAGAGACAAGCCCAAGAGACAAAGGGAAATGCCCTTTTTACATGTGTAAATAATTTTCACCTTTCTGTATAGTGGTCTGTTGGATTGTGACTATATCAAAACTGAATTTCCACAGCGCCTGACAGTTTGCAGAGAGTGTTAGCAACTCGAGGCACAGGTAGCTCTAGAGCCAGGTAGGTTTTAATAGTTCCAGTTTGCAGCTATGGAAACAGTTAGTGACATGAAGTAACCTGTTTCCAGTCATGCTGCTAGTATGTGACAATGCCAAGGCAAGAACCAGGGCTCATTGGCACCATCCCACATTTCATCCCTTGTCTTCACCAGCTGCATCATGTAAACATCATTGTGCACACCTCAGCCACTCTATTGAAAGCACCTGGGCCATCTACTCAAAACACTGTTAACTTCCCTTCTATATCGTTAGCTGAAATTTATTGAGGGCTTACTGTGTTCCATGTCCAGTATGGCCAATTACAAAGCTTACCTGTCATGTGTGAGTTTATTCACATAAGGTAAATAGGTAAAGGGCTATGTAGCATTATCAAACTGCAAACAAAGCAGAGATGAGGCATATGTAATTTTGCATGAGGTAATGGTGATGTGCCCTCCAGTAGCACTGAGTAATGTGAAATTGGGAAGTACAGGTCTTGGTTCCCAGCACCTGGGTTGGATGGTTCATAACTGCCTGCAACTCCAGCTCCAAGAAGTCAACACTCTCTTCCAGCTGCCTGAGATACTCAACCACATCACACACACACACACACACACACACACACACACACACACACACACACTAATAATATAAAGCTAAACATTAACAACAACAAAAAACGAATGTTGAATTCAGTGCTAAAAAGGGTGTCCCTTGCCTATGGCATACATCATCATGTGGGGCCATGGATAAAGCTTCTAAAAGAAAGGGGAAAACAGAAAAGCAGCAGTCGCTTGACCTCTCCTTCAAGGCACAAGGAAAACAGAAAGAACTAGCAGCAGCAGCCTTGTTGCTGTCACACCCTGCAATTACTTCCTCTCGTGACTTAGCAGCTCCCTTGCTGCACTATACATCCCCATCAAGCAAACTTGGGCTTTCTCTAGGTCAGCTTCTCTCTGTATCATGGCAGTGATGAGTTTGTTGCTGTCGCTGTTGTTTCATTCTACTGGGGATTTAAGATGTTTCAAATTTCTATTCATGTTTTAGAATATGTTTTACTCCACTACACAGATGTTGAGTGTATTCTATTTTTCCCACAAACCCAATCATTTTTGTTGCATGAAATTCTACAATGCCTTGACTGTATGTGTTTGTTATCCTGCATGAGAAACAACTGTCACTTCATTGAACCCTCATCTTAGCCTTTCTGCAAAAGAGAACATGGTGTGTGCTTTTCATTCAACATCAAAACTCCACACTCTGAACTGAGTTAGTGGAACTGGGGGTAAGGGTTAAATGAATGAGTTCCAGTAATTACATCTGCAAGGTATTGGACTGGTAAATTTTCTGCTTTGCTTTGAGTGTTCAAGAGAGACTCAATAGTTATTTCTCTGTTCCTGCCTCTTCAGTATATCCCATTGCTGCAAGCCACCACAAGCAGCAAAAAACAACTAAGAATCATTGTATACTTTCATGAACCTGTCAAAGAGTAAAGAGTAAATAAAAAGGTTTGCACATGAGAGAGAATGCTACAGCCTAGGTAAAGAGAATCAATTCTACTTGGCTTTTGAACAATAAAATGGACCTGGTAGCATGTAACAGATTCTATGTTGCATTTGGAAGCAGGCAGGAGGTAAGGATACAGAGCACAAAGTGTCCCCGCTAGATCCCTGTTTTATTTCATTTGCAGCCACATGTGCCTGTCTAATCTTGACCACAAAATCAGGGTGCTGTGAAGACTTTGAGGGTTCATCAAATCCACACCCAAGCCTGTGGGAAGACCTCCCACAACCCTGTAGTCACAGGGGACTTACCCTGTTTCTAAAGACCTCCCCGAAGTCTCACAGTGTTCAAAGGCCAGCTCTCCTGCCAGCACTCCATTTGGCCTGTTGAATTTGCATTGGCCCTACCCCCTTTAATGAGTCCCACCAGCTCCTTCCCTCTGCTCTAAATAGCCCACATCTGCCTGCAAGGGGTATTTGTCGTTTTGCTTGGGTCTGGACACCAAGCCAGAAGGGACCTGTTCTCATCTAGGCCAAGGCTAAAATACAGGTGCAAGACTCAGGCAGCTGAGGCCCCTCCATCGGCCCTGGGTGAACACTCTCAGCTCGGCGGCCTCTGCAAGGCTAGCAAGAAAGAAGGTAAATTCCAAAACACTCAGGAGCTTTGGAGGGTTTTCTTTTTCCATAAGGGAAAAAAAAAAAAAACCACAGTCCATAGATATTGTCTCAGGGATGCTGTAGTGGCATCTAGTATGAAATCCTTCCCTCGACCTTTCAACAGTGAACTGATAAATATTTAGTTACCTCAAACCAAACATGTCTCCAGGTTTGCAGGGGAGCAAACTTCTTCCTTCCAGTAGTGTAACAGAATTTGAGATGACAGCCCCAGAAATACAGAGACAGTTCCTAAGAATGATGTTTTCCAGAAAGCGTTTTGTGGTCAGAAACCAGGGTCACACATATGAGGCGCACTCTGTAAGTATGGCCACGGTGTGACTGCTCCCTTACCTCCTCAGAGTGGCTCGCTTTCATCTCCAAGTCGAGTTCAGCGTGTTCACCAGCTAAAAGGCATATGTCCCTAAGAGGTTTCAGGGAGAGTTGTCAGCAGCTGTATCCAACAGCTAGTCGTCTGCAAAGAACTAGAAACTCAGCTCCTGCAGCCTTCAGCAGATGGACCACTGGAAACAGGGCCACCGTCCCTTTGCTAAGGGCTGTGTCCTCACGCATAACTGCTTTGATTTCAGAGGCTCTAGTAGAGAAGCCTCACACCACGGAGGAGTCATGAAGGTCACTGACATCACTATTTACCTCAGTAATAGTGACTCAGCCCTAAGTGGGACCAAGGTCCCAGGCAGAAAAAAACGGGGAGGCCACACATTGCAGCCAAACTCTCCTCAGGTAGTGCTGAGGTCTATCAAATTCAGGACAGCCTCCCAGAGCCAGCAACAGTCCCATAGGCAGCACACTCTCTCTAAGGTCTCATTTGAACTAAAGGCAGACTTTGACATTCAATGTAAATGTTATCAAACATTTACCGTAAGTATCTGTCGGGCCCCCATACATCTGCACTGACTGAGAAATCCCAGCCAAGCTCCTACGACCTCTAAATACACAGATGACCCTGAGGTGATGTGTGAATTTGAAGCACATTAAATCAATGTGTCAAAACTCGGGTCATGTTTTATTTTCCAACGAATTCTCCCGAACTAAACAGAGACTTCCCTGCATTCCATCCGAACAGATTGCTAAAAAACAAACTAGCTTCATGTGAATTTTTAAGAAAGCATGTCAGTCACACTATCATAAACCTTTCTCTTTTCAGGTTCGGGGCTGGAGCATCATTAACATCCAGCTTGATCATCTTGGGTTCCATAATCCAGATGTCACTATCTTCAGAGAAAAACCAGATACTTCTTAGGAAGAGTAGTAGCGCCCCCTGCTGGCTCCATTTGCAGGCTGAATTTTTACAAGGTGGAAATTTGGGCATGAAGCCTTTTGATGCTGAAAGCCCCTGGAGTTAAGAGGGGAAATGAGATTTTGAATGCGATGCTCTTCATTTCCTCAGCAACACACACCTCAGCACAGAGAGTCTCCAGTTTCTTCCATTATTATTCCTAGTATTTAATACAGCCAGTCACATTAGAATTGATGACATCCCAATGGCATTGTTCCCTACCAATCACGGTATGAGGCAAAACCATGGGAATAGAAATGGAGGGGGTCAACTCTACCAACCATGTTTAATAGTCCCATTCGTAGACATTAGACCAGCATCATAGGCATTCTTCAAGATGACCCCTCAGGAACTACAGTAGGACAGGACAGCCACCTGAGACCATGAACCTCCTGTTACACACCATTTGGTATGCTGTTCTGAACATTGAGAAAGCTTGAATCTGCAAGAAGAAATCCAGCAGCCATCTAGCTCAACCACCCTGATCTCTCACTAGTGAAAGAATCTCTCTGAGTCCAGATAATCAAAGTCCCTCTGGATGGATGAGCATGCTATTCAACCAAAACTTCACTGTGTTCAGTAAGTATTTAGCTAGCACATAGGCTGTTTTGGAACCATGTAGACATCAAAGATTGATGTAAACAGAAAACAATGCTTTCAACAGACAGGTCCTAGGTGGGCTGGTCCTGATCTCCCTTTGTGGTCATGCTTCTGGAAGCTGCAACCCATCATCCCTCACCCCAGGCTCCAATTTGCTCAATCCACAACCATGACTCACCTGCCTTCCCCTTGGGGGTTGTCTTGGGGCTTCTATTGCTATGAAGAGATACCATGATCAGAACAACTCTTATAAAGGAAAACCTTTAACTTGGGCTGGCTTGTAGTTCAGAGGCTTAAACTATTATTGTCATGGTGGCATGCAGGCAGATCTGGTGCTTGAGACGTAGCTGTGAGATCTACATCTGGATTGGCAGACAGCAGGAAGAGCAAACCACTGGGCCTGGCTTGAGCTTCTGAAACCTCAAAGCCCACCTCCACCCCCCACCACCACCCCGAGTGACACACTTCCTCCAACAAGGCTACAGGTTCTAATCTTTTCAAATAACGTCACTCCCTGTAAGCCTGTGGGAGCCATTTCTATTCAAACCATCACAAGCCACCTACTTCAGTGCACCCATGGAACCCACCCACTCCGTGTTGCTCTGGGAATGTCTTCTCACTTTCAAATGCTCAGTTCATCCAGCTCTTCCCTGCCAGGTCTCCCCAGCCAGACTGTACCCTCTCCCTCCTTGTGACATGGCCGTTCTTTTCGAAGCCTCTAACCCTTGCACCAGGTGCTGGTGCCAAGGGAAAGATCGGCAGGAGTGGCACGCAGTGCTTAACACAGAGGAAGGCTTGTGGAAATCCAAGGCACCCAACAGCCACATGGGTAACATTTTTCTTATGATAATATATACGTAGTATGAAATTTATTCTTCCTATAGTCTTAAGCACACAACTCGGTGACATTGGCTACTGACAACTTTATGCAATCGCCTCCACCATCAATCTCCAGAACTTTCACCACCCGAAACAAAAGCTCTGCACATTAAACAGGAAGTCACCAGCCCCCTCTCCAGCCCTTGAAAACCATTTTTCTACATCCTCCATATACATGAAATCAAACGGGTATTTTCTGAGTGTGTGACTGACATACTTCACTCAGCAGAATTAAGATAAGCATTTTAGTAATCAAAACTAATGCCAAAAATGTATAATGAGCAAAATTTTCAGACAAAGGTCAGAATCACTGCTTTTTTTTTTTTTTTTTTTTTTTTTTTTTTTTTCCTCCAGCTTTGCTCGGCACTGAGCCACAGCGTATGGAAAGTTTTGGCATTTTTAAGTGAATTTGGTTTGGTTTGTAAAACTGTTGCATTAAAATATGTTTTATCTTGATTGCTGATTCTTTGTCAGCACTCTCTTACAGTCTGCTCCCAAGGCAAAAGTGATTCACATGGCTCAGGCCAGGCCCAGGCTTGGTGGTATCAGATATTTTCCCAACAAAGGACAAAATAATCTACAGACACAGCCTCTGAGCAAGTCTTCTCACAGCCACCATGGGCCCCTTTGGTGCAACTGCTAGACTATACACCTCTTACAGGATTAGGCACTGGCTGCTGTCCCAAGGCCTGTGTATCTTTCAGCTGTCCCCAGTCTGTGAGCCACAGGGGGGCAGACTTTAACTTTCTCGTTTGCATATTCACTCTGCTTTTCCACCACTGGGGTCAGGAGGTGCTTAGTGCCTGTTTGCTGAAATGAAAGGCACCTGGCTAGTTTTCCCATCACTCATGGTCACTAATGACTGTTCCGAGGTAGCTAAATGAGTTTTCTCTTTATCAGACTGTTGTGTGGCCTTTTAATGGGAGGAGTGAACAAACAAATATTCGCCCCAGTTTGTTGGGGTGTCTCTATCACTGAGGGGCCTAGCCCAACACAGGCTAAGGAAACTTATCCTGGAGCTCTCTGCACAATTTCCAGGCAACTCTGCTGAGCCACAGTCTGCTCCACCTGGCTGGCAATTGTCCCTGTTAACCTCAGGATGTGAGGTTTGTGGGTCTTGTAATTTTCAGGAGCTTCCTGGGACTTTTAAATTTCATTTCCTTCCTTCCATGAGGCAAAGTTTTAATTGGAAGGAAACAGCTACACCACATTAACTTAATTTCAGCATCCTATAATCCATATAGATCCCAAGGAAAGAGATGGCAATCTAGAAAACTCCTGGCTTTGGTGCACCTCAGAAAAGAGTATGTTAGAGTTATCTGGCCTACTTTTTGCTACTGGCCCTCTGGAACCTCCCACACTTCCTTCTTTGGGGCTGCCTTCACCCATGCACTGTCTTGCCAGCCTACTGTGACAACATGGGAAGGACATGCTCTGAAGATTAATTGTTGCAGTGTCCCTGAAGTCCTAACTGCAGGCTGCTCTGGCTCCCTTGGCTGGGCCATGGCTGGCTTACAGAACTGGCTGCACCTCCTCCAGCAGGATTGCCCAACCCTGTTTGGTTTCCTGGTCTTAATGCCTGTTTTGTGGTCACAATTCTGACACTGGCTTGAAGCCTACAGCCACAGGCTATGGGTGATGTCCTGTGGGTTCCAGGTCCTGGCCTTGTGATTTATAGGCTTCTCACATTTGCGTTTAGCTTGGATCCCATCATTTGAGCTGATTTTTTTTTTTTAAGTTAATGTCAGTTTTTTTAAAAAAAAAAAAAAAAAAAAAAAAGTGTTTCTAGAGTCTTAAATAACATCTGGCGCTACAATGACAGATCTCTAAAGTAAAACCAAACATCTCAACACCCAAGATCCAAACTCTTGGGTCTAGCACCCATCTCAGAGCCAAGCATCCTTATTCTAATGGAGCTCTCCTTGCCAGTGACCAGGGTTTTTCTTGGATCTGCTTCTGCTGTAGCTGTTGGATCACTTAACATTAGAACTAGAAAATTCCTTCCTTGCTTGAAGGATGCCCACTGTTTGCTGAGGTTTCTCCTCCTCTCCTGTCTCCATAAATAGCAATGGTCAGTTTGGACGTTAATATCAACTCCAAAGTAGCTGTGACCAGGCAGAGCACCCAAGCATAGGATGGCAGCAAGGGTCTTGTAGCCACCACAACTATTCCCTTGGCCAGCACTTTACAAGAAACTCTGGGTTGAAAGCATCTATCTAGACTGTTCTCTCCAATTCAAGGAGTGCCAGAATTAACTTGCAAATGCAAAGCAACCCTGGAAGAAGAAATGGAAGTTTGAGGAAGATGTAACACCCACATTCTGGAAAGTGTTGTTGGAAAATGAGCCAATGCATGAGTTTTAGTCATGGAATAAGTGTCCTCAACAACTGGACTAGCAAGATGTCTCAGCCATCAGATGGTGCTTGCCTCCAAGTCTAACAACCAAATTTGTCCCCTGGTGGTGGAAGGAAGAGAATGAGCTTCAACAAGTTGTCCTCTGCCTTCCATACGTACACTGTGGCACATGTAAACACACCCTCACCCATACATCATGCACTCACACACACAGTAACAATAAATCATTGTCATTTAAATGTTCTAATTCTCTTGAGCCTTCATAAAAGCACAGAGATAAAATCACTACAATTCTTTCATAACACCATTCAGTGTTTAAAATTCAAGTGGGTTTCAGGACCCCAATCCATCATCTCTTTATGAAGACTATGATGACAAATAATGAAACCAATGTTTCCACTTCCTTTTTCTTTATCCTTCTTTCAACAGTACATCTCTACCACAGCCTCTCTCCCCTGTAATGTCACACTCTGAGAGGTGTGACTCCAATATAACTGAGGGGAAAGGCTCAAGGGGGACAACTCAACTCAGCCCCTACACAACATGTTCATGCATTTACACTTCTTTTCACTTTGGAAGGATGTAAGTTGTACATGCTATCATAAAAGTCAATGTAGATATCCCCACATGCCTTAGACTGAGGTGCAGCAGGGTCCCTGCTGGTTCATCATGAGCCCTGGACTGGACAGAGGAGTCACAGAGTGTGCCTAGGTGGGACATCAAGGTCCAGGTAGACACAAAAATGAAGTGCAGAAATGCCAAGACAGGTGTTTCCTGGTCCCACTCCACAGTGGTGGTGCACACCTGTTACCATAACACACCAGCGACTGAAGCAGGAGGATTTCTGTGAGTCCTAAAGATTGGACATTGGACTTGTTGCAAGCAGCTCACATATGATGGGGGGTGGTGTCCTTCTGTATATATGTGTCTCTTATTGGTTGATGAATAAAACACTGTTTAGTGGGATTGGAGACAAAGAGAATTCTGGGAAAGGTAGGAAGAGAGAGCCCACCAAAAAGAGATGCATGTAGAGCCCGGGAAGATAGGATGCCAGGCGTTCTCCGGTAAGATAAGGCCATGTGAAAACACATAGATGAGTAATTATGGGTTAATAATTAAGACAGAGATAGCCAGTAAGAAGCCCTAGCTATCAGCCAAAAGTTTTGTAATTGATATAGCATATGTGTGTTTATTTGGGCCTGAAGCAGCAGTGGGACCTGGTGGGACAAGAAAATTCCAGCAACACACATGACCATAGGATAGGGACACATGTACCTTGAGACACAGGCTCTGCCTCCTGCAACTTCAGATCAGCTTTATGTGTCTGTTGTCTGACCCTGTCTAGAGGACAGCATGCTGTTCACCAGAAGAAGCACAGGTTCCACTCCTGATAAATGCTGTGGTTTGACAAAGTTGTCCTTGTGGTCTGGGGCTTGTTTTTTCATTGATGGAAAGAGAATAAGCCCAGCGAACAGGGCTTGGGAACAACTTATAAGAAAATCATCCAATCCCTAAGATGGCACTGGTTCATATCAGAGGCCTAAGTATCTTTAGTGTCCTTCCTTTTCCTGCTCCTTTGTTCATGGTGCTACCATGAGGTAGAGACAGTCCTGGGGACATTCTAGCAATGAGCATCTCTAAATGGGAGGCCATGGATAGGCAAGGAAGCCTTCATCAAATGGAAGATTAATTCCAGCCATCAGACCAGCCGATAAACACTCAGTAAACTCTCCACAATAGCACTGGTCTATTGATAAGTAACTGCTCCATTTTCCAAAGCTGATCCTTTCCTAGACCTACAACTGGAAGAGACCCACCTTGGGGTGCTGGGTAGCATGGCAGACATTTTGCTCAATGTGTTAATGGCATTTCCAATCAGACAATTCCATACAACCTGGAAACATAGGAAGTCAACGAACTCCTCCACAGCAAACTCCTATGGCTCTGGATCCCTTCTCCACAGGGCCTCAGGTACAGACACCATCAAATTCAGAGAGCATGCCGAGGGTCCAAGTCACACGTCATGCTTCCCTGTGAGGTTTTGCCCGTGCACTCGGATCTGAGTTCTCGGGCTAGTAAAGGAGGTATTAGTAAACAGCTTCGGGTCTCCAGCATTCTTTTATGGAAATCTAGTTCTCCATTTCATTTTTTACCCCAGCATAGGGCAAGTAGGGACAGAAAATAAATCATACCATCCTCTCCAAAAAGCCTGTAAGATAGCACACATCATCACCCTACACGCTGTTCCACAGTTGCTTCACACCCTCAATACCCAAGGCAGGGGAACTAGGTGGGGTCTTTTCTGTCACTGTAATGGTCCTTTCTCACTCCCTGTCCACGCAGCTTGTCCCAGCAGCTCCGTGACCTCAAGCAGTGAGGTGGCACCTCTTCTCACACACCCCAACACACACAGCAGAGTGCTTATGCTGTCCCCACACGTCTGTCGGGAGTCACTGTTCTCTGGGCGCAGAGAACATACACAGTAAGTGCCAAATGAATTGAGTCAAATTGAGCCAAAGAAGTGGGGGCAGAGGCCAGAAGACAGAGCCATAAAATGAGTGGCCATATGACAAGGGCCAAGAACTCAGGGAGACCTAGATAGGCACTCATTAAAAAAAAAAAAAAAAAAAAAAAAAAAAGCTATAAAATGCCAGTCCTTAAGAGAAAAGTCTGTCCACACTTGCCTGACATTTCAAGTCACACCCTGAAAGTCATGTGAGCCCCAAATGCATCTAGGTTTCATCATAAGGACAAACCATTGAATCGAAGAGAATTGGTAATTATTGAAATGAAGGAAACCTTAGAAAGTCAGCTCAGAAGCTCTTTGCTATGAGAGTGACCCTGCTTCACACTGCAGGAACACCGGTTTCAACAGTCTATAAAACTGCCTAGGTCTCCACCCAGGGTGTGGAAAAGTTGTAAGTCAGCACAGCTAAAGCAATGGCCATGGTGACCCAGGAAAATCCCTTGGGAGAGAAGAATCAGGCTTCTGGGCACCAGACAGGAACATCAAGCTCAGATGCAGAATTGGGACAGAGCTAAGGTCCAAGCATTCATATGGCAAAGAAGCCCAATGCTAAGGTTCCAAGCAGAGGAACTCTGGGATTCAGGACCAGTGAGATGTCTCAGTGGATAAGCTATGCCACCAAGACTAAAGGTGAGAGAGAGAGAGAGAGAGAGAGAGAGAGAGAGAGAGAGAGAGAGAGAGAGAGAGAGAGAGAGAGATTTTATCTTCGGCTTTTTTTAAACAACATTAATAGTAATTGCTTAGCAGATTCTTCATACACAGGATTCCTAATTTCATAAGCCTTTGGCATGCACAATGACATTGTAAAGTGAGGTTGCCAGGCTTCAATATTCTGATTATAAAGATGATCAAACAACCTCACCACTCAAGTCAGATGCTGGGTCTCCTGTCTGGGTCTCTTGAGCCACATCTAATATCACTATGGACCAGACCTTGGAAACCTAGGTACCTATGTGCCTGATGCATGTATAGAAAGCAGCATAGAATAAAGCATTGGCTTCAGTTCTCAAGGGCCAGCATTCTGCTTTTAGCCCTTGTAGCTACTGCACTTCATTAATGAAGGGTTGAACTCTGCACCTGAAGAGCCTGTTACAGATAACACTGAGGGGCTTCACAGATTCCCCCTTTCTGCCATCAGAAAGACAGCAGGCTCCTGAAGGCTCATCTTGACAGTCAAGTCAGAGAAAAGGGTTTCAGGCCTCCCCCAGGATCTCCAACAAAAGAAACAAGAGCTCCTCCTCAAACAACACACATCAGGACTGAAATAGAAGTGTACCAAAATAAGTAAATAAATAAATAAATAAATTTAAAATAACCTACAACCCACATGCTCCATACAAATCTACTCACCACCACCAAAACAGAAATTCTAATAAAGCCAAGCTTTTAGTGTCCTCTGCCTCTGTCCCCCTGTCTCTAATGCTCATTAGAATTGATATCACCTACACGACAGTGCAAAGAATTTAGAGATGGCACAGCCTGTCCCTGGACTGCAGCTCCCATGAAAGACGATTCTGCTGTATCAGTTTGACTTAGTCATTAGGAATAAAACTGTAAGTCCATCTTTGTCGCCATCAAAACCAGATTTCTCCTCTGGCATTTTTCTAAAATGGGTTCTGAAGAAAAGTCTGAAATTGCCCTTTAACAGAAGGCTCCAAAAAAGGATTTCTTTGGTAGATCAGCAAGTCTCTCTCTCTCTCTCTCTCTCTCTCTCTCTCTCTCTGTGTGTGTGTGTGTGTGTGTGTGTCTATTTCTCTCTTCTCTCTCTTCCTCTTTCTCTCCCTCATCTCCCTCTCTCCCCTTCCTCCCACCAGCAATTGGTGTTTACAGGTACCTTGAATATATATTTAGCACAAATCATCTGGTTTTTAATAAACTACTGGCACATTTAGTTTCCACAGAACATTCTTCCCTTTATAAGTACTTTAATAACATTTTCTCTGAGTCCCCAGGACTTGGGATGAACAGAACTGGCATGAGACCACAACATTTTGGCTGTCTAAAGTTAACATCTACTGAAAAGTTTTATTTGCTGTCTTCTATTACTCACTTGTACTTGATGCCGTTAAATTTCTTTCTGGCAACAAAAAAGTAAAAATTTCAAAAATGGGGTATAAAAGTGGCCACTTAAGAAAAGCAACTTGGGGCTGGAAAGATGGCTCAACCGTTACGGCTAGGCTCACAACCAAAAATATAAGAAAAGCAACTTGGCCACTGAGACAACAGCTGTTAATATTGCATTTTACTTCACAGGAAAAGGGTGCAGGAAGTCTGTGGGGGCCTTTGAAACAATTCAAATTTTGGAGAGATTATAGGAATTTTCTCCTCTATTTCTTCTGTTTGAACAGCCATTAAGTAATTTTTTAAGTGTCAACAAAACAGTAGAAGTATTTTAAGTTATTTTAAATGGGTTGGTTAAGGGAAAATTGGCTAAGGGCTCTCTGTGAATTTTCCAAGCCCTACATTCAGCTATCAGTAAAGATCTGCCTTGAAGATCTGTGGTGTTAACGCCAACCAACTATGGCTCCACCCGCTGGCCCCAGTCTTATTCCAAAAAGCCGGCATCATTTTATCTCTAAGCCCAGCAGCAAACCATTGCACTGGTGCTCAATACCCTGACAGTTCCCAGTCTGGGCACTGGCTCTGCTCCCTACTTGCGTGTCTTCCCAACTGGGCTCACTACTGATGAATGTTTCATCCCCTGAAACCCAGGCTTCATACCCGGTGATCATACTTCCAAATGTATATGTGTGTCCAGATATGTGTATTCATAAACATATATTCAATGTACATATATGCACATATGAGTTGAAATCACTGACTCAAGCAAGCATTTGCACACTCACTTTCATACCAATGCTATTTACAATTGGAAAAAGATGGACACAGATCGGTAGTCCAATAGCAGATGAAGAGATCAACAAGAAATGGAATATACATGCAATAGAACACTGTCTGCCTTATAACAGGAAATCCTGGTCCATGCAATGATATGAATAAAACTTTGGGACATTATACTGAGTCACATAAGACAATCGGGAAAAGAGAAAGTGATATCACTCTACTTATATGAAATACCTATGGTAGTTAAAGTCATAGAATCAGATTGGAGGATTGTGGATGCCAGAGGATGGAGGGGGTAGGGGAAATGGGAACTTATTTCATGGATGCAGAGTTTCAGCTTTTCACAGTGAAAGATGTTGTAGATAGGTGGTAGTGATTAGTGCTTGAACTATTGAATTCAGTTCAGATAGTGTCTTAACTACTGTTCTATTGCTCTAAGGAGACAACAGGACAAGGCAAATAATTAAATAAAGCATTTAACTCGGGCTGGCTTATAGCTTCAGAGGGTTCGTCCATGTCCATCATGGCAGGTAGCATGGTGGCAGGCAGACAGGCATGGTGCTGGAGCAGTTGCTGAGAGCTCACATCTGATCTGCAAGATGTAGCAGAGAGATAGAGACTGGGCCTGGTGTGGGCTCTTGAAATCTCAAAGCTCACCCCCAATGACACACTTCCGCCAACAAGGCCATACCTCCTAATCCTTCCCAAACAGTTCCAGTAACTGAGCATTAAGAATCCAAACATATGAACCAATGAGGGTCATTATCATTCAAATCACCACAGATGGATACATGCATGCATGCATACATACATACATACATACATACATACATACATACATACTCACTTGGAAATGAGGTAACTGGATATGAAGCTTGAGTTTCAAAGGAAGAACAGATTCACCAGTCAACCCAGCTGAGAGGAACATGTTTGTGAGAAGAGTCAAGAAATTAGCATTGAACATGTACTTGAAAATAATCAAGATAGTGAAATGTATTATTTATCACATTGTAAAATTTTTTAGTGAAATAAAAACTCAAACAGTAGTGTCTGTGAAAATATTCCCGACCCTAGGAGCCATCAAGAATCAATCTTGATTCTTCCTCTGAACCCCTACTGTACTTAGCCACCAAATTAAAATTATACCTCTGCTTGCAACTGAGAGCTCCTTCAGGGTCAAAACACACCCATCTCATCTCTGCCTTGCAGAGTGGTTGCTAGGATGCTCACAGACATGGGGCTCTTTCCTACCTGGCACATGGAAAAATGGTGATTTCCCCACTGTGGATTTCTTTGACCAATTAGAAATGCACAAACATGCATGTTAAATACAGCCTTTCCAACAAAAGTTCCCAGGAAATAATCGAGTCCTGAAAACAGATCCCTTCTCTCTCACCCAGCACAAACATGGATTCAAAGTGGGATCCTAATGTAAGAACTGACACTGGGAAGCTACTGATGAAAACCACAAGGAAAGCACTTGACAAGACTGGCAGAGTTAACAATTTCTTGAATAGGACTTCATAGAAGTCCGCATTGGTTCATGGGATTACAGTAAACTAATAAGCTTCTTTGCAGCAAGAAAATAATCAATGGTAGAGTAACGAGGCTGCTTACAGGATAGGAGAAAATACTTGCCAGATGTTTAGCAGAAATGGGACTAATATTCAGAATACATAAAGAACTCAAAAAAAGGAACAATGCAAAAATAAGTACCCCTCCCCTCAAAAAATAAAAAATAAAAAAGATTAGTAACCTAATCAATAAATGGGGAAATGATCTGAATGACATTTCTCCAAAGAATATGAGCCATTGAGATGGTTAGTGGATAAAGGTGTTTCCATCCCCAGGACCTACATAGTAGAGAGAACCAACTCCCACAAGCTGTCTTCTGAAGACAACACACACATACACACGATATGTGTGTGTATGTGTGTGTGTGTAATCTTAAATAATATGGAGATGGGGATGAAGTTCAGCTTGGACTTGCTTGTCTAGCATTCACAGAGCCTTGGGTTCAACCCCACACTTAACCTATAGTGCCTGTAGTCCTAGCACTGGGGAAATGGAGGCAAGATGGTCAGAAACTCAAGACCTTCCTCCAAATTCATAGCAAATTTAAAGCCACTCTGAGATACGTGAGACTCGGCATTAAAAAGAAAGGACTATGTACAAATGAGCAATACACATATAACATCTTTAGCCATCAGGGAAATGTAAATCAAATGTGTTAAGATTCTACGTCACCCCAGTCACAGATATTATCAAAAGCATTAAAAAAATAAAATAAAATGCTGGTGAAGGTATAGGGAAAATGGGCCCTTTCCTTATACACTGTGGGAAATGCTCCCATTTCCCACACTACTCCATCTTCTATGGAACTCTATGAAAATTCCTTATAAAAACCAAAACAAACTATCCGTGATTCAGCTGTATCATTTCTGGGTAACATGAGAAGGGAATGGAAACAATCTCCAGAAGAGATACATGCAGCTGATGGTGGTGGTACACCCACACATTTAGTCCCACCCAGCATTTGTGAGGCAGAGATAGGGAACATCTCTATGAGTTCAAGGCCAGCCTAGCTACATAGCAAGTTCCAGGCCAAACAGGGCTACAAATAGTGAGACTCTGTCTCAGGGAGAGGATGGAAAGGAGAGAGCTGCAATACCGGGTTCTTGTATAACCAAGTATAGAATCTTACTAACGAATGAATGGAGAGAGAAAATGTGATGTATTCAATCACAGTGGTGTATTCTCCAGCCACAAAGAACAAAACCACAGGAAAGGGGTAAAACTAAAGCTTATTGTGTCCAGCAAAAGAAGCCAAACACAGACAACTATCACATTTTCATTTTCAAATATGAAATCTAGAATTTTTTTAAAGCCCTGAAAGGAGACTGGACATGAGGGCACATGTCTTTAATCCCAGTACTCAAGAGGACAGAGCATGTCTGAAAATTGTTTCAGGGTAGCTAGGGCTACATAGAATGACCCTGTGCCAAAAAAAAAAAAAAAAAAAAAAAAAAAAAAAAGGTGGTAAAGTATGGAGAGACTATTTGGAAATGGGAAATGGGAGGAGAAGAGGAGAAGAGAGGATAAGAAAATCTTCCAGGAGGATGGATAAGAGCAAAGCACACACCTATTCCATGCACGCATGGAAATGGCACCATGAGACCCACTAATACACACAACTAATTACATTTTTAAATATAAATGCATTGGCGATTTAATTAAACTTAGTTTGTAAGCAAAGGTAACCACTTGGTGATCGAGAACAATACAACAAGGAATCTTCAGTACTAGCCCCAGCACTTTCTAACATCACTAATTATAATAATAACTACTTTTGTTTTTTCAGCTATTAGAGTTTGTTGTTCATTTTACATGAGTTATTTTTATTTAGTAATTGCAATAATTTTACACCTGGTGAAACTAAGACTTAAAGAAAGAAATGAATATCCCCAAGACCGTAAAGCAAGAAATGGGCAGAGGCAGGATTTAAAACAGGTTTAGCCATTTCCAGAGACTGAGCCTGTAAACTAGAGCCCAGGAGTCTTTTTCCAAGACCTAGGAAAAAATGTAAAGTCTACAAATGAGAAAAACAAGTGAAATCAGTTGAGAGAAAGGATCGTTCCCTCGTGTGGCTGGCGGGACACACAGTCATGTGTTTGGAAAGTAACTGGGAATATAATCTACGTGCATATTCTCTCCTGCCAATCAGTCCCTCTGGGGAATCTATTGCTACAAAAACTAAAGACACTAATAAACAAATGTTTATGCATGTCGATTTTTAATACTAGAAGTCTGCATATGAAAGCTGAGTTTTTAGCATGGGGTGGGGTTGGTGAGGATAGAATGAGATTCAATGGATTCATCCAATGGAGCTTTTAGGTGGCAATTAAATAAAGTGAACATGATCCCATCACATTGCGCAGACAGACATCCAAGAAGTACAACTGAGTAAGCACAATTTTTATGTTCTGTTTACAGTACAGTTACTATTCATAAAAACACACCCAGAGAGCTCAATAGTAAAAACAGCAAATGTGAACGTGGGCTCCTCTGCGGACAACATTTCCAAACACACATGCATATCCCCTCCTGC
Organism: Phodopus roborovskii; assembly: GCF_943737965.1. Taxonomy (NCBI): domain Eukaryota; kingdom Metazoa; phylum Chordata; class Mammalia; order Rodentia; family Cricetidae; genus Phodopus; species Phodopus roborovskii. The sequence continues at coordinate 31,617,426 of NW_026125295.1, read as the reverse complement.
CCGCAGGGAAGGCCATCTGTTCCTGCCTGTCTGCACAGCTGTGGATGCCAAGGAGAAACAGCAGCTACTGTTTACTCGGTTAGCTCCGGAGAATCGAGGAGTAAAAGGATATCTTTCGCCTGTTCTTAAAACAGATTTAGATCGTTTAAGCTTTTTTGAAAGTGATGACATGGTGGCTAATTACCTTTCCATTCCTCTCCTCAATATGATTGCTGCAGAAACTGGTACAACCTCACTTCAGGTCCCCAGTATCAGACTCTGCCCTCCAATGAGGACAGTTACCTTTCAGTAGGTCCCCCCGGAGGTTGGCCACTCCCCCCCCGCCCCCACATAACCCTCAGCCCCAAGCTCCGATTCCCGACACTAGGCCCAAGTTTTCTTTATCTTGGTTTTCCTGATGAGGCAGCTATGGTTACTTGCACAACACCTGCTCAAGATCAAGCCAATAGACATTCCAGCTGAAGAGAGGAGGGCTCAGAAGGCCCCACCTTAGCTGAGGAATTATAGGCAGTTGGCTGTTGGGTAAGAGGGAAGTTTTTTTCTTCAAGGGCGTGACCACTAGCAGGTTGCCTATGCTGTGATGGATAACCCCACACTCAAGCACATGTAGGCAACACTCACTATGTTATTAAGAGAGGGAGAGAGAGAGAGAGAGGGAGAGAGAGAGAGAGAGAGAGAGAGAGAGAGAGAGAGAGAGAGAGAGAGAGAAAGGGAGGGAGCAGGGGAAGGAAGGGGAAGGGAAAAGCTGGTGGACTGGCTTAGTGTATAGCGGCACTTGCCAGGAAAAAAAAAAAAAAAAAAAACTAGAGACCCGAATTCAATCCCCAGACCCATGTAACAGTGAAGGAGATAACTAATTCCACAAGGCAATCTTATGTTCTCCACACAGGCACTACACACTCATCATGTACACACTCAATAGGGGTGTGTTGAGGGACTGGGTGATGGGGGGCAGGGATCTGAGGAGGGTATGATCAGATATTGAATTTATAAACTTGTCAAAATAAACTTAAAATATCCTAAAAGGTCAGGGCTGGCAAGATAGCTCCCCCGGTAAAGGCAGTAGCCACCAAGCCTGACAGCCTCGCTCATGCCCCAAGACCTGCATGGCAGGAGATGACCAATTTGTCCCCTGAACATCAAAGTTGTCCTAGAGCTCCTGTGGCACTCATGCGTGCCAGCGTGTGGACACACACACAGAAGAGAGGAAGGGAGAGACAGACAGAGGGAGATTATCCGAGTCTGTCTGAACGAAAGAAGGGTAGGTAGCAGAGATACCAATACTCTCTAAGTCTCAGGGTACTTGCATTGTAAGAAACATAAGTATTCATCCAGTGCCACCATCAGGATTGACTCGGTTCCTCAGATTCTAAAACAGATGAGCATCACTGAGTGTTGAATGTGAACTTGAACTGTTTGATAAGCCAGAGCCTGGCTGGTTCTACATCCCACGAGAAGAAGCAACTGCCTTTCTCCTTCCCTCCGCAACATCAGGATCTGCTGTCCAGAACTCAGCCGGATGCTGTGCTGTGATAGAGGAAAGCCACTCCTTGTGGAGATGTGTTTGCCTCACAAACTTTAGAAATACGACATCATGTATTATAAATGAGTTAGTGCCTGGCTCTTAAGAATACGATCATTGTGTATTGCTGTGAGTATGAAGCCTGCATAGCAAGTTCCAGGCTAACCAGGGCTACACAGTGAGACGATGCCTCTGGGGGAAAAGTATCATCACAATTTTTTTTCTTAGCAATTTCTGGAAAATATAGACCAAGTTTGGGACACAACTTGGCTCACCAGTGGCAGACTCCATCTACTGAAGTCAATGACTGGGGCTTCAACGCTATCTGGGGAGAAATGTCAAGAAATGTGTTCTTCTTGTTGATTATCTAGCGCTACTGCAGCAAATCTCCATCAACACAGCTAGTGGGGAATGCCTACAGGCTAGAAGTCTGCAGTCAAAGTCAGTGTGGCGGCTGGGATTCAGGCCCTCTCAAGGCCCTCTGCCTCTTCAAGCTCTCAGGGACTCATGGCCTTCTGTGGCTGCATCAATCCAGCCTCTGACTCCATCTGCATCTGGCCAACTACCCTCTACTCTCTCTCAAAGACACTAGTCACTGGAACTAGGCCTGTCATGCATCTAGGCAGATTCCATCTCAAAAGTCCTAGTTAATAATTTACCTTATTTGATAATGTCTGATCCACCAAGCCCAAATAATCCATATGTTGTCATATAATTGTTAGTGTCTTCTCTTTAATAAATAAAACGTTGAGAATACCTTATCCCTATATCCGGTGTGTACAGGTCATGTTTATGCTTTTGTATTCTCACATTACTTATTTGATATCTAACGTCCTTTATTATTATAATTCTGTAATAAAGTGCGGCTGTTTCGTTTTCATAGATAACAGAAGCGGCGGGATTTTGTAGATTCCCTCTCTGCACTGTGTCTTGACTGGATGGAATTCTGTGTTTTAGAAAGCCAGGTCTGCGACTGGGCTGAATTCAGCTCACCATGCAGATACACCAGCAGACCAGCAGAGGGCGATGATGTCTAGTAAAAAGATTGAGCGTGCGTGCCTAGGTGACTGTTTTGGATATCCAGGTGCCATGGGGCTTTCACGTGCTAGAAGGTAAAGTTAGAAAACATCAGCTTGATCACATGATTCCGTTGCCCAAACTCAAGGCCGGTTAATATTCACCGTGTCTGCCCCCTGTACTGGGCTATGGCAATCTCTTAGCAGTCCAGCTAATGAGATTCAATCCGGCCCAGATTGGATGTCTCTTGCCTGTATGATTCAGTTCCTCGTGATTCTCTGGGGCAGTTTCAAGGCCTCATCTTGGGCACTTCAGTTATCACCAAGATGTCTTGAGGTTAAAGAAAGAGCAAGAGACCAAGAATCTGTAAACTGCGAAAACTATTTTTAAATTATCTATTAGCCCAAAAGGCATGGTTGCCAAATATTGCTCAAACATTTACCAAAACCAGTCACTTCCAAAAGTGACAGAAAAAAAAAAAAAAAAAAAAAAAAAAGGCTGGACGTTGGTGGTGCATGGGAGGCAGAGGCAAGTACATCTCTGTGAGCTCGAGGCCAGCCTGGTCTACAATGCAACACAGAGAAAAAAAGAGAGAGTGAGAAAGAAACCGACTCCCTTGGATTTGGCGCTCTCCTCCTGCTGGCCCAACCTGCTCATCACCAAAGGCAAATGGTAGGGGCTGTCCCTCCCTTCCTCGCCAGCAAGCACATCCTGCTATGCTGAGATTTGGCTTCCTCTCAAAATTATGCTCAGATGTCAACTGAAAGTAATTATGTGAGATGTGCCACAAGCTGAAGGTGAAACACACCCTGGACTAGAGAATAGAAAAATTGATGGGTTAGTGCTTCAAGGATGAAAAGGGGCAGAGTGGGGGAAATGTGCTGAACAAGTCGCCCTCAGGCACAGACACAAGCTGGCACTGGGTGTCCCAGGTGAAGGCTGAGTCATTGCTCTCTGAACACAGGTAAGTCCTAGGAGCCGCTGGGCATAGTATTGCCATTACCCATCCTTCCTTCATCTGTGCTTCTGTGCAAAAACACCTTATTTAATCTATAGCAATGAGTGGAAAACGCTGAACTCATCCAACAGCGTGGAAGTCATGCCTGAAGCAGGCTGACTGCATACTTATTTTCTCAGTAAGGCCCACCATGGAGTTCTCGTAAGTCAAGCACTATGCAGTATTTCAGCAGTGCATAAGGGTATTTTAAACAGAAAAGTCACAGAGACAGATGGATCTCTGTGAGTTCAAGGCCAGCCTGGTCTACATAGCAAGTTCCAGGACAGTGAAACCCTGTCTTGAAGAAAATACAAAAGAGGAAAGCATAGCACTAAGTGGGCCAGAGAAATTCCTTCATTTACAGAGTGGGGACTGAAAGAAGGCAGGGGTCAGTTTGTTAGACCTCAGCTAGCAGCCCATGTTTGGGGCAACTCACGCTTTACCACTTGCTTTAAGGGAGTTTTCATGGATAACTTCCCAAGTGTCATGGATATTGACTTGGGGATTATAAATAAAATCTTGGTAAAATGGCTGGTTTGGGATCCATAAACAATACAGATAAAATGCAATTGAACCAAATGGTAACTGTGGGGTACACCATTGTTTGGTGTTAAAGGCAGAAAGCAGGTTACCTGTCTCCAGTCCGGAGCACACCTCTCCTGGGGAGGGGGTGCTACTGCTCAGGGATAGTGCAGTGGGTGGCATGTCAGGCATGAACTCTCCTGTGTGAAGGAGGACAATTCTGTTCCTGCAGGGGAGATGGAGCTCTGGCATTTCACAAGATCCTAGGGAAGAAAACAAAACGAAGACACTTGAGATACATTGTGTATCCATTAGAAACTTCACGTGTATGGGGGAAGGCTGAGTTTGGAGGGGCAAGAGATCCTCGGCAGCAGGCAGCAGCGTGAGTGGGCTGCAGCAAGGTTGGTGATGGCAGCTGCCCGGGAGTGGGGCCCTATAGATGCCAACCAGAGGACCAGAGGTGGCTGGTGACCCCACTGACTTCCAAAGGTTGTGCTTAAATAGTGTCTGGCGCATCCTTGGCTGTTGTCTCTGTCCTTGATCCACCTTCCCGGACTCTGCCTCAGGGAAGCCAGGAGTCCACCCCAGCCCAGGAACCAGCACAGACCATCTGCCCACCTCCACAAGAACTCTTTAGAGATTTCCACATGGCGCTTGAGATCACAAGTATCCTAGATAGCTTCTTAATTCCTGACCCATTTATTGTCCCTGGAAAATGACTGTCTCCTACCAGGCCATTACACTTTCATTTTAAGCTTTTAAAGACAAAAAAACAAAATGCTTATATGGCCAGCTCTCAGAAGCAATGACAGGGGATCTTTGTCGGTTTGAGACCAGCCTCATCTACATGGAGCATTCCAGACTAGAGAGAACTATGCAGTGATACTAAGTTAAAAAACAAAAACAGCTAATCAGTTCTGCTTTGGGTCCGTCAATCTCTGGGACTTGAGGGTTTCTTATTTGAAGCCTAGAATATCTGGGACATATGAATATGAAAATTCTGAGTCTACAAGCGCCACTGACCGAGGAGAACAGTTTCTCAGATGGAGATTAAAGTGCAATGTAAGAGAAACTTGGAGTAGCAAACCTGGAGCTATTAAGGATTTACTAATAACCTTGCTTAGGAAACATTAACTTAAACTTCAGCTTTAGCTAAAAGAGCGTTGCCTCCAACATGACTTGGAGATAAGCAGTGCCCTAACCGGCCTTGTTAGGAACTGTAGGAATGAAAGTTTTGTACCTGAATTAAAGTTTGGGCTGTTGAGACATCCCAGCTAATGTTCATTCACCAAGACTGACCTCCAGTTAGACTTCATTCCATACCAAAAGGAGACAAACCTGACTTACAACTTGCCATCAGGCCTACTCCACATCAAAGAACACAGCTCTAAGGAGCAGCTCAAGGGGACAGTGCAGGGCCACAGCCTCCCTTAAGTCCCTGTGCTCTGATCAGGAAAATCGTAAGTCTGCCAGGTGGGTAAGAAGGCCCTTGCTATCAACTATTTGCAAAGAACAACACTGGTATAGTTAAGAAATAATTCTGACAATACCTTTACTGTGTAAATCTCCCATCTGCCCAAGTGGCTACACTTGCAGCCTCCTGTTGCTGTTTAAGTTGTTCAAGGAGTAACAGGACCTCAAAGAGGGTTAAGGATGACAGTGCATGAGGGCTGCAGAAGCCTTGGATTGATATAAGTTAGTGAAATCTCCTCTTTGGGTATTAACCAGAGCCTGGCATGAGCTATATTAAAGATAATTTTCTTTATTAATCTCTAAGTGTTCGGAGTGATTTCTCATTGCAAAGGTATATTGATTCTAGAGCAAGGAGGGTACCGGTACTTGTCTAGGGGTGTGCAAAGTTTGTTCCCTGGCACAGAGAAAGAATTGAAGTTCTGGGAAAGGTAGAAAAACCAAACCAGAGCAAAAGAGAAAGTGACAGCTTTATCCCTCCAAGATGGGAGAGGTCTAAGGCTGGAAGCCCCCTAAGGAGATGCTGGCTTGGGTTTTCTATAGGACCCTGGTTCTCCCCTTCCCCCATTGGTCCTGTTTAGAAATGACCACCACCCCCTCTGTCCACCCCCATTCCTTTGCTATCCCCAACCTGACTCCCACCCAGTGCCTTCTGGCCATTTCTCCCCAAAAGTCTTCTGGAAACAAAAAGCCACCAGGTCAGGGAGCTAGCTCACTTTTGCTTCCTTGTCTACCTATGTCCGTGCAACCCTCCCTCACTTGGATCCACCTTTTCTTTCTTTTCTGAAGTTATTTTTTATGTGTATGGATGTTTTGCCTTGTATGTGCAATGCCCACAGAGGAGGGTACTGGATCCTCTAGGACTGGAGTTACAGATGACTGCGAGCCACAGTGTGGTAATACAGATCCAGACCTTCGGATAAAACAACCTCATTCCATGAGTCATCTCTTCAGCCCATAGATCCAAGTTTCCAACGGCTGTTGGCTCTGTGTGTGTGTGTGTGTGTGTGTGTGTGTGTGTGTGTGTGTGTGTGTGTGTGTTTAGACTTTTGAAAAGGAAGACTTTGAAAACTGCCAAAAAGCCTGACCCAATCTGTATAATAGGGGAAGACATGAAAACCACTTCTTCCCAAAGCTTCAAACCTATGAACAAGGCTCTGGATGCTAGAAATTCAGAACTCCCGGTAGAGTCCCCTCAGCTTCTTAACCTCTCCACAGAAGGGCAACTGTCTCCAGGCCATAGGAGACAGGTAGCCAGGCTTGGACTTGCCTTTGTCTAAGCTGGAAGCAAAGACAAAAAGCACTGTGCATTTCATGAGAGGAAGAGGAAATGGTAACCAAATGTGGTAGGTGAGAAGCCAAGGAGAATCATTTTGCCTTAGATTTATGAAAATAACCTAATCTGTCTTTATAATCAGCACAAAGTCAAAGAAATACATGGTACTCGTTTAAGAAAAAAAAAAAAAAAAGGTTTTAGCCAAAGAGTCTCAGAACTGTCTGACCCAAAAACAGACAGTACCAGGGATACAGCCACACTCGGGAGAGGGGACACAGGTGTGAAACATGCAGCATGTCAAGCCCCTGCCCTAGGCCTGACAGATAGGTCAAGTAAGCACCTACAGACCTTGCAAGTAGAAAACAAATGACTGAAAGGCCCGGGCACGGATCACCAGTCACAGGCTGTCTGACTGAGCATGCTCCTCACAGCCAGAGTCTGTGCTCTGGAAAGAGTGTTAATAGTACCTGGAACTCAGCTGGGCAGAGACTCAAGTTCAACAGCCACGTGGACAAGACCTCCTGCCTTGAAGAAGGGTAAAAAGTATTAGGTCAGAATTGATGGAAACGGTGTGGAAACAAAAGAAACTGGAGACTGGCCCCATCCAGCGGCAGAATTGCTCTTTCATCAGGACAACAGTTATATGGGGCAGAAAAGGGAACTTTGGGTGGGGGAATTTCCGTCTGCAGACCTACCTTCTGCTTCCCCGTGCTCATACATTTTGGTGAGGGTCCTTATCATGTTGGCACCCTCACCTGGAGTTATCCTGGCATGTTGACCCCTAGTCTGGTGGCTCCCTGCCTGGTGAGCCTTTATGAAGTCCCTCAGCCACCCAAGTCACTAACCCTTCAGGAAGAGTACTACTGAAATGGGTCATGTATTGATGAACTTCATTCACTTTATTTATTGTTTGTTTGTTTATTGTTTGTCCAGGCAGGTTTTCTCTGTGTTGCCCTGGCTGTCCTGGCACTCACTCTGTAGACCAGGCTGGCCTTGAACTCACATAGATCCACCTGTCTCTGCCTCCCAAGTGCTGGAATTAAAGGCTTGCGCTACCACTGCCGGGCGAAATTAGGCCACTTAGCAAAGGCTAGTTCCAAATGTAAGTTGCAGAAACAATTTATAAGCAGTCTCTGAAGTTATATATGTATAATTTTCCTGCAGTGAGATTTTGTAGCTTTCAATGGGTTTTTTTTATTTCTTTTTATTTTAACATAAGAAACATGTACAACTTGACTAATTTTTTTTTTCTCGAGACAAGGTCTCAACCCCTCAGTACTGAACTTCCATGGAATGGTATTTCATCCAGTTAAGGTAGAACTACTTATAGAAAAGGGACAAAGGGACCTCACTGCTCACCCAAGAGGTCAAGAACCAGACACAGTAAAGCTGGCAAGTAGATGCTAGACATCTACTGCCTTCCATCGTGCCCTAAAGCTACTTCTCCTCAATAGACACCCTGTAGATAGTGACTCGGTGAAACCGTGATGATGGGAAAGTGGTGTCATTTTCCATTTCCATGGTATGTCTGCCATGCTAGAAGCCTTCTTCTTCACAATGCTGCTCATGGAGTCGCAGAATAGAGAAGTGTCGGCACCAACAAGGATTTAGACATGGTTGACTCCAGGCCCTCATCTTATAGGTGTGGAAGAAATAACATGAACGTTCCCAGAGTGAAGCAAGGCTGGCCTTGCACACTGGTACCTCCTCTCCTGCATTCATCTACAGCTGTGATACAGCTGTTCTTTAGAGTTCGCTCAGACGTTGTTCCACTCTCCTCTGGGACATGTTTTCTGATGAGCGAGAGGGGTGGTTTCAGCAGTTGGCTTTATTTAGTCCTTCATGGTGAAGTCAGAGTATGGACTTCTAAAGTAAGTTCTCAGGCAGTTTTGCTCAGAGAATTCAGAAATCGTCTAAGCAGGTCAAATTCCCACTTCCTTGGGAACACTGGCAAGGGCATGGGGGCTTGTTTTTATAAAGGCAGGTTCAGGGTCCTAGGTCTTTCCTCTTAATGTAAACCCCTAAGTCAGCTGTTTACCAATAGTGTTCCCTTGGACGAAGCTTTGGATGAATGAGACAATATTTCTATAAAACCAAATATAACAAGACCAAACAATCTGGGTCAGTTGAGCAGTGGTTCCAATTAGAGATTTTCTTCAGCAGACTGACACAGGGTGGTTTCCACCTCACTGGGCACCATAGCAGTTTTTTCCATGAAAGTCAAGGAATGTTCCTACCAGAAAAAGCCCAGCATGTGCCAGATGCTACAACTTTTAAATTGTAAATCTCTCTCTCTCTCTCTCTCTCTCTCTCTCTCTCTCTCTCTCTCTCTCTCTCTTTCTCTCTCTCTCTCTCTCTCCTTTCTCTATAAAATTTCTACCCCCAGCAGCATGTTTTGCTGGACCAGACACCTTGACCCTTCCCAGCTAGCCAGAGTTCATTACCTAGGACCCAGATCTGTCCCTGAAAGCTTTGTTGGCATTCATTTATTCAAATTTTCAACATGAATTTTAATGAATACTTATTACTACTCAAGCTGGGACTGGAGAGATGGCTCAGTAGTTAAGAGTGTATACCACATTTGTAGATGACTAAACTTTATTTCCCAGCACCCACTGTGTGTCAGAGTTGGTCAAGGAAAGCCACCAACACTTAAAAGAATGCCCTTAAGGAATTATTTGACTGGAATTACTAGTCCTTTTCTTTTTTTAACCAGATTCCTCTGGTGGGATAAGAGCCACGGCACAAGGCTACACACTTCAGACTGTCTTGACTTAATCTACTGAAGTCACCAACTCACCAAAAACTTAGGAAAGTAGCCCAAAGCACTGCGTAGTCAAATGAAGCCAATCTCCCAACCCACAGGCAGATATGCCTTACACCGTCCCCTGCAGACATGTCTCTTCTCATCAGCAGATACCTATAGCAGGGATTGTCACCCGGGGATGGAAGCAGTGTCACTTAGTTAAAGTGGGTTGGACTGGGTAAGTAATCTTTTCCGCTTGTTATTGTTAGCCCACACAAGCCAAATCATATCCCTATCAGAAACTTTCACAAAGTCATCTCATGGACTCACCGAATTGAAAAGGGTTAGCACTGAAAACCAAACCAAAACAAAACAAAAAAAACACCAGAAATCATTGACTCTGGGTCTTTCTCTTAGCAGATGTGGAATGTTCTCAGAGTTAAGGCAAAGCTGGCCTTCCACATCAAGACTTCCTTCCCTGCATTCTTCTACAATTGTGCTTTTAATACTTATAAGTTATTCCTTTCTGGTTTGTGACATCTTTTTTAATTAGCAAGTGTTTAGGTGTTTGGCTTTCATTTCATCTCATAGTTAAGTCACAGTATCAACTCGTGTGTGTGTGTGTGTGTGTGTGTGTGTGTGTGTGTGTGTGTTAGATATAGAGGTCAGAGGTCAATGTTCAACTTCAATCAACACTTCCTCCCCCCCCCCTTTTTTTTTGAGGCAGAGTCTCTCATTGCACTGGAGCTCATTAATATGCACCACTGCCTGGCTATCAAGGTCTAATAACGGATAGAATGGTACCTCAGTGATGAAGTACTTAAAGGCCCTGGGCTTTGATCTCTAGGAAAAGATTAATTATAAACATTTAAAAATAACACTGTCTAATATGCTTAAACATGAAAAAGACTAATCTTGTCATTTTTAAAGACATTCCAATTTCTGATGGCCACTTTATTGATGCCAGTATATATATATATATATATATATATATATATATATTTTTTTTTTTTTTTTTAAGCAGAAGATGTAGAAGAAACTCGAAGTAATCTAAATTAGTCCTTACCTATTTTATCAGTGTTTGAATTGTGGCCCAGAGAGACAAAGCAAGCTTTTTACACAACCTCTTTTTGTAGTTCCTGGTATTGTATCAATTCATTCATTTATTCTTAGCTCAATCCAAACAATTCAAATAAAAAGTACTTGAGAAATGTAATATGCGCTTTAAAAACAAATTGTCATTGCTCAAGTTTAGAATAAAAGACTGGGAACAAAGGTGAAACTTACCAAATTTAGGCTCTCATTAGACCTCTGGCTGTGGGCTGACTAAAAATATTTTTAAATGCAAGTAAGAACTGGCATCAAAGGAAAAACTAAAAGGCAACGCTACCATTACTTTTGACAGAACTTTGAAACACTAGTAAATGAATTCTCTACAATGAAGCCTTGCTGCCCCAATTTACATAAGTCAACAGCTTGTTTAAAGGCAAGATTTCACTTTAATTGGTTCCAATCTCCATCAGGGTCCTGCAGTAGGAATGCCACTAACCTGCTTCCCATAGACTGTAGCCAATGAGTTGGTTCAAAGCCCTTATGTTTATACATTTCACTAGGTCGCTGCTGCATCGGTCAGGGTTGTACCACCATTTGTAGTGAAGGTCTCTAGAGAAGCCTGAGAACATGAATTTATAGGTGTGGGACTGCTTGTGTTCCTGGCTCTACTTGCACATGTCACCTCATGTTCCTCTTTGGTGGAATGAAAACTAAAGAAAAAGGGCAATCTGTTTAGCACTGGATAAGGAAAAAGTAAGGGATTCTTCATTTCAAGGAGGAAAAATTTCCTGAGTCCCAACGAGACAAACTCCATAACACTATCTAAAGGTGAGCATTCCTTTGGCCCTTGACCACAGAAACCTACAGCCTTTCTCCCTTGCCCCCTGGATGTAGTATTCATTTTACCTTAAGCCTGAACTTGTTTCCAGACTACTTTACAACTGTTTGCAGCTGAGACTATGCTCTGATGCCTGCAGCTCTCCTCCAGCAGCCTAAGTCCCTGCCCTTCTCCCAAGACCTGCCCTTGCTCAACACTTAATGGAGCCATATCAAAGAGGGTGAGGGAGGACTAATGTGAGAATCATAGTCCTGGGTGAGCACTCTAATTGCTTAATTTGAGCACTTAAATATACTCCAGGAAAAAGCTGCAGCAGCATTCTTTGCTACAGAGTTATAATAACTCATTGTGGCTCAATTGAAACCAGTTCCTCCACTTCACAACTTTTATGCAGTCCTAAATCCTCATCCCAACTCCCCCGTTTCCTGGAGGCTTTCCTTGGGTCTGTTTTCTCTGAGGTTTGGAACCACATCAGAATGTTTCTAGACTTGTTCATGCTTTCATTCATGAGCTAGATCTGAACTAATCTCTCTTGCCTTTTCTCCTTCAAATTTCTAAGAACACTGCCCCCCATCTACAAATGAGTGGGCAACTCTTCAATTTTAGGTTTCAGGAAGTGTAAACAGTTAGATTTGAATCTCATATAAATCTCCCGAACCATACAATTCAATCCACTTAAATAGTGCCCAGGCAGAACTTAAAACTCTTGTGGACTTACAAAGATCCATTCATAATTAGAATTTATAAACATTGTCTTTGGCTGCCAAGATGGCTCACTGGATAAAGACACTTGCTGCCAAACTCCATGACCTGAGTTTCATTCCTGGGCCCCACGTGGTGATAGACCCAACTCCCACAAATTGACCTTTGACTCCCACATACAGATGCATATGTAAGCACACATGAATAAATAAATGTAACAAACACTGTCTAGTTCCATTACAAATTCTAAATTTTGGGCTTAGGTTGATTTTGAGGTTTTGGGGGGGTTTGTTTGTTTGTTTGTTTGCTTGCTTGCTTGTTTGTTTTGCTTTATTTTTCTCTGTTGATGTTTGGAACATATTTTCTAGGAATTATATGTAAGGACAAGTAGAAATTTAATATATTATAACCAATTTTTTCCTAATGTGCATTTCCTTCCCTTCACAAGTGTGAACCATTCATTTCCTCACTTGTTGAACCAATAAGAATTGAGCACTGTGAGGTGTTGGGCAGACTCTACTGTGGCACAGACACGTCCCTGATTGTGGGTCTCAGAGTCCATGAGTTTTGAACTGAAATTTAGAGAGGATGTGTCTGGAGGCTGGAGAACAAACGTGTATATAGTAGAAAATGAAACCACACTTGGGGGAAAGTAAATAATACCAAACGAGCCATAGCACTACCTTCCAGAAGGCAGCAGAGATAAACAGGGAAGCCAGAACCACAAAAAGAATCAGGTTTTGAATCACACAGACCTTTATCCCTCTGGTCTAGATGGAAAATGAGGGAATGGCGCTGGTTGATGCCCGGGTCCAGTGGCTCTTGCAGGGTGCCTGTGTGTGCTGGATGCTATCTTTGCCCTGGTGAGCTTTAGAACACTTTTGGACCAGAGAACAGTGCTCCTCTCAGTCCAGATGCAGACACAGAGCTTGGGAGGGAGAGAAGATGAACAGCGGCAGTCTGTGTGACCCAACTGGACGACAGCCTAGTGCTGAGGAGGTTGCTGATTCTAGCTGGATTTCACAATAAGATTGGATTCACACACAGGAAGGTCCTGGAGACTCTGAGCATCAGTTGCTAACAGCACCTCAAATGATAATGTCTTAAAAGCAACAGCCATTTACTACTTAGGTACCAAATTCTTCTGGTTGTCTGGCCTGGGGATGCACAGCTGAGATCCTGTGAGTGTATTCAGCTGATGTAAGATGCCATTCTGTAAATGTTTCTCATACTGGTTAATGAATAAAGCACTGTTGGCCAATAGGAAAGCAAGATAGGAGGGACTAGGAGACAAGGAGGAAGGGGAAGGAGTAAGGAGGCGTCAACATGGAGAGTCTGGAGAAGGCAGAACTGCCAGCCGCCTCTCACTGGTAAGACCACGTGGAAATACATAGAAATGGGTTAATACTTAACACAGAGCTAGCCGATAAGAAACAAGTAACTGGCCAACAGAATTATATCTAATACAGAGTCTCAGTGCGTTAATTGGGGCTGGCGGCAGTGGGACCAGGCGCGGCAGCAAGGGACAAGACCAGGCGGCGGGCAGAAAAACCTTACTCTTTACAGGCCGGTACCACTTCTGAATTCTGGATCTGTCTGTGGGTTATCCGTATGTCTCATAACAGCCAAGCAAACATGCACATTTGTCAGGATTGCATTTGAAGTCACAGCTTCATTCTCCATCACATTCTATTGGATATACATCCAGGAGCTAGGGGGAGAGAAATAGTCTCCATTAACTAAGGGACAGAAGATGAGTCATACTGCAAGAGTGTGTGGGCATTTTTTTTTTTAACCATTGTTTGAAGGCACCCAGCAAACACTTGAGAGAAAAGAAAAGAGAAAAATCCTTAACTGCAAAGGCTTATGGGTTATTTCCTCTCCTAAGGGCAACAGGTCTATAGATCAGAAACTTGACTGGCAGGGAGTACTGTGGGGTACAAACCCTGGTGTATATTGTGGAGGTCTGTGGAGGGTTTGGTTTAGGTTTTAATTTTCAGTAAGATTATCATTTCCATAGTGGCATGGAATGCTAACATTTTAAGGGCTCCATGGGTAAAGGCATCTGCCTAATAAGCCTGGCCATCTGAGTTAGAGCCCATGTGATCTGGATGTGGTGGTGCACACCTGTAATTCCAGCATGCCTACACTGGGATAGATTTGGGGGGGGGGTGCTGAGAAGCTTTCAGACCAGCTAGGGTGAAGTACCCAGGCAGAAATTCGAGAGGCCTTGCCTCAAAAGTAAGGTGGGAGACAAAAAAACAAACTCCCACAAGTTGATCTCTGACTGCCTTAAGAGAACATAAGGAAAGGAAGGAAGAGGAAAGAGAAGGAATTCAATGAGGAACCCCATTGATAAGATTAGATTTAACCACGGCTAGTACACTATACATTATCAATTCAATCAGATTCAGAAATTTGCATATAAAGCTAATTTGGTTTGGGAGCATAGTCCTTTGACTAGAAATGGTACTTAAAGAAAAACACATGCCTTGTTTCTAGTGTCTGACCCAGCCCCACCTAGGTTTACTTATATCCTAGAGATCCAGAATAGTACTTACTGTTCATGTGGCAACATCAAGACTCACATCCACCAGGCTTGGTGACTCCAGATGCCCCACCCTTCCACGAAAGTCTCTGAGCTCTGGGTGTGGTGAGCCATACCTGTAACCCTAGCACTCACAAGGCAGAGGCAGCTGGGTCTCCGTGAGTTCAAGGCCAGCCTAATCTACATGGGTAGTTCCAGCACAGCCAGAGCTACAGTGCTAGACCCTACTACAAAACCCATAATGTCTAGGGGCTTTGGAGCACTTAAACAAGCTAGCCCTTCAGAGTGACTTGTCTTCTCTTCCCTACCTAACTAGCTTTTAATACATTCTCCAAGCATCAACCTAATGTTTCCTCTCTGAATCCACACAGTGACCCAGACAGTTATTGCTTGTTCATGCTCCTAGCTCCTCCTTATCCTGGAAGATTACTCCCCAGACAACCATCCCACCATCTATCACCATTAGCTCATGTATCTATCTCATCCAGGACTTTGAACTTCTGAGATAAACCCTTACTTATCTCCATGATGCTAAATAAATCCACGACAAATGTTTAATAAGCAGTTTTAAAAATGAAATAAGGAAGAAATAAGTGGAAAACAAGAGAGGAAAAAAGGAGCTGGCTTGCAGCCCATAGCACAAGCCACCACCTTTGCCTGTCACTCAAAGTGGTAGGCCCTGCTGCCTCCTCTGCTTAGTATTCCTCCAGACTTAAAATACATTTTAAAGAACTGTATTGTCAATGTTCACATTGTTCTCAAGTTAATATACATCAGTAACTTTGCTTTTAAAAGATTCGTAATTTTCCTTGATCTTTTTTTTTTTTTTCCAATCAAGAGATTACAATTCATGTTTAAACATCTCAGGCTACACGAGAATGTTATCTCTTGTTTTGACAGTAACTGTTGGTTTTGCCTCAGCTGAAATGAAGTGTGACTTCACTGGAGTCCTAAGATGTTCTGAAAAGGTTGGCTGTGCCCTCTGCAGAACACACAGTATGTAATCTAAGCTCCAACTCGCTCCACTCCACTGCTGCTGCTATTCTTGGCTGTTGCCCCATTAGTGCTGGAATCTCCAAAACTGCTGGGGTCCCTTGTTGCAACTGAACTGAACCTTCACCAATGGTCTCTCCTGGGCTCTCTTCAGTGCCGAGCTTCAGCTTTTCCCCATAACCCCTTCATGCCTTCAAAACCAATACTATCTGGATGACTCTTTCTTACACTACCAAGTTTGGCCACAGGCATGAGGTACAACCTTGGCCACCTCTGTGACACAGTTTCTGTGTGTTGACCCTGAGGAAACACTTCCCAGAAGACTTCACCTCAATGATGCTGCTCTCTTCTCAATCACAGTTGATTCTTCATCTGCAGCTGACCAGCATCTGTTGTCCCAGCCAAGCAAATAGTTAGTAGTTCAGCTCCAGCTGACCAGACATCATCAGATTCTTCACACAAAGGCCCAGTAGAGTCTTTGCTTCCCTCTGGAACTTTACAAACCAGGCCTCAATTGTCTGTACTACTCTCAACCTTCTTATCTCCCAAGCTCCTACAGAACAGCTCACTGAGCTCTCAATTCTCAATGGCTTTTCTAGCCCAAAGTTCCAATGTCCTTCCATAATCCTCCCCAAACAACATGGTCAGGTCTGTCACAGCAATGTCAACTTGTCTTAGTTAGGATTACTATTGTTCTAATGAAACACTTTGACTAAAAACAACCTGGGGAGGAAAGGGTTTATTTCACCCATAGTGCCATATAAAAGTCATCATGAAAAGCTGTGAAGGAACTCACAAAGGGAAAGGAACCTGGAGGTAAGAGCTGATGCAAAGGTCATGGAGGGATGTGGCTTATTGGCTTCCTGAGTCTAGTTTCTTCTTCTTCTTCTTCTTCTTCTTCTTCTTCTTCTTCTTCTTCTTCTTCTTCTTCTTCTTCTTCTTCTTCTTCTCCTTCTCCTCCTCCTTCTCCTCCTCCTCCTTCTTCTCCTTCTCCTTTTTGAACTTGTCATTTTCAAGACAGGGTTTCTCCATGTAGCCCTGGCTGTCCTGGAACTCACTATGTAAACCAGGCTGGCATCAAACTCACAGAGATCCACCTGACTCTGTCTCTCATGTGCTGCAATTAAAGGTGTGCACCACCACCACCCAGCCAGTCTTATTTCTTATAGAACTGAGGACTTCCAGTCCAGGGATGGTACCACCCACTATGGGCTGGGTCCTCCCTCATCAATCACAAACTAAGAACATGCCCTACTGAATCTTGTGGAGGCATTGTCTCAATTGAGGTTGCCCCTTTCAGATAACTCTAGCTTGTGTCAAATTGACATAAAATTAACTAGCACACCTTTATTCAAATGCTCAATCACATCTATGGAGGATCATGCCTGGCTAAGCCTTAAAAAGGGTTAGCTCGTACTTTCACTGCCCTTGCTGCAGTTGGACTAAAGGACAGAATGCCAGGGATGCTCATAGCATACCTGCACAAATAAAAACTGACAATGCTCCAGCATATGTCTCCAGCAAATTGAAACAGTTTTTTGAGTATTATAACATAAAGCACATAACTGGTATACCACACAGTCCTACAGGACAAGCAGTGGTTGAGAGATCCAATCGTACTTTAAAAAAAATGCTCCATAAACAGGCAGGAGGAACCAAAACACCCAAACACAGATTACATAATGCTTTATTAACATTAAACTTCCTTAATGCTGATGAAAAAGGAAAAACAGCTGCAGAAAGACACTGGACAATAGAAAAAACTTCTGAACTAAATCAGCCAGTGTACTTCAAGGATGTACTGACCTCAGAATGGAAAGCAGGATATGTGTTACGTTGGGGTAGGGGTTTTGCATTTGTATCTACAGGAGAAGAAAAACTATGGATACCATCTAAATTAACCAAGTTGAACAAGAGAAATATCTTAATGAAGAGAAATGACAAGTCATCCAACAAATTAGGTCCCTTGAGGTGTGCGGAGGCCTCTCAAAGGTAGGGGAAGTGTTCTGTTCTTGTTCTTACAGGAAAACAGAGAAAACCTATCATCAAACAGCCAAAAAACACTAAACATGTAGAAGAGATGACAGCTCTTCAGAAACAATCACTTAAGGAAGCAGAATCTAATATATATGGTAAAAAAATATTTAATTGTAGTAAACTATCTCTATACAGAAATCTATTTCTCTCTACTGTCTAGTATTCCTGAAGTCCCAAATTATATAAACCAATGCTGGCTTTGGAGTTGGATTTGGCTTTCCTTCTCTAAATTCAAACATGTTGTTAAGATTAAATTCATGGTTTCTGCCTTAAATCAAGAAGCCAATTGGTGTAAGGCAGAAGAAAACAAAATCTGGGGACTAATTTCTGAAAACAAAATCTGGGGACTAATTTCTGAAATCCTAATTTTCTCACATACTTTTAATGCTTATTGTTGTCTTTCCCTAATGCATACCTTAAAACTTGAAAATTTTACTTTAATATTGATGTGTAACTTTTCCACAAGGAATAATAACGATTACTAACAGCAGTCTTTGAACTCTCTGGAAAGAAGATGGGGCCCCACATCATCGTTTCCACTTGACTCAACCTGATGCATCTGAACTACAAACATCACCCTAAACCAGTTTGAGACTGTTTTGCTCGAGACAACTCATGACTAGCTAGCTGTAATGGTGCACCTTTTTATTACACCCTGGCCAGAGTTTCATATAGAACTACAGTCAAAAATTTTCTGCCACACAGTGACTAGCTACATGTGTCACAGCCAGTTCTGTTGAGAAATTTGGTTGCTAAAAAATTTCTTCCCTCAGGATCCATTGGAGCAATCATCGTCCCATTTCAGCAGGAAGTAACCTTAATATAACGACGCCCCCTTTCCCTACCCTTGGAATTTCGGGATAATAGTCATCGTCTTTGGGTTGGTTTTAGTTATTTAGGATTGGGTGATGCTTACACTCGGGTTTATCTTTTAGACAGGAATAGGGAATGGTTGGGAAAGGTATGGTTTAGATGGGATATAGGTAGATTAGCCTATTTTCTTGAGAATTTGAGTAAGAATGAGATAGTATTTTACAGCTTACATTGTTATGTATTCTTATGTGGTAAGCTATGTAAAATTAAGTTTATATTTTGTTATATTGTGTTAAATCTTTCCACTTACAATGTTTTATGCACATTATTTTTTACCATATTCTATGTTTGTATACTTTTCTTGTATTCAAGACATTTTGTATATTGATACAATTTGGGATATTTATCTTGCTGCCCTTTATAGTTCTACCTCTTGTCTTGACATTTCTACTCTACCTCTATTTTAGGGATTTATATGTATGTATATGTATATAGTTATATTGTTTAAGTATTTGTTCCTGCTTTACTCAGGGAAGTTTTAATCAGTCTTTTAGCTAAATTCCTGAGTATTACAAATTATCTTCACTCATGTTTCCTGTACCTATGAGATTAGTCAGATATAGATTCTTAATCTTCAATAACTTCATAGACATGCAGAACATGGCATTTAAATGTTTTAATATTAGTACTCCATTGACATGAGACACTATTGCTCCTGACAGCACCGGGCACTTTCCCGAAAACATGTTGGACACTGTTGTTGCTCCTGCTGGAGTTCAATCTCGCCTCAGCTAATGGCCTATTGGGCAAAGAATTGCCCCCACCTTGACCACTGATTTGGACATGCAGTCCTATGTGCTTGCAGGAGACAAAAATAGAAGACTGCTTGACCTTGCCAAGTCAGGGTAAGACAACCATTCTACCTCCCTGCTGTTGTTGTGGTCTGTCAAGTTCTCTTGGCCTTAGCCAAAACTGGGTGTACCAACGTTGCTGTGAGACCTAGGGTGACTGTCCAGGTGGCTTGCTGTTTCTGTCCTTGCTGCACCTTTTGGAAGTTGTCCATCCATACTTCCTGTCTACTCTAGTATCATTATTTTCCTTCTCAGGTCTTGATAAGGTTGAAGATTAAATTATCACAACTATTATTCTCTCTTCCTAGTTAGATATATTAGGTACTAGACTTACGTTTTCCAGCTTAGGACAACTCTATTGTAAACTCCATTATGCCCTCACCCTAGGACTAGATATGTAGGTCATTTTGTTCTCGATTTTCCTTTTCTTAGAGCACACTTGTTATTCACTGTTTTGTATATAGTTTTGTATTAAGCCTAAATCTTTTCTTTAGACTAAAAGAGGAATTGTAGTGAGATAGTCCTTCTGTGGCACTGACCACGCCCATTGGGGGTGGAGCCATGGGCGGAAGTGACCTGTGGAAGGGAGTCGGAGGGGGAGCCGGGAAAAGCTCTCTGGAGGATCGGGTTGAATTTCCTGGTGTTCATCTGTCTAGACTGTAAGTTATTTCTCCCTGAATAAACATCTATTTGGCCTATTTGTTTATCCTGATCCTTATTTAACCACGATAGGAAAGCTTAGCCTTTTCTGTTTATTTAATACCTACTAAGTAATTTGTGTTACTCTGAACAGCACCAACTCTATCTCCCAGGAGGGTTATTCTAATTGTTCCACAAATATGTCACAGTCATCAGTCTTTCCTGTTAGAGGGCTAACATGACACCCAAGGGCCAAGTTCATCAAATAAATCAGACCCACTGTTCCCACTGATAAAGTGGAATAGTAGCAGAAGAATTCTTGTGAACACAGGCATGAAAAGGTGAGTGCCAGCTTTTATTCCATTTAAACTAAGATAAACCAAAGTTCTACTTTGCTATGCACCCACTGAGACACGTATGGACCATTCCCCCATCTTAAAAGGAATGCAGCCTCCTAGAACCGGTGGCCTCAGTTCTCAGTCTGGACTCTTCATCTGCTATAGAATCCTGTGAACTGTCTCCCGGCTTGATTTGGTCAAGCAACCAGCCAGGGCATGGCAGGAGGTGAAGAGTGGGGTGGGCAGATGATAAGCTTCCAGTGGGATGCCACTGCCCAATGCAGCATGCTTCACACTTGCTCTCAGTTTTGGACTGGCTGTGTTTGCAGGTCTTCCCCAGGATAGGCCCCTTATGCTTCTGCATCTTAAACCTGACAGTCTCTACCTGTTCCACTTTGAGCCAAGAAACTCAGTTCTCTGGGTTTCAAATTTCTGTTCTACAACTTTGGATAATGGAATCTTCCTTGTGTATTTATCTGGGATAATAATAACATCTGTATAGTTTACGATGCAACAGTGAGTGCAAGTTTTCATTCCCAAATGTTATGCCTACATTAGGACTGCAAGCACTGTTGGTCTTGTATCACCTGCAAGTGAACCTTACTTTGCTTTCTGTCCTTTCTACCTCTCCTTCTCTAACCAAGAATCTCTGTGCCATCCCAAGATTTCAAATTCCATGGAATCTTGTGAAACTTGTAGGAAAGTCTTTCAAGTGCAGTCCATCCTTCAAGTCCTCATTTTATTTTGCTTCCTCAGTTTTCCTGTTCATCTCACATAGCTGTTATTTTTTGCTCATTCGTACAGAGGCACTCCTTGCTGGTGGTCCATTTCTGCTTAGTCCCTTCTCTGCCTCTGTTTCTAGATACTTGAGTTTCTCTGTCTAATGGAACTATAGTCATACTGTATGCTTAGTTGCCCCTGGGTTTCTCCAAAGACAAACCCTGAGGCAACACCAGTTGGGGGAGTTTGTGAAGAAGGTTACAGGAAATGGGATGATTGTTATGAAGAGTATGTAAGTGCCCTGGTTGCCAGTGTGTGCTGCAGAGCTCAGTTACAGGAGAAGCCCCCAGAAACACTCCATTCAACTGTGCCCGCAAGAGATGGATAGGCTGGACTACTCACTGGCTCCTCCTTCTTTGACTAAGAGTTGATGTGAAAATTTCTTCCTTAAGGAGCTATAAACAATGTCTAATTCTGATTCATAAGGTCTCCAAAACAAACCAAAGTACAATTCCACCACAATTCACCCCGAGGAACCAATGAGTTTATTGAGTTTAGTCACAGAGTATAGGTTAGGCAAGATGGAGCTCTTCCCTGCGGGTGCCGTGATTGCCTGTTTCTAGAGAGACATCACTCTGGGATCAGAACGGAACTCTCCTCAATCCTTCACACTTTCCCCAAGCCACCTTGGGTGGTGAAAGAGTAGGAATTGAATGCCAACGGCTATCATTTCTAATCAAGCTACACAGTTCACACAGGAATTTCTAGATGGCAATGCCAAGCTCACCTTCCATTCTTCTGTATTAATAACAAGATCCACTTAAACTCAACAAAGAAATGTGTGTGTGCTAGTAAAATCAGAGTTGCTTATTATTATCTACCAATTCCTGTCCTGTTGTTCTATAATACCTTCAACGCTTTACTTTAGAACAAAGATGCTCACACCGCTCTCAGAGCCTTTAAGAGGTCATTAAACTTTGATGAGCTTAGCAAGGAATAAAGCTGCTAGTGAGCATGAGCAGTCCTGAGGACATTGTGGATAGTCTCAAAGCAGATGTCTCAACCAAAAATGGCAATCTGTGGGAGTGAATACTCCAAAGCCAAATTAAAACGTCAAACGTTTGCTCAATATTAGACCTATAAAATCATTTCTGCCTGAACTGCCTCCCTTCCTGTAAACATCTCTCCCTCTTTTCTTCTACCTTGACGTCCTTCCTTCCTCTGTCTTGAGTATGGTGCCAAACTAGAAGACCATTTGACTGAGGTAAGTTATGATCTACCACTGTGATTCACAAATATAAAATGTCCTACATAATTCCAAATATCATCAGTACCCAAGTTTTACAACTACCTATAAAGGACAGAAAATTCAAAGCCACCAGACAAGCCAGCAGCCTCAGGCAAACACCAAAAGCTCTGCCTTCCCTTGGCTCCATTGGTAAGAAACAGGAGTGGGAAGGAGGAGGACCCGAGAAGGAAATAAAAACACACAGGAGGAAATGTGTCCCCCACACAGATTGACAAAGACCCCAACGCTATCCAGGTGAGGGTTTGGAACAGTCCACAGAAAATGTCACTGGTGGAATCTGAAAACAGCCGTGCAGACTGGGGATGTATAGTTCAGTGGTAAACCACATGGGTACAGTGTGGGAGGCTTTGGGTTGGATTGCTAGCACCGCCCTTCACTCCTAAAAGTTGTGGTCACTAAAAGGAAAGATCGCATTGAACAGACTTGGAGTCTTACACCAGCAACTTTTACATCAGAGGGACTTCTCTGCTTAGAAGATAAGAAGTGAGAAGTCACTAACCCTTGACCTATTAATGGCTCAGCTATCCATTTAGGGACTTTTCTGAATCCTCAGGAAGCCAAAAGGATCCCCTCAAGCAATTCCAGCCTGTAAGACTTTCAGACTGACCCATGGTCTGAGAGGGAGGGTCAAGGGCTCACAGTCTCTTCCCAGCCTCTGAAAGAGTGACTCCTGCTCCTATGGGTTTCCTCTCCTCACCATCTAGGACCCTAGTGTAAGAGTTTTATTTGTAAAGTTGACAGCACTGGGTACATGCTAAGTGGTTACCTTTATTCCTTATTAGACTGTTACCAGCTTCCTTCCTTGGAAGTGTCTTCCCACAAGAACTTTCTGGTGTGTAGGGGGTGCCCTGTGACTCCCACCTGGAACCCAATTTCACTCTTTCCCTTATAAACAGCATTCCAAGTACATGCAATTTCACAAGTTAGATGTTTATTATTTGATGTCAAGCTGCAATGGCCACAGAGAACAATCTCTAAAACCTTAGCTCCCAACATGGACAACTTTGCAGAGTGTTGGCTGATGCCCAAGAAACGCTGGAGCCATCTCCCTCATTACTGCATGTCTAGTGGCAGATGAGAAGCAGATTGGGGAAGTAAGCATGCATGCTGAAGTCAGAGTCACTGTTACTAATAGAGGGGACAGATGGAGGCTCAAGTCCAGGCTCACAGTAACCCAAGGCAAGGCCTTTTTCTGCCACAACAGCTCTAGTTTTCTTTGTGCAGCCGATGATCCTTTGGGCTGTGCTGCCCATAAGATAAAAAGTTCTCTAATTCTTCTTCTTCAAGAAGACACAGAGAAGTAGGGAGCTCAAACATCCCATTTGTACCACTTTGGATGAGTACAGTATCTTCCGAGTGAGAGCTATGGCATCCTTTAAAAACCTTCCTTTCTGGACCTGTTCTTCAAACAGGTTCTGTCTAGGCCAATATAGATCTAAAACCTCCCCCCACTCTGTTTTCACAAGAAACTCAGGCACATGGGCACATTGTGATCATAGTTGTGGGGTAGGAGTTGAGTAAGGGCCCTATGAGCAGGAATGTTACCAATGGTCAGAATCTGGGCTGGGTATTTCGGGGTTAAGGAAACTCCGTTCAAAGTGAAGCTGTGAAACAGGTCAGAATAATAGGAGAACAGCAGATCATAAGATTTGTGAAGATTCTCCAATGATCCTAGTTATGGAGTCTAAAAAAAGGCAGGACTGCTTGCTATCGGGCACACCTTGGGAGGTTCCCTATTCTGACTGATGGATTAGGTTGTGTATCCATTCCTCAAGTGTGCGTGTCTCTTCTTATGATACATCTGATTTTAATCATGTGTAAACATAGTTATGCATAGACATAAAGTAGTAAATAGGAAGTTCTCCATAAAAGTTCACTCTTGAAGACACCATCTTGCTTTGCTTCACAATGTTTTGGTTGATCTAAAACCAGCTCAGGGCAGATCAGCCTTTCTGGTCTCCTATTTGGACACAAGGAGAGTGTGATTGAACAGAAACTGTCTAAGTTTGATGGCCATTAAGGGGAGGAGAAATCTATTCCATTGTTTAGAGAGGGATGTGTGTTCATCTAGAAACAAGTGGGGTCCCTATTTTGCTAGCAGATTGCTAGGTACATTATTTATAGTGAGGTGCACAATGTATAGTGTGTGCAGATAAGAGTCTCAGGCTATCAAGTCTGTTATTATTACAAAATAGGTGTGCATACAGCCCTAACCAAGAGGAGTCCCGGGCTCTAAACTATTCCCTATGCTTGACTGCCTCGGGAACATTTTCCCAGCACAACAAATTCCCATAATTTGCTTCCTTAAAGATTGAGCCCCAAATTCAGGCTCCAGTACTCAGAAGCTCCAGTTCTAGCAGCCACACAGCACACACATCAGGAGGGTCACTCCAGCCTGTTGTCCAGTACCTGCTTCTACACTACAGACAAGCCAGCCCCTGCTGTGCCCACTCCTGTCCATAATTATTGTGAATAAAATATCTCCATACAGTTGAATAACTGAGCAAGTATTTGGCATATAGCTGGTGCTTAACATACTGGTGGAAGACATAAAGAAAGTAATGAATATATGGCCAAACGGAATGCAGTTGTGTGATGAAGCTGGAGTTCAGGTTGGGTTCGAATCATGCTTTCTCACAGTGTCAAAATCAGCAAGTTGCACAAGGTGTATGTCTCCTAGCAAAACTCCTGAGCTGAGGAAACAAAAGACTATGGCACAGAGGCTCCTCAGAAAGCTGGTGTTGCTTTCTAAGCAAAAGACTAGAGATACCATTCAACTGAGGTGCCAGGAACTGAAGAAGCTTTATCATCATCATCATCATCATCATAGGTTGAGCTGATTTCAACAAGAAGGGAGAGAGCCAGGAGACTGAATTTCTCACCCTACAGAGAGTACAAAGTGTTTCTTTGGTGCATCACTAGCTCCCAATGGCCAGCCTAGAAGCAAGGCACAGAAATGTAACTTTGGTCTCAGATTCTCAGCTCTACAGGGAACACAACCCTTAGCTGGATATGAAGGAATCACATCCTCCAGGAATGACAGCTGTCTGCCTAGATCAGCCTCTGGAAAAGTCTGAAGAAATTAAGCTAGCCACTGGATCAATGCAGCTCTAAACCACACACTTACTCAAAGCTTTGAAAGAGGTGTGCCCTGTCACTGACTCAATGGGCAACAGCAGTACCCAGCTGTCTGTTCAAGCAAGGAGTAACCCTGCCTAATGCAGAGCCCTTGCTCACCAGATTGAAATCTTCTTAGTTTTTTTTTTTTTTTTACTTCAATAAACCAATCTTGGGGAACACTTCTGAGCCAAGTCTGAAAAACTGCAAGCTGGGGACCCAGCTTTAGGAGGTAGCATACCCGAGATCACACTTCCTGATTCAAAAGAAAAGAAAGTGTGTGTGTGTGTGTGTGTGTGTGTGTGTGTGTGTGTGTGTGTGTGTAGGTGTGTATGAGGAGACCAGAAAAGGGAACTGGCTCGCTGGAGCTGGAGTTAAAGGTAGTTGTGAGCTTCCTGCTATGGGTCCCACTCCTAACCACTTAAAATTTAAATATTTAAATTTAAGCCATTTAATATAGTTTGAAAACCTTGCATGCCAACATTTACCCTTAGCACACTTGATCCGTAGAGCAGGTAGGCTGGAGATTCAGAACTCAAGTCTAGGGATAAGATGAGAGTGCAAGGTGATGACTCTGTGTTCACTCAATAGGTCCTGCGGCCAGCATGGGTGGGAAATGGAGCATCCCTGGGAGAGCCGAGCAGATCTGCCTGGCCACGGTTCAGGAGACCTGGATGAGGCCAGTCTGCACCTCACAAGGAAGGAACACTCTCCAGCACTGGGAGCATTTTTGTTTATCTTCCAGGCTGGAATGAATCCTGAGACCTGAAAATTGTGGGGAGCCCAGTGGAGTCCCAGTGTGATCTGAAGTAGGTCACATTAGCCAGCCACTCCCCTCAGCCTTTTGTTTGCACCAGACAAAAGAAGTTTGGCAACAAATTCCAGGAAGAGCTCTCAGAAAAGAGACCCGGAGCTTCCCAGTCAAGCCTGCAGAGCTGCAGGTGTCAGCCCCAGCTGGGCACAGTGAGCCCTCACACCAAGTCCGAGTAGAAATATTTATTTGCTTCTCTAAGCTAAAATAATACATCCTTCCAGGTCACAGTCCCCCAAAATTTCATTCCAGACCATTTCCTTTGAGTGTGATAGAAGCATGTGGCTGTGAATTAAAAATAAAGTGTATTTAGTGAGCAGCAAAGCTTTACGAGGAAAATTGGAAAACCCTTGTTACTCATAAGGGAAAACTATAGACATCTTTAACTCAGATCGGAAGAAAGGTGGAACTAAAAGCCAAGTGATTTAAAATCTGAAAACTTCCTTTCTAAAGACAGGCTGGTCTTGTTAAGTTAATGTTTAACACACTTATGCAAAGTCTAGGTACATGGCTAGTCCACCTGTAGGCGTCAGTAGCTCCTAGGACCCTTGTAGCCCTGCATTTGGAGACAGCCCCTAGCCCGCCGCTATTTCTTGGCATTCTCAACTTGAACCACCACTTTTAGACCCCTGTAGTTGCCTCTTCTCTTCTCTGAGAGTGTCCCTTGTTCACCTGCAAGCTCTAAGCAGAGGAAGGGACAGCATCTTACATTGACATAGCTACTGCACCAGTTAAAGTGAGGCTTTGCAAACATGTATCTTCTATATGATAATAGGCTCCATTGGTGGTCATGAATCTTCAGTGTTTGAATACAAGTATGTGCACATCCTCAAATGCATGCAAATCAGACCTAAAGACCTTTATACTCAGGGCCAGAGAGATTGCTCTTCCAGAGGACTTGAGTTCAGTTTTTCAGTTCCCAGCAACCATGTTGGGTAGATCACAATTGCATATAAATAACCTTAGCTCCAGGGGGATCTGGTGCCTCTGACTTCCAAGAACACTAGCTCTCACCTGCACATACACATATGTAATTAAAATAATAAACCTTTAGGGGGTTAAAGAAAAGGCTGCAGGGTTAAGAGCGCCATCTATTTTTCCAGAGAACCCAGGTTTGATTCCTAGTAATCACACAGTGGCTCTTAACTGTCTATTACTCTAGCTCCAGGGCTATCTAATGCCTTCTTCTGGCCTCCGTGGGCACCAGATATGCATATGGTACACAAATACACATGTAGAAAAAACATATATTTGAATATTTGGTCCCCAGTTGGTGGAACTGTTTGGGAAGGATTTGGAAGTATGGCTTTATTGGAGGAGGTGTGTCACCAGAGATGGACTTGGATGTTTCAAAAGCCCACATCAGTCATAGTTAGATCTCTGTACTTCATGGTTGTGTCTTAAGACCTGAGCACTCAGCTACTACTACAGCACCATGCCTGCCTGCCTGCAGCCATGCTTCCAGCCATGATGGTCATGGATTCTAATGCTCTGAAACTATCAGCACCAAATAAACGCTTCCTATAAGTTGCCTTGGTCATGGTGTTTTACCAAAGCAATAGAAGAGTAACTAAGACAGAACCCTTGCATATAAAAGAAAATAATCCTTTTAAAAAGATCTTCATGATCAGGTGCAACACCAGAAATAGGAAGAAAATGCTGGAAGTAGGTCAGCCAGAACAATGGTGGCTCCAGCTAACACATCAGCCATAGTCTCTTTGCTCTTATGATCTTCAGCTCTGGCTATGGCATTTCTAGACAGAGCTGAACTGATAATAACTGGTATTGAACAGAGGAGCCTGCTCAATGGCAGCTTGCTATTTTTGCAATGTGATGATTGAATTGAACACAAAATATAGTCGTAACTGATCTCCCTTTCTTCCTGGGTGAGTAAGCAGATGATTAAACACCCATGTCAGCATCCTTTATCACACACAAATGAGTGATGTTTAGCTACTGCCTCTGTTCAAATGGTGCTGTGTTTGACTGTGGTTAGAAGCAGTAAAGTGTTAAAGGCAGAGGCTTGCTTGCCTACTCTCAGTGACCACTGGATGAATCCAAAAGTTGTGGTGTTCTATTTTCGGGGAATTTTTCCCGTGTGTGTGTGTGTGTGTGTGTGTGTGTGTGTGTGTGTGTGTGTGTGTGTGTGTTTGCGTGCATGCTTTAGCTGATGTTCATGAAGACATTGAATACCGAGAAGGAAATTCTATTAAGAAAATGCCACAATAGTAGCAGAAGAAGATTAAGAAGAAGAATTCAGAATAAAAACTAGATATAAGTGTTACAATCTTTTGTGTGGTAGACTACATTTATTTCTCCACAGTTTCAAACACTTTGAAACATCAAATGGCCGCATAGCATTCCCTTGTACGGAAGTGTCTTGAGCATTCAACACACAAGGTCTGTATGTAATGTGTTTATTTATGCACTACCCATTATGGAACATGGCAAGGTGGATGTGAACCAACTGGGACCAGCCCTTCCCCACCCTTGACATGGCTTAACATACCCTTTGGGGGATAATTATGTCTTCCAGATGAGTCGGGAGGTTTTACTTATACTGAGAAGCCAACGGGAGCAGCTCAGTATGAGCACCAGCAGCTCCCCTGGCTGCTGTGGACTCTGGTCAATCAATGGTCCCACTAACGTTCTGCTGAACTTGCATTAGACTTGGCAAATGGGGCACTGATGAGTCAGAGGAGGTCGGGTTAGCTAGGTGTGAACGCTTGTTCTCCCAGCTCCCTTCTTAGGGGATGGCCTCCTGCTCCAGCTTCCTCATGATGGGGTCCTCTAAAGCCTGTGTGGGGCTGTCTTCTCCCTACAGGTGCAGGCTGTTTCTAGCTCCCAGTCTCCCCAGTGCTCCCCAGTCCCTGTCCACTCCCATGCATCATCTAGCGTCTTGATTAAGCTTTATAAAGTTATCCTATTTGGTTTCCTTCCCTAGCACCAAAAGTACAGCGGAACCATGAACCGCAGTAGGACTGGAAAGTTCTACAGAAGCCAGCCAGTTGCATCCCAACAAACCACCTTTGCTCCTCTTAGTCCTGTGAGTCGCCACCATGATGCAGTAGGAACTAAAGTTGCTAAAGTTCATCAAAAACATACCAATGCTTTCCCTTCCTCTGCTGAGGAAGGAGAGAGTACCCTGAGGAATTCCTTGGGGCCTTGGGGCCTTGGGGCCTTGGGGCCCAACCTAAGGATGTGGAAGACTCTGGGGGCTCAGAGCCTTCAGTCCCTGTTCAGCCAGACTATACATTGCCTGTCATCCCTGCCTGATCTAGCTACAAAACAATTCACTCCAACAACTCTGCATACTTTCATTCATTTGATAAATATTTATCAATAATCTCTGTGTGCCCGCCTGTGTTCTAAGTGACTATGCCATTTCTAAGATGAATTTTACCTTGGGCATAAGACAAGCAGTCAGGCAGGTAGACAAGCAGACACACACACAGAGAGAGAGAGAGAGAGAGAGAGAGAGAGAGAGAGAAAGAGAAAGAGAGAGCTGGCATCATCTCTTACTTGCCTTTAGACATATCTACAGTATTTTGCTCATGACATTCCTCAAATCCTAGTAAAATGTGAACTTCTTGAACTCTTTCTTCCTCCATTTAAATCTCACCCAATACATAGTCCAACACAAAACATCTATACATCCCAAATAAGTAACTGATAACAGATCAAAATAATGTTATACTGAAAGCACGTGGCATCCTTGGAGACCTGGGTATAGATGTAAGATCTGGGGTTAGAAAGCACACTCTACATAATCTCTTGGATATAACAGGTCGAGTTTGGGATACACGAGAAAGTTGGTTCAGAGATCTTCCAAATTAAGAGACTCATGCAACCTCAGGAGCTCCACTTCTCACATTTCTTGGGAGCATGCCAATTGCCCTTCCCTACCTGATTCCTTAACATCAGCTGACCTGAGATTTTGACCTTGAACCCTTTAAATTACCCACTCCTCATCTCCCTATTAAAGTAGAAAAACAGTAGCTTGGGGGGGGGGTCAGGCAGCAATTATATCTCAGTCTTTTACATCAGTTTGGCCTGCCAGGACACTCATAAATTGTAGGTACAGATTACATTTCAATCAATCAGCTAATCTAATTGTCAAGGCAGATTCATTCTGGGAGCAATATGAAAATGTTTGCAGGGGCTGGAGAACTGACTCAAAAGTTAAGAGCACTGATTGTTCTTTCCAAGATCATGGGTTTGATTCCCAGCACTCAAATGGCAGCTCACAGCTGTCTGTCACTCCAGCCCCAAAGGATCCAACACCCTCTTCTTGTAGCTACAGACACTACACACATATTATGCACATACATGTACATATACTACATTACCTATTGTTGGATGAGTTATGAAAGCTCCTGGAAAACAATGATAACAGTTCTGTTTTGTGTCATATTTTAAAATGTGATCAAAGCACTACGTGTACAGAATTCAAGTCATAAGCAGGACCGAGGACTGATAGCATGATGTAATCACACTCATGTCTCCAGCTTAGACAATCTATATCTGGTGAACCATGGTCCCCAGAACTGGCCATGATGATAACTACTACCAGGAAACAGTATATCAATATAGATACTCTGGAGGCTCCACCTCACTCTTTTGCAGCTTGTCCAACCATGATGCCTCCCTCTTGACAGCTGTCCTTCTGAAATATGAGAACTACTCTGAGTCCCTGCCCTCCAATGGTGCTTCACCTAGCAGCATTCTGCTCCTTAGCAATCTGTAGCATCTAAGGCTGGAAGACAAGACAAAATGCTCTCAAGTCTGCACACAAGAGAAAAAGGAAAGTATTTTCCAGGAGCTAGGAAATGTGTAGGAGCATTAGATGCACAAATGTGGGTTAGAGCTTGAGTCCCCAGCATGTAGAAAGCTGGTTATGGCCACATATGTGACTGTGACCCCGAGCTATGGTGGACAAAGACTACAAGGTGACTGGGGCTTGTTTTCTGCCAGCCTAGGTCCAGGAACAATGAAAGACCTTGTCTCAAGGGACTAAGGAGGAGAGTTGGAGAATAACCCGGGCTATGTAATGAGCTCCAAGCCAGACAGGCATATATAGCAAAACCCTATCTGAAGAAAAAAAAATTGTAAGCATATAAAAAACTACAGAGAGGGAGGAAAATAAAATGAAGAGGAGGGAACATGAAAAGAACTTAACAACACTTCTCCAAGTGTTGAGGATTTTTCAAGTTGGAAGACAAAGTTCACCATGGAACTCTTGAAAACTAAAAAGAACCAAATCAACAAAAGAAAATGCACAGGAGACAGTAAATTACTGGGCCTACTACAATTATTCAGTGTGCCCTGGGCTAGAGATGGCTCAGCAAGTAAAAGTGCTTGACACACAAGCCTAACAAACTGAGTGTGGTTTCTCAGAACCCACATGGTGAAAGATGGGAACCAGTTCCCAAAAGTAGTCCTCTGACCTCCACATATGCACATGGTACACACAGACACACACACACACACACACACACACACACACAGAGAGAGAGGGGGGGAGGAGTAATAATAAATAGAAATTAAACCATATAATAATTTCGGCCATCTAATAGGTATTATTGGATTTTGCCAGAACACTCAGGAGGACAGTTGACATATTGTTTCAGAAAATAGACTCCTGAAAGCTAAGAATGCAGTCCACAATATTGCCAGTCTACAGGGCAATAGCAGTGTCCTCGGGTGGTCCTCCTGTGGCTATGCCGAGGGTGCCGAGTTTTCTTTTCTTTGAGAAAATAATTTTGAGGCTGGGGTGTACCTCGGTGCTTGCCTAGCAAGCATGTTGTCTTCAGCACCCCATAAACTACACAACCTGCAACCCCATTTTTCCTGGAGTAAAAGCAAGAGGATCAGGATTTCAAGGTCGTTTTCCACTATATAGTGACTTGTAGGCTTCCTTGAGCCCTTATCTAGACAAGCCAGGGGATGGAGGAGGAACGCCAAGTAGATGGAACCCTTTAGTGTGTAACATTTTGGGTACAGCATCTTATCCTAGCTAATGTTTTGAAATCTTCCCAAATCCTTGCTTCTGTCAACAGACAATCTGTTCCTTGTCATTTCCATTGTCCACACACCTATAGTTTATCCACTGACCTGCTGGAGGGCAGCTGAGCTGTTTCTGTGGGAGTTTCTATGCACACTCACAGCTTCTTCTCTTCTGCATAAATAAACAGGACAGGAATGTGTAACTTTATGAGAAATTGTCCAAACCATTTCAGCCCCTAATGTGTGAGCATCCCAGTTGCTCCCACCCTTGCTGGTTTTAGGTTTTAGCAATGTTTTAGTGCCAACATTTCCCATTATAATGTAACTCAATATGTGGTGGTTTGATTTGCAGCGCCTAACGACTCATGAGGTTGAGCACCCTTGTATGCGCTTATCTCTGTCCTTACAGTCTCTTTGATTAAATGTCCAGAGATAAAATTATAGAGAAATTAAATCATTTCTAGGGCAAATCTTTCACTCCAGGATCACATTGTGTCTCTTCACTTCATTTCATTTTTATTTATTTATTTATTTAGTTTTTAGTTTTTAGAGACAGGGTTTCTCTGGATGGCTTTGGAGCCTGTTCTGGAACTCG
The DNA here is from genome assembly GCF_943737965.1 of Phodopus roborovskii. Taxonomy (NCBI): domain Eukaryota; kingdom Metazoa; phylum Chordata; class Mammalia; order Rodentia; family Cricetidae; genus Phodopus; species Phodopus roborovskii. Next base: position 31,584,506 of record NW_026125295.1, on the reverse strand, counting down.
CTCTGTAGACCAGGCTGTCCTCAAACTCACAGAGATCTGCCTGCCTCTGACTCCTGAGCACTAGGATTAAGCCTAGCATCCAAAAGTACACTCTTTCTTGGAGAATATTCTATGTCTACTTAACTGTATATATTCTGTTGCCATTTATTTTGTAATGTGCTATCAGGTAGGTACACATGTAGAAATGTTTTGTCTTATTGATGAACCTTTTTTTTAAGATTTATTTATTTATTTTGTACACAGTGTTCTGTCTGAATGTATCCCTACAGGTCAGAAGGGGGCATTAGATCTCATTACAGATGGTTGTTTGCCACTATGTGGTTGCTGGGAATTGAACTCAGGACCTCTAGAAGAGCAAACAGAGCTCTTAACCTCTGAGCCATCTCTCCAGCCTGATGAATTGATCTTTTTACCCTTATCTAATGGATATGTAATGTGCTTTTTCAACCTGGGTCACCTTTCTTCTGGGGTCTATATCACCATTAATATGACATAGTATTTGCTTGGAATATCTTTCCCCAATATTCCAGCTTGAAACCTAATAATAATGTCATTTCATTTGAAAAAACTTTCTTGCAAATAGCATATTGTAATACATTTCATCTATTTGAACAATGTTTGCCTGTGTGTTAAAAGGACTTAGTGAAATCATTGATATACTTACCTATTAACTCTATTATTGTATTCTGTTGGACCTCCCTGGTTTTGTTGCTATTATTGTTGTTTTGTCTGTTTCCCCTTTCTTGTCTTTAGGGTTGTGATCATTTGACCAACTTTTATTATCCTATCCTACTTACCATGGTCTTGGTAGGATCCCTTTGAGTAACTTCTTTAGTGGTTGCCCTAGGAATTTAAGTGTGTGTGTGTGTGTGTGTGTGTGTGTGTGTGTGTGTGTGTGTGTGTGTTGTCATCTTTACAGTTGATTTTGAATCAAAAATCCTGAAGCTCTAAAGCTCCCTTTCTTCCCCCCTCTTTTTATGCTAAACAGTAATTTATACATGCACCTAATGTCATCAACATCAGACACTTTAAAGATGCCCATAGGGCAACAGGCTCTTACGTTAGCCCACTGGTCACCAGTCCCATTGCTTTCTCCATTCATGAAGCTCTATATTTCTTTCTGATGATCTTTTCTATCGGAAAATTTCCTGCAAACACTTTGTTAAAGTAGGTAGAGGGAGTGAACTGAGGATGTCATCGTCATCACTGAAAGTAATTTCAGGTGTGGAACTCTGTTCTGACACCTTTGTGTGAGTGAGTTTGTATGTTCAAGTGGTTGATTGTACATGCATGTAAAGACCAGAAGTCAACCTTGAGCATTGTTCCTCAGGAGTCAACCACCTTTCCTGAGACAGGCTCTCTCATCGGTACCTGAACCTCACCAATTAGGCTAGACTGACTGATGAGCAAGCCCCAAGGATCCTCCTGGCTTTGCTTCCCATTGCTGGGATTGGACACACATGCCATACTCAAATCCTCATATTTGTGTAACAACAACTTTACAAACCCCAACAGCTCTTTATTGTTCACACTCACAAAGGTCATGCTTTTTTGTTTACCTGTGTGGTGGCCACAAGAGAGTCAGTCACCAACATACTGTCCTTCAGACCCAGTTTCTCTCCAGCTGTTTCAAGCTTTTATCTCCAGCATTCCAGAACTTTGCATGTGCTGTATTTGAAGGACATCTCTCTGACTTTGTGTTATGTGTTATTTAGACTTTGCTCTACTTGAACATGTATGTGGCCCCCTCAGAACATGTGGGGTTTCAGCTGCCACTCTCCAGATTATTTCCCAGTACTGCTTTCTTCCTTCTCACCTTAGGGGAAAAGCTCATGACAAAATTTTCACACATTACCTGTTGTTCCACAGGTCCCTAAAGTTCTGTTTTGGTTTTGGTTTTAGTATTTGCTGCTTGTTAGCGGACTAGATAATGTTTTTCATTTAGTTGGTCCTGTTCTCTATTTTCCTCACCATTCTGTAGCCAAGTCTTGGAGCGTGTTTTGAACTTTTGGTTGTTGTTTTTCAGCTCTGAAGTTTCCGCTTGCTCATCTTCAGGGTTTCTATTTATGTTCTAGCTTTGAAAAGTGCTCATGTTTGCTCCTTTGAACATTTTATGACATCCATGCCCAACTCTAACATCTGTACCATCTTGTTCCTGGCTTCACTGATGGCTTTTTCCCTCAAGTGAAGAGTATCATGTTCTTGTATACTGAGAAATTCTGGGCTGTGCCTCAGATATTTTGTGTATTAATTCATGAGATCTGGGTTTTTCTCAAATGTTATGAAGGAACACCAGGATTTTGGGGGTTTTATTTGCTTGTTTCTGTATATGTGCATGGGTGTTTTAATTGCATGTATGTCTGTAACATTTCTGTGTAGGCCTGGTGCACATCCAGCAGTCAATCTATTCTCTTTGATCTATGTTTGATCTTTTTTTTTTTTTTTCTTTTTGCTTATTTTGAATTCTTTTGACAGGGATTCATTCATTCAGTAGTCTGGGCTAACCTGGAATCCATGATTCTCCTGCCTCATCTTTCCAAGCACTGGGACGCACTGGGACCACAGATGTATGCCACCTCCCTGGTTTATCTCAGCCATTATAATCTTTGAAATTTAATGTGAAGCAGATCCCTCAAGCACAGGTTCTAGTTCAGTCAGTCAGACCAGGCATTCCTGAGCAGCAATAGGAAGGTGATGGATCTGTCTCTTGAGCTCTGCCTTTTATGCTACTTTGTGGTTCCCTGGGTTACTCTGGAGAGGCAAGTCAGAGAAGCCATCTTGCTCAAAGCAACATGAATGCTTGGAGTCAATACCCCTTGGTGATAGATCAAAGCAAAGTGGGAGCAGTTACTAATGCAAGGACAGTCCTGAGGTGCTGTCTCAGACCCAGAATCCTCATAAAACAGTCCTGGCCTCCTGTTTAACCTTTCCTTGGCTCATAGCTACCTGTTCTACCCACAGCCCAGATATCAATAGAAGCTCCCCAGTGAAGGTTCAAACCAGACTTTGGTAGAGTTTGCTTCTGAGGGATAACCTAAGATCCTGGGTCTAAGTGTGCTGTCCTCTTGTGACAGAAACTAGTTATGAGACAAAATTGGCAGGTGACTCATTCATTTGGGTTAATGTGTTGTGAGAAAACTTGGTCTATGGTCTTCTGGGAAATGTTCCTGACTATAAACAGAACCACAGGTAGGGTGGTTTCTTCAAAACTAAACCCAAACAAGGACTCCTATAGCTCCAGTTGCCACGAATCCATCTATTTTGAACCTAAGAACATCCAGCCTCAGACCAAGTTTTAGTCTGTGGTTGGCAGAAACCTGAGATGGAAAGAACTCAAACCCTGACCAGCTGAGTTCCCACCAGCACACCCCAGGTCACACTCTGCTTCTACCAGCCAATCATATCCTTGCTATTCAAAGCAGCTTGAGGGCTTCTTGTTTGCCCATTCTAGCCAGACTGGCTGACATGGCTGTGCATCTAGCTGATCTTCTTTCCCCAACTATTGCTAAGTTCTTGTGAACATTGAAAAGAGCTTGAGGGGGCTGGGGGGCTTCTCAGAGAATAAAGGAGCACTTGCCACCAAGCCTGACAACCTGAGTTTCACTCTTGGGACCTTCACAGAAGGAGAAAACCAATTCCCACAAGCTGACCCATGACCTCCATATATATACGTGTGTGTGTGTGTGTGTGTGTGTGTGTGTGTGTGTGTGTGTGTGTGTGTTTGGGAGGCTTAGAATTCTTATTTTTATTTCATATGTATAAGTGTGTGTGTACAAGGCATCAGATCCCCTTGCACTAGAGTTATGCTGTTTACAAGCCATCACGGGATGCTGGAAACTGAACCCAGATCCTTTGCAAGGGATCTGGGCCATCTCTACAGTGCCCATATATTTTGTTTTTTAAGAGCTTGGGCAGCTCACAGTCTAGATGATTGGTCAAAAACTGACTTTTAAGTGCATGGAAAGCTTTTGCCCTTCCTTCCATTTTTCCTTTCTTCTCTCCTTTTTTCATTTTTCTCTTTCTTTCATGAGTAATAATAACACTTTAAAAGAAAGAAAGAAAGAAAGAAAGAAAGAAAGAAAGAAAGAAAGAAAGAAAGAAAGCAATTCACAGGATAAAGAAAAGACGGGGGAAAAAAAGTTAGGATTACAAAGGAAACCTAAGACCATGTCAATGTTTGCAACTGGGCTGAGAAAATTTACCTTAAATTCTATTTTTAAGCTCAAAGTACAGTGTAAGTCATGGATTTGACATATAATTGGAACTTCTGAAAACGCCCCTGTAATAGGTAAAGTCAGACAGCTGGTGGTTGCTAGGATATTTATATGTTTTGGGTGGAAGAACAGAGTCTTCCACCACACGACCAGAAAAGGAAAATTCCTGCAACAGGGAGCATATTCCCACTTGTGATTCAGGGCACAGCTTAAAGAACAAAGAGTTCACTGTAACCCAAGAAAGCATTGTGTGGGAAGCACGGAGGTTCTTGTACTCACAGATAAGCACTAGGGATACCAGGAATATTAAACACACAGGGTTGTCTCTTCCAGGGAAGAATTCATAACTTGTTATCCACCCAGAAGACTGCAGTCATGGGGAATAGCTGGTATTCTTTGCACTGTCTATGTGGTAGGGATCACATCAGATCCTCTCCCAGATCCTTATCGTGAGTCTGTCAATCTATAAAACCTGTCTCTATGGGAGATGCTGTGTGTACTTCACAAAAGAGTTTCCATGTAGTCACATCTAAGCTTTATTGTGCACACAGGACTGAATTAATTTTCACTAGGAAAGTTTTTGTCAAACTGTGCTGTGCTTAAATATGCCTAAAATAAACTACTCAGGGTCAGACTCCTGTTACTTAGTTGTGTTGAACTGAACTGTCTTCTTGCCTCCTGTGTGTGGATCATTACTCTGCTGGCCATCATTACTCATGCTGGGAGTCACCATGACTCCCACAGAGTTCCTAACCTTAAACGTTGTACCTTAATGAAAATTCTGAAGGTCGCAAGAGTGTGACTTCATCCAGTCAGAAGGGGAAGAATTTTCAATAAATAATAAGCTCTGTCCTTTCATAGATTAAAAAAAAAAAGAGCATATCAGCAAGGTCATAGGATGGACAGATAGACCACAGAACACAGCATACTGTGTGTAACTGTGTCTCTTGTGTCTGCACAGAGGATCAATGTTCTCTTCTTCCCCAGCATCTGGCCATCTCAGACTTACTTCCTTGAGCATCTAAACATAAAATTCAAGGATTCTGTCATAGCCAATGGTAGAAGACAATATTTAGGGTTATAAGTATGTCTCAAGCCTTAACCCCAGGTGTGCCTGCCAGCAAGGTGGATGGTATTGTGAAAATCACTTCCCTCTCTGGGCCTGCACTGTCTCATCCCCCAGTCTTGATAATAGATCATTGGACAGATGAATATAGCTAGTAGCTAGCCAAATGTGATGGTGCATGCACTTGGGAAGCTGAGCAGAAGAACCATGAGTTCAGTTCCAGACTAAACTAGACACTGTCAAAGCAGGGGAAGGAAGAGGAAGAAAGGTAAGGAAAGGAGTTGTCTAAATAGTGGGTGTTGGGATGGTTTATATCAATAATAACTCACTTTTCATTTTTCAGCTACCCCACCCATCCAACATTGCACAACTTCAAGTTCTAACTCAATTTATTGCCAACAGTGTCTGTCTACCATAGGGCGAATGGACAATGTGAAGATTTCATCTTAGATACCCAAAACAGAAAGAACTGTCCTCTCCTAAATCTGCTATCAATCTCCTCTTTAACTTCTGGTGACTTGACAGTGAGCCCACAGCACCAACACAAAGGAAAAGTGAAGCAAATATCAATGTTTTCTTTCTTCCTTGCACTTCAGAAACGACCTCAGAGACAGCGAATAGTAAGCATGGATGGGGTAAGGTGGTGATGACTAGGGACTGGATGAGCATGGAGTCCTTCCAAGGCATGCAGAAAGTTTCTTCTTCAAATATGTACAAAGCCCTGCTCCTAGTCTTCAGAGGCTTACTCCAAACATCTAGCATCCAAGCCAACTCCATGACTCACAAGACCAGAGATAGATGTGCTGGCTCAGAAACACAACCCAACAAGGACCTGGTGGCAGAAATCCACGACAAGATTTTAAAAACATCTACCTGCACACTTCAAGTATCTTCTGAGGAAGAGCAGAGGGAGAAGAGGAGCTGAAAGCTACATCCAGCAAGAGAAACAGCTTGACTTTATCGGAATTCCTTACACCATTTAGGGAAGGTGGTCCTTGACTCTGAATATCACTGCATTAATGTTTCTTACAGGAAGAAATGACACTGTGCTTGTACCGTGAGGCTGATAAGAATTAGGAACAAGTAAAGAGTCAGAGTTATAAGCCCAAGGAAAACACACCATCTATAATCCTGGTGGAACCAGCAGTCAGCTCCAAAAACATCAAGGATTGACTTTACAAGGAAGTTGAGCAAGTTAAGGTATTAAAATCCAAAATTTTCTGACTCATCAAAATATAGAGTAACCACCAACCTTTGTTGTTGTTGTTTTAACTTCCTGCTCATTCCCAGACTTAAGGAACTTTTTGGCAGCTCCTCCCTTTCACCTAACTCATCAACCAATCAGAATTCACCACATACAATCAAATTCACCACTCAGATTCATCCCTGCTAGCTGTATAATACATCCCTGCTAGCTGTGTAATTTACATATGAGTGGGATCAAATTTGTCCATTTCCAAGATATCAAAATCCCTTCTTCAAAACACTACTTGGCAACCCACTTTCCAAACCCTTCTCTGCTGCTAGGAGGTACTATTTTATGTCCCCGTAAGACTTTGCTCATGCGTCCTTCTTCTGTTGTCCCTGCTCAGTATTCTTTGAGCTCATGAAGCAAGGAACTCAACTCACTCCAACTCAGAACAAGGGCAACAACACCATCATCACATTACTTTCAAACGACTTAAAAAAGAGTAGCATGTGTGTCTATATGTGCTGTGGGTAGGATCAGGACATGCTAAGAGCAGGTAAATTCAGAAAGGCAGTATAGAGGTGTAAATTACTCCCCTGGCTTTTTTGTTTTGTTTTTCAGTTTCCCTGGAGTTTCATTTTGTTTCTGTAACAAAGGAATATAACCCAGCAGGCTTTCTCAAATAGCTGGTGCATTCCCAGGCTGAGGCCTATGAGTGTTTCCCTTGCCCAGAGTCACTTCTTCTAATTCTACTACCAAAACCGATTATTGACACCTATAAAGACCAATCATATAACTTAATTGTTAAGAAAAGGCACAGGAAGGTATTATTTTGTTCACATTTATGGAAGAAAAATTGAAGTACACTGATAAGCTAACTCATCAGGAACCTGTACAGGAGCCATGTTAGTGTTCTACTGAGTCCCTCCAACCAGATCTACGTGATCACCCACCAGCTTCTGTATTTTTGGCTCCCACTGGCTCTAGCCTGCCACCCTCTCCAGAGGGCTAACCTGGGATTGCAGAGGACGCTTCACTGAGACTCCAAACTCAAGAGAGTGAGCCCAAATGTGCAGGATTTATAACCTCAATAACCCATAGCAATGGCTACCCCACGCACCTCAGGAGGCCAAGCATTCCTTCCATTTCAGTCAAGTCACAGAAAAGAAATTCTAAATTCTCCCTTATTCCCAAAATCAAACCACTTCCCTCCTCAACATCCTGGTAATCCACACACATGCTTATTGTTTCATCCCACATCCGTTTGGTTGCCATGCATGAGCCACGCTTCTAAGCAAACATTCGTAATAATGGGTTCCTGCTGTTTCCTACTCCTGCAACCACCTCATGTGGTAACCCAGTACAAACAGAGCCCCTGTTGCAGCACCCAGTTCTTTGCTCATTTATCTCTCGTGCTACTTGTAACATGCTAAATTCACACGGTGTGTGAATTTACAAGGCTGGGTTTTTTACGCATAATTTGGTTGGAAGGAGCCTTGAAGTTCGTTCAAGTTTATATTTAGTGACAGGAAGCGTTCACTTTGGCAACATAGTATTGTGACCACCTGAACTATCTTACAGTCCTTCCTTAAGAGAAATGTGTGTGGTCATGGTGTCTGAGCTTCACACAGTCTCTTGAAACTGATCAGGGGGTTATTGTACAACCTTCTCAAATCATGGTTTCATTCCAAGACTAATCATTGGCTGAATAACTATATACCCTGGGTTAAGTGTTATTAATTTTTGGAGTCTGATCATCAAAATCTATAATAACGGGTACAGGAAAGAGGGCACCAGGTAAGCAGAGACAGTGGGTGTAGACAGAGGGTAGGTTGAAGCCCAGCCCAGCATGCATCCTCTCATTTTGCCAATCATGCCATTTGCTGTGGGTCCTGAGGCAGTCTGGAGAATCTGTCAGCAGGGGAGGAGCTCTCAGATGGGGCTTGTAGCATCTGTCATCTGCATGGGCAGCTGCCATCCGCCATTAGGTACAGAAGTATTTCATAATTGGCCATCATTACAGCTATACTGTAAACCACAGGACCCTCAGTTCTGGTTGTATTTTAATGACAAGAACAATCAATTTTTTTAAATGTTTATTTTGAAACCACCTTGGAGAAAGAATAAAAATAAATGAATGAGTGAATGCAAATAGAGCATAAAAGTTAGACTACTTACGCCATTCTACCTCCTTCTCCTGCCTCTCCCTCCCCTCCCTCTCTCTCTCTTCTCTCGCCTCCCTCACTTCTCCCCCTCATCCTCCCCTCTTCCCCTCCCCACCCCTCTTTCTCATCCATCCCCTTGCCCCTTCCCTCCTCTCTCTCCCTTTTCTCCCTCTTTCTCTGAAAAGCAGATGAAGCCCCAATTCATAACAAGAATCTGTGATCAACCTCTGACTTCTCGACTTTAGAACTTCATCCCCTAAGTTGTGTTTAAGAACTTTTAATGAAAGGTTCTCTCATTGTTTTCCATTGGTGAGCTGCCCACCTGGGCTGCCAGGACTTGAGCTCTGGGGAAAATGTGAGGCACTACTCGTCAAGCAGAGAGGAGACTGGCCAAAGCAGGGAGGAGAGCATCAAAAACAAACAAGAATATTATTGAGCAGAACTCTCTCCCTGGGGCTTCCATTCCAGGATATCCAGAAAAGTCCCTGAGTCCCTGAGCTGTGGCACTCAGGTCAACAGAGCCCAAGCGGCCAACACCACCAGCTTGACACCTTACTCAGCGGCTGCCAAGAATAAGAGCCCATGGTGTGACCAACAGGAAAAGGGTGTTCACTTTGGAAAACTGTCTTAGTCTTGTTTCCCAATTAGAGTTAATGAAGAGCTTTATTGTGTTAGCGGTGAGTAATTAATTCATGGGCACTTTAACCAAACAGAGGATGATCTATGTAGACTTAAGATGGACATAATGCTACGAACTCCAGAAACTTTCAGAAACCCAGTCCCCACAGAACACAATCCCAGACAAGCATGGGGCTCAGAAACTGGCTGAAAGCACTAACTTCTGTGACTGCCTTAGCATTACTGGAGGTTTTAAGAGGCTAAGGCCTGGGCTCCTGCAGTCTTAACAACCTAACTAGACCATCTGTTCCCAATATGCTAAGTAAAGTGACAAGTAAAACTGACAAGACATTTATTCGCTATGGCCACATTAGAAAGAAGCAAGCAAAAAGGTCTAGTGCTAGGCCAGTCTGACTCCAGCGTACTGAGGAGGACTTAGAGAGGGAAAAGCTATGAGGTGGGATCCTTCTGATCGTTAGCCGATCATTGTCTTAGCTCCAGTCTATCTGGTAAATTGTCAAAACTGTGGAATTCTCTGCCTGGGAGACCAAACCCTCAGCCCTAACCCTTTTCCTCCCTGAGACATGAGATTCCTGAAGAAATTCCGTTTCCTGAAGGATGGTCATTTCAATACTCTGATAGGGAAAGGAAGTGGCCCAATTATCTCTAGAACCTTTTCTCCTCCACCAGGATGGTCACATTGGTCCATTTGGGCTGCTCTCAAAAAATGACTCAGGCCAGGCAGTGGGGGCCCACACCTTTAATCCTAGTACTCAGGAGGCAGAGGCAGGCAAATCTTTATGAATCCAAGGCCAGCCTGGTCTACAGAGCTAGTTCCAGAAAAACCCTGTCTCAAACCCTCCCCCTTCTCTCTGAAAAAGCTTCAGATTGGATGTTCCATGGACAACAAAAATTGGTTGTTCACTGTTTAGGGACTCTGATCAAGGTGTCAACAGATTCAGTGTCTGGGAGGGCTTTTCTTCTGTGTGATAGACAGCACCTTCTTGATGTATCCTCACATGTCGGAAAGGGCAACACTACTCCCTACACCTCTTTCTTATAAAAGGATGTTCTGCTAATGCAGACAACTCAAGTAATTCGCTTTCATTAAAATTAAAACCAAACAGCGTAATTACATCTAATTGATAAAAACTTTAAGGAGTTAAAGTAATTAAGCCTGCTTTCAGAATGCCTCAGATACGTGTGAACAAGGCACAGTCAATGCCTCGCACATGTGAAGCGAGAACTTCCTCCACCAGGCTTCATTGGTATAAGAGTTCACTCTCAGCCAGGGTGCTGGTCATCAAAGTCAGTATTTTGTTCTGAGATAAACTAGAGTTTCTCACCTTTGCTGAACATGCTCCTAGTTTCTAGACACAAGACAACTCCCTGGAAAAGGTCTTTGGCCAGGCACAGGAAGAATGGAAGACAATTCCACAAATTGATCCAGAAAAGCCCTACCCCTGAGGTACACAGTACATGGTGTGCCTTGTACTCAGTCCTAGTCTGTGGAACCCTCTGTGCCCACAGGCAGCTGTTCTCTCTCATCCTCCCTTCACTGTGGTGACCTGGGGTAACTGGGCTGTGAGGAGAGAATGCACTTCTAATTTCTTTATGTTGATGTGCAGCTGCTATCACTTCCTTAAACCGGAGCCTGGCAGAAAGACACAGACAAAAACATTGTTATTACACGTGATCCTGCCATTCTGTGGGGGTGTGACCATGTCCACAGAATCCACAGAGCCCAAACCCTTGCTCCTGAAGAGTACCCAAGCAACAGGAGGGAGGGGAATGTAGGGAAAGGATGATATCAGAACATCGCCAGAAGTCAGCCCCAGACGTACTCATGTGGCAACTTTACATGATCACTGGTGCTTTCCAGAGCTTTCTCTGTTAGATTCCGATAAAGATTCTGATAAAAGAATCAACTCATTTAGGAGGAGCAGTATTAATAGTCACATACGATTCCAAGGGCACTGTGATGGAGAGCTTTATGACAACTTCACACAAGCTAAAGTCATCTGAGAGGAGGGAGCCTCAATTAAGAAAGTGACTCCATATGATGGAGTTGTAGGCAAACCTGTAGAACATTTTCTTAATCAGTGACAGATGAGGGAGGGCCCAGCCCATTGTGGGAGGGGCCACCCCGGGCAGGTTGTCCTGGGTACTATAAGAAAGCAGGCTGAGCAAGCTATGGGAGGCAGTCCATGGCCTCTGCCTCAGCTCCAGGTTCCTGCTCTGTTTGAATTCCTGACCAGACTTCCTCCAATGATGGACATTGGATACAGAAGTGTAAGCCAAATAAACCCCCTTTTCCCCAAATTGTTTGTTCATGGTGTTTCATCACAGTATTAGTAACCCTAAGGCAGGCATTCACCACTAAATTAAATGTTATTGTTTAAAATATGAAGTTCACTAGGGTTTTGGGGTCTTCAATGGGTCTTGACAAACATGCAGATTGTGACTCAATTGGCCTGGGTAAAGCATGAAAATATGCATTTTACACTAGCTCCCAGGACAGGTGACTGTAGCTGGTTTGAGGCCATGCCTTTTGGGCATTAGTATTATTTACAAACATGTGTCTTTGTGTGGGTATCATTACACACAAGTGCAGGTGTCTGTGGAGCACGGAAGAGGACATCAGATCCTGGACGTACAGGCAACTGTGACTTGGGTATAAGAACCAAACTCGGGTCCTCTATGAGAACAGTAAGCATGCTTGCACATACTGTTCCAGCCCGAGGCTGTAATTTTAAGCAAGACTCTGAGCTGCACTGATAAAGGCATGTGACTCTACAAGAACATGGCCTACTCCAGGAAGCAGTCAGTATACTTAGTGCCGAACAGGAATGGGCTACAACAAAAGCTTTAAACCGTGCAACCCTGAAATACTGAGGGGAGAGGCAGACAAGGCCTAAAAATAAAAATCATGTGTTATCTGTTAATCAATATGATAAAATTGCTAGAATATAAAATAAAGTCACAAATACATAACATTTTACATGACAAAGTAAAAATATTGAACAACAGCCAAATGATTTTACTGACTTGCAAATAAGTTTGAAAATCCAGACAAAATTTACTACAATGCAAAGGATATAAACTCCTAATTTAAGACACAAGAAAGACAATTTGCAGTTCTGAAAAAATATTTGTAAAGTTGTATAGCCCAAACTCAAGGGCTAGAGAGCATTATAGATGGGGTCTTTAGAACCCTCAAAGAATACATATTTAAGTGCTTACCAAATTTTCCAAAAATAAGGAATGGAAACTTCCAGCTACTTAAACAAAACCACATAATACACTAACTCCAAAAATTGCCAGAAGATGAATTCAGGAACAATAGGAAACTTTGTTCCAATTTTACTTCTAAACACTGACACAAGAATCCTAAGTAAAATTTTAGGGATAAAGATTTAGCCAGTATTTTTAAAGACCTAGGACAGGGTGACTAGAGAAATGGCTCGGCAGTTAGGAGGATTTGTTGTTCTTACATACAACCTAGGTTTGGTTCCCAGCACCCACATGATGGCTCACAACCATTCATAACTCCAGCTCCAGGGGGCCTGATACTCTCTTCCAACCTCTTCAGACACCAGGCACAACACGCGTGATGCACATACACATATCCAAGCAAACTCATATACATAAAACAAAAAAAAAATAAATATTTCTTAAAAAAATTTTTTAAAAAGGCCCATGACAAAATCAATCCATTCTTGGAATTCACCATTGGCTTAATATCAACAAATTATCGCACTCTAGGAGCAAAGGAGAAAACATGTTAACTAAATAGGTAATTTTTTTTAAAGGTACCTGTAAAGTCCAACATCAAGAGCTGGTTGTCAAGCCCAGTGTCATGGACTACACCTTTCATCCCAGCATTTGAGGTGTGAAAGCAAAAAGGTTATGAATTTAAAGCCAGTCTGGGTGATACAGCAAGACCCTGCCTCCTCCTCCTCATCATCGTTATCATCATCATCCATGTCCTGGAGAGGTGACTCAGGGTTAAGAGTACACACCACTCCTGCAGATCACTCTAATTCAGTTTCCATTCTCACAGGGTGGCTCGCAAACACCTGTAACCCCAATTTCAGGGCCTCTGACAACTCTGGTTCAAACACCTGTATGTCCAGTTTCCGGAGATATGACACTACATGCACCTGGTACACATAAACTCACACATATATATATACATATATATATATATACACATATATATGTGTATATATATATGTATATATATACATATGTGTATATACGTATATACATACGTATATATATATAATTTTTTAATTAAATTTTAAAAAGCATCATCAACAACACACACACACACAATGATAGTCTTACAAATTCTAATTCCTTAAAAGAAAAAAAAAAAGATTCAGTTGTTCAAACAAAGCTACAGCAATCAAAGCACTGATACTGGAATTAGGATTAGACATTGGCCAATTGAATGGAATTGGGAGTCTAGAAATAAACCCAAATAATTAAGGTCAATTGACCTCAGTTTCTCAAGATAATCATTGGGGAAAGGAAGATTCTTCACTGCATGATGCTAATACAACAAGCTATCCACAGGAAATTTTGATCCTGCTTCATCTCACACACACAAATTAACGACTGGGGGCTGGAGAGATGGCTCAGTGGTTAAGAGCACTGACTGCTCTTCCAAATGGACCCAGGTTCAATTCCCAGCACCCACATGGCAGTTAACAACTGTCTGTAACTCCAAGATCTGACACCCTCACACGGACATACATGCAGGCAAAAACACCAATGCACATAAAATAAAAATAAATAGATTTTTTAAAAACTTAACAACTGGTGATGTGATGGTGCACACCTTTAATCCCAGCACTTGGGAGGTAGAGGTAGGCAGATCTCTGTGAGTTCGAGGCCAGCCAGCCTGATCTACAGAGTGAGCCCCAGGACAGCCAAGGCTGTTACACAGAGAAATCTTGTCTTTAAAAAAAAAAACCTCAAAACTAATGAGTGATGATGTAACATAGAAGTCACACCTATAAATTCTCAGAAGAAAATATAAAAAATAAATGTTCATGACTTTGGTCCTGGCAATGGCTTCTTATCTACACCACCACCTTATGATATTTAAAATGTTTTACTCAAGAGATACCATCAAGGACATGAACAGAGAGGCAGTGTCACACTCCCACAGTCCCCAGACGCAGCAGTCTGAGGAAAGATGATCAAGAGGTTAAAGCTAGCCCCAAGTGTATGACAAAAGGCCCTGTCTCAAAACAAACCAAAACAGTAAAAATATAATCCACAGAAAAAAAATTTATAAATCACATGTCTTGACAGGTGTTCACATGCATACATAAAGAGCTCAAACTACTCAAAAATAAAGAAATAATCCAACTTTAAAATAGGAGAGGAATCTGAGTATTCTCCATGGTCATAAGCACCAGGAGCAATAATAGTCAGACCAGCATCAAAAGCCACTGGGTGCAAGTCATTACATGCAAACCATTACATACTGGAAAGATTTGAAAAACAATGTGGCAATCCCTTAAAGAGATAAGCACCGATTGCCACAAGCCCAGTAATCCTACAGAACTGAAAACACGTGTCCACACAAAGGCCTCTCTTGCCTTGTTCCTAGCCGCATTGTTTGAAATAACCAAGAAGAAATTATCCAAATGGGGAGTGGCTGCCTCTGGGAATGTTTGGAGTCATGAAAACTCTGTGGGATTGATTTTGCCATAGTTATATGGCTTTATTGCTAGAATGAAAAATGATTGGGGTACATGCTTAAAAAGGTGGATTTTTGTGGCTTGTGAATGTCATCTCAGTTTAGTTGTTACTTAAGAGCAGATTTTCTAGTAAGCACTGGGTGACATTTCTGTGTCCTTTTAAGGGCTTGAGTTGATAGGCAACATGGAAATATCGCTCTCTGGAGACTGAGCAGGGGCAAAGCTGAGATGATAAAACCAGGTTAATCTTCTATTAGTAATTCTCATGAAAATGGGATTATTTCTGACCCACTTTAAAGCTCGCCAGCCTGGATGCCTCTCAGCTGAGGAAGTCCAGGTCTCAATTCTATAGAAACAAGCAGATGCCTAAAGAAAGCTGTCTGAAAGGCTAGTAAACTAAGCGTTGTGATTCCTTTGCCTACCAACATGTGGACGTTCACATCTTCTACAAAGCAGAGCTCACAGGGTGTTGAGATTATTAGATGAGTTATAACTAGTACATAGTACCATGTAAATATAATTAATTGATGAGTGTTGTCTGCCCTTGAAGAGCTGAATGTGTGATTCTGCAAAAGAAAGGGAGAAACTCAGGCATACTAATACCTGATCCTCTAATGGAAGTGAAGAGAATGCTCAGCTGTCTTCCCACAGAAAGATGTCCTGGTCTCAGGGACTGTCTATCACTACTTCTACACCTACCCAGTCAATACTCTAAGGACCAAGATGTCTGCCTACTCAACTCTCCACCATCCTTGACAGAAGCCAGCTCTCTGCCTCTCTCATGGAGAAAATTACATCACTAACCTGATTTGCAAGTTTTCCAGAGTTAACTCTTTATCATAGTTCTTCTCACACAAGCTAAGGAAGGATCTTGCTCAAGATCTCAAAACCATGCCCCTTCCAATGTATGCTGGCTCCCAGTCAAACAAGGTGAAAATGTATTTTGTGTTGAGTTGCCAGAGTTCAGGATGTGCCACATTAGGTAAAGTGTTTTCTCTCCATACATTTTGAAAAGACTATTGTGAGAGTGAAACAATGAGCAGAAAGTGTGACCACAAGGCTTGTCTCATCTCATACTTCCTACAGTTTAAAGTATGTAACCGGACATGGTGACACATATCTGTAACCCCAGACCTCAGGCCTCAGGTTGGTGCAAGAAGATTTTGACTTTAAGGCCAGTTTAGGTTACACAATAAGGCCTTGTCTCGAAGAACAAAAGAAAAAAAAAGAAAGAAAGAAAGGAAGGAAGGAAGGAAGAAAAAGAAAAGAAAAAAGATTTGCTTTATAAACATATATATACATACAATAAAACAGATGTTTGCAAAATGGCTCAACAGTTAAGAGTGAGTACTAGAGGGAGGGAGGGAGGGAGAGGGAACTGGGATCGACATGTAAAATAATAAATTAAATAAGAAAATGCTTTGACTCCAAAATTTAAATTCAAGGACAAGTTACTGAGGAAAAGATTTCTATTTTTGTTTCCACAGAAAATGAAAAGCTGTGGATTCCTTCCAGACTAATGTGGTTTGATCAAGCCAGACTGCCTGAAACAGAGTACCAGGTGATCCTACATTCAAAACAGCTGGACAAAGCAGCCTTACAGACTACAGCCAGGATATCTGCATCTTCTTAGAATCCCCCATGACAGCACCCCTTACCAGCAGGAAGTAGTTTGGAAAGAACGACGCCCAAATTCCCAAATATTGTCTATAAATGTTTGTTTTCATTTAAATGGACTTGGTTATATAAAATAAATTAAAAAAAAAAAAAGAGTGAGTACTAGAACCAAAAGTTAAAAAATAAAGCTGGGCTGGGCATTGATGGCTCACGCCTTTAATCCCAGCACTCGGGAGGCAGAGGCAGGCAGATCTCTGTGAGTTCGAGGCCAGCCTGATCTACAAGAGGGAGTTCCAGGACAGGCCCAAAGCTACACAGGGAAACCCTGTCTTAAAAATCAAAAACAATACAAAAAGAGGAGTACTTGTCTTGCAGAGAACCTGAGTTAGGGCCCTAATTCAGGTCCCAGTAACCATGTCACAGGACTCACAACTGCCTCCAACTCCAAGTCCAGGGCATCTGATGTCATCTCTTCCTCCGGTGCACCCACAAGCATGTTTTCAAACACACACACAATAGCGTGTTACCGAGTAGACATATTGGTCTGCAGAATATAACAAGTATTGATAATTATTAATATAATGAATGTGAACAAACACCAGAGACATAGTGAAGACACCTAACGTTACCTATCCCCAGGGAGCTCTTCCTTTAGACTCTAGAGGGCAAGGAAGTGACCTAACAGTAAAGGCAACCTGCAACTCCTACGTATGAAGGAGCAATCTAGAGGTAGAGGACAGTGCGTATGGCAACTGCAGCCAGATGGTGACTGGAGCACTGGCCTCCCCATCTGTGTCCAAAGCAGGGGGATCTTCATTTTTCTAACACAGTTTTGAGGCAACCTACCCTACACATTTCTTCTTCAATGATTGTTGAATCTATTACAAAAAATATATTTAATGTCAGAGCTCTATGACTCATGCCTGTAATCCCAGCACTGGGGAGGCAGAGCAGGAACAGAATGGCACTCCCCATGCATGGCAAGTTTGAGGCTAGACTGAGCTTTAGGGAAACTCTGTCTTTAAAAAAAAGATTCTAGGCTTCATGGCCCATCTGTGTTCTTAGGATGGTTAGTAAAGTACACTGTGATCCTCTGGCAGTCTCTCAATGATAGATATCCTAGCCTAATCAGGAAAGGTTTAAAAGTCCCTAATTTCTACGGGGGAGCAGGCTAGAAACATCTCTTTATCAGTCTCGTGACACATTGAAAGCACATCATTGAAGAGTTGGAGACACCCAAGTTTGCCTTTAATTTCATCTGGCTGAAGTGACAGGCCATCTTTGTAAAACAGCCCACAGTCTGTTTTTTAGTAAATTCTACCATCAAAGAAAACTTCTTATTTTTCAGACATTTTTTAGAAATTACAAATACTATCAGTGTTTTGGAAATGGTAACATAAGAAAGAAGAAAAGGAGAGGAAAGGGAAGGAGAGAATGGGGAGGGGCAGATGCAGAAAAGACAGACATGGGGGAAACAGAGAAAGAGGGGTATGGGGGAAAGAGGCAGACAAACAGGCAGACAGGGCAGAGATGGAGAGAGGAAGAGAAAGAGACATAGAAAGATGAGAGACAGAGACTGGAAATCCTTTGTGGTCCAGGCTCTGATGGGGCTCTGTGAGGCCCAGTTGACCATCTTGGAGTACTGCTCTCTGGTAAGAGACTGGGTCGTTACCTCTCCTGGCTGCAGGACAGATAAGCACTGATAGATTCCCAGCTGTGCCCTGAGAAAGTCTTTTCACAACCAGAGGCATCAGTTTATCACAAAGAGATCTCTGACCCACTGGTAACAAGGAGAGCCTCAGCACATCTCCAAGACCCAGGACCCAAAGGCCAAGAAGCAGTTGGAGTATTTTCTAAGTAAAAATTAAGACATTTTCAGTTTGTTTTTTTAAAAAGGGGAGGTCTTTAGTTGGATTTCCTGCCAGTTGTTTGAAATTGCATGCATAAAATAAACTTTATTAAAAATCCTTTAGTTGCCACTATAGGTGCCAGCAAGGACTAGTGTGCTTCTTGGGTAATACTAAGATCAAAAGCGGGGAACTCTTAAACTTTTGTTTTTGTATCCTTTAAAAAACAAGTTTCTTTTATTTTTTTGAGATTATAATTACAACATTTCTCTCTTCTCTCCCTTACCCCCGCCCTCCCATATACCCTTCTTTGTTCTCTTTCAAATTTATGGCTTCTTTTTTCCTTAAGTGTTGCTATGCACATACAGGATCAGGGAGTTTGCTGGGAGATTGTGTCTCCTAGGAATGTCAGAAACCCATAAAGTCTCCCAACAAGACGACCTAAACATGAGCTGAGCAAGAACACAGGGAAGTCCACAGCATTCTGTATCCTTACACTCACGTCTCTTCAGTCTCTCTGCACCCACCCCTGCCTTCGAGGCTTCGCCTTCATGGATGGGGATTTACCTTACACACGAGTGTCCACACTTCACCAATACCCTTTCTTCCTCAGGCCTGAGCCTCCTTGGTTCTCTCCCTGTGCCTGCCCAATTCTGGGTTCAGGAGAAGCCGCAAGGCTTCCAAGATTCAGTCCCATGCCGGGCCAATTCCAGACTGTGGGTGAAGATCAAGTTCCTGGTTCCCTGAGGTTTCATAGCACCAGCCAAGCTGCACCTCGGGTGGCTTTTGCCTCTTAAACTTTCTAAAGGGTGCTTTCTGGAGCAATGTTAGACTCCCAGCAAAGGTGAGTGGAGGGTGGAGAGTGCAGCGCACACTCTCTGTGCAGAGGGCCATTTCACACACAGAGCTTCCAGCTATCACCATCAATGTCCCAAGATGTGACATACTTGTCACAGCTTTTCCTATCATACTCTGGGTGTCTTCTTTTGATGAATTGTCTACCAGATCTTTTGAATAAAGTTGTTTTTCTAACGTTAAGTTTCAAGGATTCTCTGTATATTTTGAGAACTGAACCCTTAAAAACATCTTTTACAAATATTTTATCCTAGTCTGAGACTCACCTGTTCAGTCTGTTGGCAATGTGTCTCTCAAGGAAGACATTCCCATTTTCATGAAGTCCAAACACAATGAACTGAGCCTCTCATCACCACATCTCTGGTCATCTAGATTTTCTGTCATTATCTTCTACCAACCTGTAGTTTTGCATTCTACATTTAGTCCGCAGCACACTTTGAGTTACAGAGTCTGGGTTGGGTTTTGCTTGTGAGCATCTAGTGGTTCAGTGCACTGACTGGTCTACCTTTGTCCCTTTGTAAAATGTAGTCAGCTAGACAGATGTTCTTTGGTTTGTGATATAGTGATAAACCCATCATAAATTTTGGAAATGTACCTAATGTACCCAATCTACCAAACATCAGAGCTTAGCAGAATTTGGCTCACTGTTCAGCCTCCCCTGTGAACTCCAAGATCTCACCTGAAGCTACATCTTTACTGCTTCCCAGAACCTTGGAAAAGTATACTGCCACATACAATAGGAAAGCCTCAAAGCACCAAGGATAGTCTCTACTGAATGAATGGGCATTGCCTTCTCATCACTGTAAAGTTGAAAAGTTGTAGGTCAAATCACAGTAAGTCAAGAACCATCTACATGTATCTAAGCCTGTTTCTGGGATGATTATCCCATCCTGTTGATCTATTTATTCTTTTGTTAATACTGTGCTTTCTTTACTAGTGAAATGTCTTAGTTCATTTTTGTTACTGTAACTTAATACCTGAGTCAATTTTATTTATAAAGAAAAGAAACTTAGCTGGGTGGTAGTGGTGAATGCCTTTAATCCCAGCGCTTGGGAGGCAGAAGCAGATAGATCTCTGTGAGTTTGAGGCCAGCCTGGTCTACAGGAGCTAGTTCCAGGACAGCTTGGGCTACACAGAGAAAACTTGTCTTGAAAAACCAAAGAGAGAAAAAGATAGAAACTTATCTGGAGACTTAGGAGTGTTATTCTGTCATCCTCATGGTCTTGGTAAAAGTTCAGTTAGTGATGAATGGTATCACAACTCTAGGCGTACACAAGGAAGGGATTCAGGAGAGGTATCTGGCTTGCTTACAGCAACATAATGAAACCTGCAGTCAATCACTTCTAGTCAATATTATGCTAGACATTTACTGTAGAGGAAATAGTTACCTATCCTACATTATTTACAGTACATAAAAAGCACAAAATAAAGAACACTGAAAACAATAATCTAGCTGTCTTAGTCAATTTGTGTAGCTATAACAAAATACCAGAAACTGGATAATTCAAAAAGAACAAAATTTTATTACATATAATTCTGGAAGATGAAGAATGCACTCCAGGTATTGGCAGTCCCTGCTTCTGAGATAACACCTCTTACTGTATATAGGGGAAGAACTGTAACGAGTACGGTTTTTCCGCCTGCTGCCCGGTCTTGTCCTGCTACCACGCCACCAGCCCCAAATAACACACAGAGACTCTGTATTTGATACAATACTGTTGGCCCGGTTACTTGTTACTTATCGGCTAGCTCTGCCTTTAATTATTAACCCATTTCTATGTATCTTCACATGGCCTTCTCTTACCGGGGAGGCGGCTGGCGTCCAGCTCTCTCCAGACTCTCCATCTTGACCCCTCCTTCCTACTTCCTATTTCCTCCTTGTCTCCTAGTCCCTCCTATCTTCCTTTCCTATTGGCCAACAGTGCTTTATTATTAACCAGTATGAGAAACATATACAGAATGACATCTCTCATCATCTCCTCTTTTCTGTCTAAATAAAAAGAAGGGTTTTAACCTTAACATAGCAAAATATATCACATAACAGTTATCAAATAAGAATCACAGTTAACACTATTTAGTCCATTAACATTTAGCAAGATTTGAAGAAAATATTCCATCATCTATTCTATCTTTGTGTGTCTAAAGTCTAAGTAACTTACCTTTAAACCTAACTAAGGAAAACTATAACCATAACTATTTGTCTTTAACTCCATCAAAGACCACAGAAGGATAGTATATAAACTCTAGAAATGACAGAAACAACTCACTGCCTGGTCACCCGAAGTTCTTTTGTAATCTTCTATCTTCAGCCCATAGGCCATAGTGTGTCTGGCAGACCCTTCAGCAAAGCAGGAAACTTTAAACTGTCTTCTTGTATTGGCAGTTTGTCAGTCACTTTCCTCTGTGTCCTGTAGACTGTCTGGCAGACTCTTCCATGAAGCAGGAACTCTGTAGCAATGTCCATCTTGAATTAGCAGTCACTTTTCTGTGGATCCTGCATGTCCAGTTTATACAGCATAAAGTCAAACAGTCCAGACAAGAGCAATATCTTGTCCAAATGGCTAGTCTTGCCATATTGGAAGCAAACTCTATAACGAGTTTCTTCAATGTCCATCTTCCTTTCTGATGTAGGTGGTGTTGCCAGGAACAATTATGTCTCATTGTCAAGTAAAACCCTAAACCATTTTAAATGCCATATTCTGTAGGTCTTTGAAAGGTTTGAAGAATTCCTATCTATCTCAAATACATCTCTGTATATCTAGAAAACCTAACTCACCTAGCTATAAGTTTTGACTATTATAGGTAACTATCTAAAATCTGTACTAAAATATACATTACATTTCTAAATGAGCTATATAAACACAACATCTAAACAAGAGGAGAAATATACTTAATCACAAAATTGACCTTAAATGGTATCAATAAATGAAAATCTATTCCAAAACAAAGTAATCAATAAATGAAAATCCATTCCAAAACAAAGTATTCATATCTATACCATAAAGAACCATGTGTCCTCACATGAAAGAAGGGAGTAAAAGGCCAAAGGAAGGCAAAGCATCCTTCATCACACTAATTCATTAGTGATGATGAAGTTCTCATGACCAAACAGGTCCCCAAGGCCTCCCTTCTCAATGTGCCTGCATCATCAGTTGTATTGCTAACACATGGATTTTGAGGGATACCTTCATGCCACCACACTAACCAAAGACCAGGTTGTTGATAGTTAGGCAAAGCATGATTAGAGTTGAAGTTTAGTTTAAAGAAAGTGGTGGTGTCTTTTAAGCCCTGGATCATACCTGCTAGGTGAGTAATGTACCACTGAGCTACACTCACAGCCCAAATGAGTAATCCATGAGAGAAGACCACCCACATCAACCCTGCAAGTCAATCCATTCACTGTGGTTGTCAACACTTCTGACCTGAGGAAGAAGCATCAAAGGTAACTGCCATGACCCTCTGTGGCCATAAATTAATTCATGGTTTAACGCAAACAACTGTTGCATTCACACTAACCTTTTCAAAGTGAGATTAGCTCACTTTGCCAATAAGATAGATGTGTTAGTATTTACACTAATAAAGAATATTGTGTAATCATGTCATACATGTATATGGCAAATTTCCAAAATGTTTTGGTAATGGTGTCTCACTGTAGTTTCCTTCGTAATCAGCTTTCTTTTATTGTATTCATTGAAAACGGTATTCTGAAAAGGCTTCCTCAGACTTCATCAGACCGCCAAAAGGAACGCTGCAGGGAAAGCCTTCAAACCTCTGAGCTGGAAGGGGGTGTGGGTGCAGAAACAGTGGAGTCTGGCAGCTCGCAGTTTACCTGAGAAGGCACACATAGCCACTGCACAACCTTTGGCAGCTGTATACCGTCCAAAGGTTGGAGCCAGCTCAGGCAACCTCACAAGCTTGTTTGTGCTCCGAGTTTCTCATCACAAAGTTCAGAAGGCTACCTGCTCCTGCTTGTTTTAATACAAATGACCTAATCTGTAATTAGGCCATGACTCCACCTGCATTCTGGTGTGTGCTCCTAAAAGGACAGAATCCGCCTTTTTTTTTTCTTTTTCTTTTCATGGAATGGAAATCTGTGATCTTTTATTAAAGTTTGTCATCTTTGGAGCTGGGGAGATTGCGTAGTGGGTAAAATGCTTGAACACAAGTATCGGGGATCTGATCACCAGGACCCATATAAAAGTCATGTGGGGTGAAAGGCACATCATGGAGATTCACTGGCCAGCCTGTCTAGGTGAAACCATGAGCTCCAGGTTCACAGAGAGACCCTGCCTCAAAAACTAAGGTGGAGAGTAATAGAGGACGACGATGAACATTGACTCCAGACCTCCAGACAGGTATGTGCTGGTAAGCACTCACAAGCACACACACAAATGGTATCATCTGTATTAAATTAAAGCTGTGCTCATTAAACTAAAACCTCCTTTAGTTTTAACACTACATGTGCTGTTCCTTGGTATGTGAGTGAGACTTTGCTGAATCAGATAATAGTTTTCAAGTACCAGAAGACTCAGGCAGAAGCAAGACAGTGGTAGAAAGCTTGTTTAGTGTGCATGAGCGTCTATGTTCAATCCCCCCAGTGTTAAAATATTAATAATTTGTTGATTAATCTAAGAAAGAAATCACAGGGCAAAGAGCTAGGACATGTTTATAATATTAGCTAGGAAGTAGAGAGAAGAGGATTCAAGAGCCCAAGGTCATCTCCAGCCTGGACTAACAGATGGCTTTGACTCAAAAAAAAAAAAAACTAGAGCTAAAATGTTTGTGCTGTTACCAATGTTATGGTTGTTGACACTAAGCACTGTAAATTCATTATTTGCCTTATTAGCATTCTGACCCTTAGTTGATTAAGTCTAACCAATCCCAATCAGTGAGCAGTAATTCAAGCCATGAGTTGTATGTTGAGCTGCCTGCCATGGAGAAACCCACCGGAATATTTTACTTACTTGGGACATCTGTGGCCTGCAGTCATGCACACACATAGCTTCGCCCATCTGCAGCACTATCTGCTCTCCGAGGGTCCCTCACAGCCCCTACAGCTGCTACAGGTGAGGGCTGTGGTTGTCCTAGATCTGTCTGCCTGGCTTGGAGGGAAGACAAAGGATACTTTACATACTTGGCAAAAGAAAAGACCACATTAAAGTGAACCTGTGGGACCAGTCTGGGAATTTAAAGAAGAAACAGTCACTGCTGTCTGGGGCAGTACAGAAATTTCCTGTTGACTTGAAGGAGAATATAAGGCAGCCTGGGGCTTGGCTGGAGGCAGGCAAGGGTAGATTGGAGAAAAGGAAGGACTCCAGGAAGGTCCATGAAAGGTAAAGCTTGCTAGGTAAAGTGAAACTTCTAAAGGCCAGGTCACCAAGCTTGAATTTGATCCAGCAAATAAACAAAGGTCATTTTAGAGCTTCATAAAAACAGACAGTTTAGGGGTGGCATGAACACAGAAGCCTGGTGGCCCCAGGGCAGGAATTTCAGAAAGTATTGTGGTGGCCTAGTTTCAAACATAGAGGTGGCTGGTGACCTCTATGTCTGTCTGTAAAGTTCTGGCCAAGTAAGCACAAAGACCTGAATGCAAACCTCCAGCACACACATTTTTTTAAAAGTGCAGTTTTACACTTGGAATCCCAGGTGGGTGGGGCCAGGAGTGTCCCTAGACTTCCTGGCCAGCCAGCCAATCAAATCAGCTAGCTTCAGGTTCAGCGAGAGACTTCTCTCAAAAATGACATGGAGGTTCTGAGGAAGACATCTAACCTCAGTCTTTGCCCAACACACATAGGAATGTGCACACACATGAAGGGATCAGTGACTTCAAAGACCACAGAAGGATAGTATATAAACTCTAGAAATGACAGAGACAACTCACTGCCTGGTAAGTCATCTGAAGTTCTTCTGTAATCTTCAGCCCATAGGCCATAGTGTGTCTGGCAGACTCTTCAGCAAAGCAGGAAACTTTAAACTGTCTTCTTGTAGTGGCAGTTTGTCAGTCACTTTTCTCTGTGTCCTGCAGACTCTATGGCAGACTCTTCCATGAAGCAGGAACACTGTAGCAATGTCCATCTTGAATCAGCAGTCAATTTTCTGTGGGTCCTGCATGTCCAGTTTATACAGCACAAAGTCAAACAGTCCAGACAAGAGCAGTATCTTGTCCAAATGGCTAGTCTTGCCATATTGGAAGTAAACTCCATAACAAGTTTCTTCAATGTCCATCGTCCTTTCTGAGTCAGGTGGTGTTGCCAGGAGCATTTATGTCTCACTGTCACGAAAAACCTAAACCATTTTAAATGCCATATTCTGTAGGTCTTTGAAAGGTTTGAAGAATGCCTATTCATCTCAAATACATCTCTGTATATCTAGAAAACCTAACTAACTTAACTATAAGTTTTGACTATTATAGGTAACTATCTATAATCTGTACTAAATTATACATTACATTTCTAAATGAGCTATAAAAACACAATACCTAAACAAAAGGAGAATATACACATCACAAAATTGACCTTAAATTGTATCAATAAATGAAAATCCATTCTAAAACAAAGTATTCATTTCTATACCATAATCCCCTTTTTACCTTTAAAAAGAGATCGGTTGTGGTCACTAACCATTTATAACCAAGTCCATTTAAATGAAAACAAATATTTATAAATAATATTTGGGAATTTGGGCGTCGTTCTTTCCAAACTACTTCCTGCTGATAGGGGGCGCTGTTATTGGGATCCTAAGAAGACTCAGAAATCCTGGCTGTAGTCTGCAAGGCTGCCTTGTTCAGGTATACTGCAATGGGAAGGCATCTTCTCTTTGTGGCACTCTTGCTAAAACTGCTTCAGTCTAACCAGAAGTAACCTCAGAAAAGCCCAAATTGAGGGAAAGTATAAAAAATACCAGTAGCCTTCAAAAATGGCGATTTAGAGCTGGCCTCATGGATCAGTGGAAAGGTGCCTGCCATCAAACCTGATTATCTCGGACCCCTGTGTTAAAGAGAAAGAACATCTCCTACAAGTTGTCTTCATCCATACACATAATAAATAAATGTAATTTTTAAGGAAATTTTTTAATGTCAGAGTAATATAAAACAAAGAAAGCTGAGAAAGAGTCATAGGTTAGAGGAGACCAAGGACATGAGCAAAAAATCTTGGATTGCATCCTGGAACAGAAAAGGAAAGTTAGAGGGATGATTGAACTCCAAATAAAAGTTAGAAGCTAGTTAATAGCTTCACATTCATATTCTCTGAACTGAGAGCTATGGAGAAGGCTCAATCTGTAATGTCCTTGCTGCTCAGACACAGAGACCTGAGTTCAGTCCTCAGTGCCTACATAAGAGCCAGGCATGGTATCAACCTCCAAGCACACCCATACACACACACATTTACACACAGACACATGGCTGCAGGGGAGGATGGAAGGCATTAAAAAAAAAAAAACCCAGTAAAACAAACAAAGCAAAATGAATGACAGACTCAGCTTCTAGAAAGTTTGAACAGAGGGGACAAAACCCTGCAAGGGCTAAAACCCAGAGGGTGTTACAGAATCAGGCATTGTGTTGGATCCAAGCTTTAGGGTTCCTAATCTTCAGTGTCTTTCATGCATGGGCACTAATGTTCTCTGAGCCTCAAATCCCATGTCTTAAAGTAGGGCTGCCAAGGACGGCATCCCAGCAAATAGAAATTGGTAAACTAAATTATCTATATGCAAAACAATTAAATCATGAATTTTCTCCTGATGTTATAAAAAAAAAACTAGCTTAAATGGGTTTCAAGTCT
Source organism: Phodopus roborovskii (assembly GCF_943737965.1). Classification (NCBI taxonomy): domain Eukaryota; kingdom Metazoa; phylum Chordata; class Mammalia; order Rodentia; family Cricetidae; genus Phodopus; species Phodopus roborovskii. Next base: position 31,557,440 of record NW_026125295.1, on the reverse strand, counting down.
AAATGTAAAATGAAAAAATGAAAAACAGTAGGACCTTTAACAGAAAACATAAGAGAATGGTCTCCTCCTGACATCATATTCGGCAGTGATTTTTTTTTAAAGATTTATTTGTTTGGAAAGATGCTCAGTGGTTAAGAGCACTGACTGTTCTTCTGGAGGACCCAGGTTCAATTCCCAGCACCCACGTGGCAGCTCACAACTAACTGTAACTCCAGGATCCAACACTTTCACACAGACATACATGCAGGCAAACAGCAATGCAAATAAAATTTAAAAAAAGAAAAGACTTATTTCTTCAATTAATTTTATGTATTTGTATGTGTGTCTGCAGTATATATTTATAGCACATGTGTTCAGGTGACTGAAGAGGCCAGCATAAATCACCAGATCCCCTGGATATGGAGATACAGGGGTTGTGAGCCACTCAATGCAGGCGCTAGGAACTGAACCCAGATCAGGTAGAAAAGTAGCAAGTAATCTTAACTGTTGAGCCATCTCATCCCTTGTCAATAATTTCTTGAATGTGACACCAAAAATACATTCAGGAAAAAGAAAAAAGAAAAAAAATAAAAGTCATACTTTTCTGAAACTGTTGGAGCTGAAATGCAACTCGGTGGTAGAGCACATGTTGAGATTGTACAAGGTCCTGGGTTTAATCACCAACACTAACAAAGATAGGTAGGTAATTAGATAATAGATAGATAAATGACAGATAGATAGACAGACAGACAGATAGATGATAGACAGACAGATAGGTAGATGATAGATGACAGATAGATGATAGATAGATAGATAGATAGATAGATAGACAGATAGACAGATGCATTTGTGCACCAACACTGTTATGTTTCAGCAATAGAAAAGCAAGGTATTTATAGTATCCACAATATACCTATGCCAGGGCAGAGATTGTGGGAAGAGAAGAAAAGCCATATGTGAGAGGTAAAGATTATTGAAACTTTATATGAATTGTGGCTGAACAAAGCAGGTAGGCAGCATCCTGTGACAATGGGCCAGACAGAAAACTACCCTGGAGTTCCAGCAGGCTCTATGGACTGTAAAGGTGCAATGGAGAACAGCTAGACCAAGAGCACACTCACAGTCTGATGACAGTGAGCCAGCCTTATCTTCATAGAATCTTGCTCCACCCTGCTTACTACAAGGACAAGAGTTTGTAAGTTAGACTATTCACACAGTGACATCACTAACTCGGTATGCCATAGTTAGCATAGCTGACTTAGTATACATGCAGGAAGCATGTTCTCTTCTAGATAACACCAGTTTGTCCCAACTGCATTGCTCATGAAAGGGAGTCCGTGGTCTTCCAGACAGTCCTTATTGAAATGTCCTGGCCTCTCTAAGTCGTATTTCATTGTTTCCTTGATTTGGTGGGAGTCTTGGAAATGAACGGATGTTTCAAGGACATACTGATGCTCTCCTTTTCTCCAGGATGATACAGCACTGAATGGGCAACAATATCTTCAAGTGACGTGCCTGCATATACTGGATCCCTACAGCGCTTAGGACATAGCTCAGTTGGTAGGGTAATTGCGTGCTATACAGGAAGCCCTGTGGTCAGTCCCCAGCACTGTATAAACTGCATGGTGACACTTGCTTTTAATCTGAGCGCTAGGAAGATGGATGCAAGAGGACTAGAGTTCAAGGTCATACTTGGCTATATAATGAGCTGGAGGTCATCTTGAACGGCATGAAACCTTGACAAAGAAGAGGAGAAAGAGTTCTACAACTCAACAGACACAAAGAGCATGAACGGAAGGCCAACAAAACAGCTCTGTGGATAAAGGCACGTGCAAGCCTCATGGCCTGAGTTTGATCACCACGGCTCACATTGTGAACAGTGTGAATGTACCCTGAAATTTGTCTTCTCATCTCTACACATGTGCTGTAAGCAAAATGAAAAAATGAAAAAATAAATGTAATTTTTTTTTTCAAGACAGGGTTTTTCTGTGGAGACCTGGCTGTCCTGGAACTCTCACTCTGTAAACCAAGCTGTCCTTGAATTCACAGAGATCTGTCTACCTCCATCCTCCTGAATGCTAGGATTAGAGGTTTGCACCACCATCACCTGGTTAATGAAACTTTTTAAAGGAAATGTCTACAAGATACAAATGGCCAATACGCTCATAAAAAAGGTGTTCAATGTCTCCAACCAACAGGGGAATGCAAATAGAAACTACAGTGAGATATTATACACACTTTAAGGTGACAATAATTTAAAACCAAAAGGCAAATGGAAAGGGTGTAGATGTGCAGAATCTGTTCCTTGCATGTGAGAGTGGCTGGCATAGCAGGCCCTTCTCTCATCTCCCACCTTAGTTATTTGTTTTTGGTTGACTGGCCTCAAAAGCATTTCATCAGCCATAATCCATCCTTTGTCTGTTTCTGCTTTCACCTCTTATAAATAAGCTGCTATGAACACAGGTGTTCACATACACACCTAGAGTGAAATGTTACTTGGCTTCTGAAAGGAAGGAAATGCCAACATGCTGAGTCTTGAAGACATTGGGCCAAGTAAACAAACCAGTCAGAAAATAAAAGGCAACTAGAAGGTGCTTAGAATGATCAAATCCATACAAAAGGGTAATCGAATGCTAGTTGTGGGGAAGGGGCTGAAAAGGTAGGAAATGGAGGGTGTTTTGTTTGGTTGTTTGGCTGGTTGACTGGGTTTCACTAAAACAGTCCAGGAACTCACTCTGTGGCCCAGACTGTTTCCCTCCTAGGACTCCCAAGTACCATAATTACAGATGTTAGCCATGGTGCAGGCTGTGAGTCACTGTTGAATGACTTTAGAATAAACATCTTGGGAATATGAAGAAGTTCTGCGAAATGAATGGTGGTAAATATCCTTGATGCCACTGAAGTGTATGCTTAGGATAGTAAGTGATAGTGTATGTCATGTATATTTATAGGATGTATATTTTACTGGAATTGAAAACAACTTTGTTGTGCGATAGGGTCTTGCTATGCAGCCCAGACTGATGATGTACTCACAGCTCTTCTGACTCAACCTCCTGAGTGCTAGGGTTACTCCAGGGTGTGTGTGTGTATGTGTGTGTGTGTGTGTGTGTGTGTGTGTGTGTAAAACAAGACTGGCCTGATGCATTCTGGAGATGTGTGGGGATTAGATAACTTCTATATAATGTGCAGAACACACGGGAACCAAAACTAATTCTCTTCCATTTCCCAAAGCTGCTAGCTTATTGAATACTCTTCATTCAAACCAGGAGTTAATCCCTTAGACAGGGAAATCATGCAGCTATTTATATTTGATCATGCCGATTTGTTAATATGGATTCCCACTATTTCTCTAAAATGCTGTGAGTTGACACACACACGCGTGCATGCCAGTACTCAAAATCTCAAAAACTAGGAAAGAAGGCTGGGAAGACTCTGGCAGTAGCTCTCCGCAAAGGGGGGGGGGGGGAGAGGAGAGGGTTACCCCCTAGGATACACATCATCTTTAGAGCTGGTTATGTGCTGCCGGGGTTTTATCACTAAGGTTTTCACTGAGGATACATGAAAAGCTGCATCCTAAAGACTGCTTGACTTCTGATATTCCAGATCTGAGCAACGCGAAGCAGTGACCTCCTCAAACCTACAGTGCCTTGGCCCTCCCAGTGTCGAGGTCCCACCGCGGCAACTGCGGAGAGCTCCTCCCGGTAGGCTCTGGACTCCTCTCTCTCCCACCCCATCTCCTTTTTCGGCATCGAGCCAAAGTGCAACACAAGCTGCTCACTCTTTTAGAGAAATCGGGGCACGCAAGAGGTGAGGATCGGCGAGGCGGTCCCTGCAGCTGCTACCGCCGCTGCCGAGGACTGCGGCACGCTGGCTCCGCTAGGTGCCCGCTCACCGCGCGAACAACCTCTTCTCTGTTTCTGCCGGCTGAGTGTGCCAGGCCCCCCACTCCGGGGTGCCTGGGTGCCAGGGTCGGATCGGGTGACTCCGAAGTGCGCCTGCTAGAGGGAGGGCTTGCGGCTGGAGGAGGCGCATCTGGCCCCGCCCCTCCCTATTCCGCCCCGCAGCCTAGCCGAGGCTAAGGTGGCCGGTGCTCGCCAGGCTCCGGGCCAGTCCACCAGCTCAAGGCGCTCTAGCCAGCCATGCGTCCAGGCGCTGCTCCCGCACCTAGGTGGCTGCTCTTGGCGCTGAGCGCGCTGCTGTCTCTGTGGCCAGCAGCCAGAGCCTGGGAGCTCACGATCCTGCACACCAACGACGTGCACAGCCGGCTGGAGCAGACCAGTGAGGATTCCACCAAATGCCTCAACGCCAGCCAGTGCGTGGGCGGCGTGGCAAGGCTCTACACCAAGGTGCAACAGATCCGCAGGGAGGAACCCAACGTGCTGCTGCTGGATGCTGGTGACCAGTATCAGGGCACCATCTGGTTCACCGTTTACAGAGGTCTCGAAGTGGCACACTTCATGAATACCCTGCGCTACGATGCCATGGTAAGGAAAAGGATCCTGGGTTGGAGACCCAGATCCAGAGGGAGGGGCTGGAGAACTCCTAGTAGCCTGGCACAGAAACACTCAGAGATGAGCAAGTGGAATTAGACTCAGGCTAATGTGCAACGTTGATGCAGACGGTGTCCCTTGGATGATTGTCAGTGAACTGAGCGTTTAAAGAGGGATCCTGCCTGCGGGATGCTTGAGCGTGGGTACATTGAAAACACTGGAGATAGATTTCAGATTCCTCCATGTCTCCTATCTGTTTAATCTTTCAAAGAACGTCTCGTCGCTACTTTACTGAAAGGGAAGTAGAATCAAAAATTTTATTCAGGTCACCAGCCACCAAGGGGGCGGGGGACAGATGGACAGACACCACAACCGGATGGATGGCCCTGAAGTTTGAGCACCACAAACTCACCTCCTTAGTTAGGTAGATTTCCAGTGCTGCTACTGGTCTGAGACATTGTGCAAGTTGATTATTGGGCCTCGGTGGCCGAATCTTTTACAAGATGGAAAGAAGTTCTACCTCAAAGCATAGTGTGCACATGATATGATCTCCATAAATGTTAGTTCTTGCTACTCCCAGGCACTGCTACATGGGTTCGAGGAAGAAGAAATGACAGAGGGCACACAAATGCAGGAAAGGTGGCATTTCAAGGGTTCAATAAAACCTGCTTGACTGTAGAGATTCTAGAACAGCCCAACTTGAGGGATAAGGGAGCTGGGGGTGCAGCTGGATTTTTAGAGTGCTTAGGCCCTGGATTGCTCCATAGCATTGCACAAACTAGATATGTGGGGCAAGTCTAGTGGAGGCCAGAGGATCAGGAGTTCAAGGTCATCCTTGGCTACATAGAGAAGTCAGCCTAGGGAACATAAATAAGATCTGTCTCAAAAGGAAGGGGAAGGGGAAGAGAGGGATCTTAAAATGGGAACGTTTAGTCCTCACTTCCCAACACTCTGTTGGAAGTGAGCATTGCTTGTTGAGAAGGGGCAAAGAACAATCAAATAAACAGAACTGAGATGTAAAAACTAATCAGTCCACCACTCACGTTCAACCTAGGTGAATCCCTGGACTAAACGATTCTGTCGGGTTGTAGGGGGAAAATTGAGAACCATCACAGCAAAAATGGAAGAGCTTTGCAAGAGAAATAACAGGGCGGGTTCCCAGAGCTCCCTGAAACCAAAGGGTGTGGGAGGGAAGGGAAGGTGCTCAAGGCTGGCTGCCCGCTGTGTACAAGAACAGCCAGAGGTCAGAGAAGGGGAGGTTCCCTCCCACAATTCTGGCTTAGAGGTTCTAAAGCAAAGGCGGTTCTAATGGCCTCTAAACCTCCAGAGTTGATGAAGGAAGGCATGCTCAGAAGCAGGTTGGCAGAAGAAGAATCGCAGGTCTCAGGAGCTCTGCTGTCTCCCAGCCCTCATTTTCCACAGCTAGGCCTGCTTGAAACTTTGTAAGCCGTGTGGCAGTATAGACATTTACACAATTGGATTGTTAACTAGCTCTACTTCCCCCAGAAGGGTAGGTATGAGTTTGTTTTGATTTCATGTATAAACCATAACTTTGCAGCGTTTACTGTTTCTAACACGCTTTTCTCCTCAGTTGTGCAAATATTCCTTAGTAAAAATATGTCCCTCCTTAAGACAGGACGAGCTCATCGTGCAGCTAGATGAGACCACAGGAGTGTGCTGCAAATCGGAGCTCATCACCCTTAAATGTTTAGAAGACTTTTTTGTGGGATGGAATTGCCTTCTTACAAATTTCCCTTAAGATATTTAGATTGGGGCCTGAAGGAAAATAAGCTACGCCGACCAGTGCTGAGTGGGAGGAAAGGGAATTGACAGAGTCCGTAGCTTTCCGTGGCTGCCATCAGAGTTTATCCTTGGGTGAGTTGACCTGTGCGGACCCCAGCTATCGTAGTGGGCAGCATGCGGCTTGTCTCTGCAGTCTTCCTATCTTCCAGAGGATTTACACTGCCGTTTTGCTTATATTATACTAAGCCTTGGGAGTTTATTGCTTTCCTGTTATATAATTCCCCTATCTCAGCCACCTGCTGTCTTGATTCTGAGATGCTTGGAAACCCCAGATCAGAGTGAACAACCATAGAGAAGTGTCTCCCGATTCCCTGTTTAGTCTCGGAAATTAGAGTAGGATTCTTGGAGATTGTTTGTATTCTCTAGACCTGCCACACTCCCAAGAGAGCTCCTCTATGGCTACAGCAGAGCAGGGTGAGCTTGAAGGACCCTTTGGGCCCTGCTGCGAGGCAGAAACCTGGAAAAGTTGACAGAAGCAGACAGGTGGTGCAGCTGTCTGTCCTAGTGTCCCCTCACTATGAGAAGGAAGACACATCAACATATTGCGTAAAATAGACCAGAGGTCAGGAAAGCCCAGTACTGACTTTTTCTTTCTTTCTTTCTCCTTCTTCTTTAGAAACTAGGAGAAAGGAAGGCAGGAAAAGAATACAAGGAGGCTCAGTTGCTTGGGGATTTTCTTCTTTTCTTCCTTTTGTCTTGGTTATTTTTGAGCCTCATGCTCCTTAGCTGGGAAAAAAGGTATTCACCCCTCAGCCTGTAAGCAGCACGTGTTACAATGAAAAAGCCCTAGCCCCTCACACAGTGAGCACTCACTAAAGCTTAGTTTCCTACACGTTGGGGTTTGGAAGGAAGAGAACATGACATCTGCTAGTCTGACAGCCTAGCATAGACTGACCACAGCCATCAGACCACCCCAGGGCGTTTTTTAACTGTGTGATGTCTAGGGGAGCTTTAGCTTTGGGGGCTATGTGGTTCCCTTGCTTTTGCCGCTCCATTTCCTGCTAAATGTTTGGTTTATGGCTGTGGTGCTCATTCGGCACAGGCTTTCAAAGCAGAACTTCACTTGCTGGTTGGGGCCTGGGACTGAGTTTGATACTTTTTCCTCCATATAAAACCCAGAGAACATGATGCAGGCACAGGTTGTAAATCTCTCAAATGAGGGCCCCCTGAGCAACTGAATGAATAATTATAGTCTTAGAGCTTATTTCCTTGGTTGGTTTGTTTGCTTGCTTGCTTGTTTCAGACAGGGTCTTACTATATAGCCCCTGGCTGACTTAGAACTTGGTGTGTACACCAAGCTGGCCTCGAATTCATACAGATCTGCCTACTTGTGCTTCTCAAGTGCTGAGATTAAAGGCATGCACCACCACACCCAGCCTTCCTCCCCACTGTTTATTTGATTCCTCATTCACTAATAGTAGATGCCCAATGAATACTTCCTCTCTGTTAGACACATTTCATGAACTACAAGGACAAATCAACATACACGTTTTGACTGCTGAGTAATGAGGAGATTGTTTTGACCCATCAGCTGCAACTCAGAGATTAAGAAAATAGAAGAGTTTGCTAAACTGTTTGAGAGTACTGAGAGTCCTTTAGTGGATCATCAGGTGACCACTGACTTCTGTCTCCTCCTTCAAACTGCAGAGCAGCTTGGAGCTTAGGCCATGCTCCCCAGGGAACATTCTCACAATCTCCTCCACTCATCCATTTATTCAACGCCAACTAGAGCGTTTGTATATGGGTGAATTGATGCATGGCACTCCTCCTGTAGCCGCTGGTGCAGTGTGGGCAGCATTGGCAGCATCTGAATATGGCTGCCAAATGGGTTCAGAGAAGAAAAGTCAGAAGAGCCTGTCCTTATTTAAAATTATGCCTCTAGCATTTATTGCTGGCTAAAAGTACACTTTATTATTTATAAATATATCTCATGCTTATATTACTGTCTTAGCAAAAAGGAGTGAAAAATGACATCTCTGGTTGGTTGACAGTTGTTCCCTTCTTTGCTGGGTTGAGGGAGTGCCAGAGGCTTGATCGGAATTCATTAAAAAAGATCCACTCAACCCATTAATAGGTGTCTGCCACAGACAAGGAAAGGAGCACATTATGTTTTTTGGTATTTGTTTATACTTCAACTTAAAGTGGGGATGAGCTACCTCCCATTTCATTGGTATCCAAAAGTTAATAACTGAATATGGCTTGGATTCTCTCACCATATAGTATATTGGAAATAAATAAGTGAATACAAATGTGATGACTTCATAATTATCTATAGTCTTCTCTGCATATGTGCATTGCTTTTCCCCAGAAGGAAAGAAAGTATCGTTGGCTTATAACAGAATACATGAGAATCCCAAGCCAAACTTTAGGCATAACTTTTCCATCTCCCCTAATTACGGGGTATTTTTAATAACCATCAGAAGCCTTCAAATAGCTTCATTCCTCTGTTGCTAATTCACAGGACTCTCTGAGCCTTACCTACAGAAGCTTCTTCCAAGGCCAAAGGGCTTTTGCAAGTCCCCCCAGCCAGTGTAAATACATCATACCTACAGAAGGCAGGAGAAACAGGACAGTATTCCTCAGTCTATTTAGCAGCCCTGAAATACTGAGCCACAGAGGAATTGAGTCCTCTGTTCCTAACATTTTCATTTATTTGTGACTTCAAGTGGCAAGTAGAGTTTTCAGGTGTTGGGATGTCAAACATTCCAGGTGTCTTAGCCAGTGTTCTATTGCTGTGAAGAGACAACTTGACCACAGCAACTCTTACAAAGGAAAGCATTTAACTGGGTCTACCTTACAGTTTCAGAGGTTTACTCCATTATCATACAGCGATCATGGTGGCACGCAAGCAGACACGGTGCCTGAGAAGGAGCTGATAGTTCTATACTCATGTCCACAGGCAGCAGGAAGAAGAGAGTGCCACTGGGCCTGGCCTGGGCTCTTGAGACCTCAAAGCACCTCCCCACACACCACCAGTGACACACTTCCTCCAATAAGGTCATACCTACTCCAACCTCACCTCCTAATCCCTCTCAAGCAGTGTCGCTCGATATCTGATGATTAGCATTCAAACGTATGAGCCAATGGGAGCCACTCCTATCCAAATCACCACACCAGGACAGATGGAGGGTGGACAAAATGTCTTTCTGTTAGATCGTCAGTTCTTTTCCTTGTAGGTGCTTTCCTCAAAAGATGGAGCAGGGAGGGAGGACCCAGGTCTGGACCAGTTGCTGACATCACAACCCAGTGATTTTAGTTTAGAAATGCAGAAGGTTATTTTGCTAAGATCATCTCTCTTAAGTTGCAGAAAAGTGCATTTGGTGAATATATAAAGTTGTCATGAGCTCAAATTAATGAATAAAATGAATGGATAAATGAAACCGAATTTGTACAGAAGCCTGTAGACTCTTTGACCTTGGCTGACTGGAACATTGCCAGCTGACTGGAATGCACAAATAATCTTCTTATTGGTATTCCCCAAGCACTGTGATCGAACATTGTGCTAGGACATTACATAGCAGTTGTGTTGTGCAAGGCAATTTACAGACTAAGCATGATTCAAAACTCACGGGAACATTTGTATATTCCATAGGCAAATGCCAAGCCATTTTCTACCAGTGAGGGAGTGGTTGGTCTAGGGCCCTGAAAACATTTCCCCACATATAGAGGCAGTGGCTGTCTTCTCTTTTGTGTCACCCCAGCATTTATTGCTCAGTGTTCTTCTCTTGGACAGCTCTTTCCTGAGGCCTTGTTATGTTGTTATTATAAAAGATAATGATGGGTAAAATGAGCTCTATCCATTTAGCTCACCCCTGGAATGCCTGCTGTTGCTAGCCAGCAGTGTGGGGTAACTTGGAGATTAGTGTGATATTCCTGAAAAGCTGATAAATTATGAAGTTCTCCTAACTGCAAGAGGGATAGGCAGCAGGAGAAATCACAAGTGGGGGGAAAGGGAGACACGAAATACTTACAAATGGGATTTTCTGCATGAACATTTGTAGGAAAAGATAACTGAAAGAGAAAACAGCAACACTCGGGGCAGGGGCAGGCAGATCTCTGTGAGTCTGAGGCCAGTCTGGTCTACAAGAGCGAGTTCCAGGACAGCCTCCAAAGCCACAGAGAAACCCTGTCTCGAAAAACCAAAAAAGAAGAGGAGGAGGAGGGAAAACAGGCACTAGAGAGCTCGAGTGATTCTCCTTGTTCGCATCTGCTCAGTCCTGCAGTGTATCCTGCTGTGGTTCAAGGGTTTGTCATCAAAGAGGCTGACCACTCAGAGGGAAGAGGAGAGGCCTTGTGGGGCTCATGGAGAGGGCCATCTCCCTCAGACGGGGATTCTCAGAGCATCCCTCCTGGGAGGACCATTAGGTCTATACAGTGGTGAAGTCCTGCTGGATCTGAGTGTGTCCCAGCTGTCAGTTAAGATCCACATCACCGGTCCCTCCCCTCCTCCTTTACTTTGTGGATGTCTGCTGTTGTCCAGTGGTCAGCCTAGAGCACAAAGGTGAGGAGCTTCTGGCCCTGGCTCTGCCATTCACAGGTTGTGGGACCTCCAAGCTCTTTCACTTGGCCACATATCCCAATTATTTTCATCAGTAAAATAAGTAGAGTAATAGTAAGTAGCATAGCAAACAACAACGTTTGGTCTTGGGGGATTTTTGAGTTTTTTTGTTTGTTTGTTTCTTGTTTATTTTATTTTGTTTTGTTTTAAGTCTTCTTCCCTCATTTTCTCATTTCCTCATTGTGGCACACAACAGCACATAACAAATGTTGGCAGATGTCAGTTACCACTTTCATTTTATTCATCTGTTGCCCTTTCAGAGGATGCTGACTTAGAAGTGTGCTTCCACACGCCTGGTCTTAAGTGGCAGAGCCAACCCTGCTTCCTTTCACAGCATGCAGGGCTGCTGAGGTCAGGGTGACCAGTGCCAGAAGTGTGACTGAAAAATGATGCCAGTCCCCAGAGAAGAGCTCTGAGGGGCTGGAAGGTATGGGTGCAATCCTAAAGGCAGCTCCTGCCTCTGTGGGGTCTTCAAGTGCAGAGATACTACCTAACCTGAAGTTCAGAAAGTTCACTCTGGCAGCAATACTAAGGATGGTTTGGAGAAGAGATTGGCAATGGCCAAAAACCCTGTTAGAAAGCCATGGTCTCATCCAGAGAGAAGGACCAGCATGCATTGAGACAATTGCTATTGAACAGAGTGAAACGGAGCCCTTAGGGTCAGGGGAGACTACAGGGAATGTTACCAGGGGATGTGGGGTCCCTTTTAAAACAGACTCAGAAGGAAATATGAGGACAATTTTATTGGAATTTGAGAGGAGAAAAGGAACATAGCAGGCAAGCTGGAGATCTCAAAGGCTGCTGGAAGGAGGGAGCAAGGTAAGAGAAAAGAATCATGCCTTTCAGAAAGCATCATGCCTTTCAGAAAGCAGATGGGCTTAGCAGTGGAAGGCTGCTGGCAGCTGCATGAGACATTGTCTTTGGAAACAGTGAGAATGCCCAGGGTCGTGGCAACTGGGTTTAGAATTTTAACTGATGTCCAAGAAAGGGAGCTAGAAAGATGCCTTAGTGGGTAAACCCTTGACACAAATTCTTGCTCCCCAAGCATGGGAACTGGCCAGGTGTGGTTGCATGTGCCTGCTTCCTTAGTACTAGAGCCAGAGATAGGCAGATACTGAGTTCAGTGGACAACCAGCCTAGCTGAAACACCAAGTTCCTAGCTCAGTGACAGTCCATCTCTCAAGACAGTAAGCTGTAGAGCCACAGAGGAAGGTATCTGACCTCACCCTGCTCTGGTCTCCCCATGCATGCACACAGACACGCATCCCTACAGTCACATGCACTGACCACAACCCCTCCCCCACGCCTCCACATCCTCATGGGGAGGGGAAGAAGGAGGAAGGGAAGGAGGGAAAATTTACACTTTCTGAGTCGGAAGGCCAGCAGGCTTAGCAATGAAGATCTGTAAAGAATTGCATGGAGAGAGGGATCACTGGGGTGTCAAACTACATGCCTCATTAAGAAGTAATTATCCCTATCATTTTTAAAAACATATCTCTAGGTATATCATGTTTCTTAAAGTTAAACTTTTCAAGGGGCATTTTTCTGCCCAGGTGATTGACAGGCCCATTTTGATTGATTTAAGAGAAGAAACAATAGAAAATTTCAATGATCTTGTTGTAACCTTTTGGGCAGTTTGGGATGTCATGCTCCCAGCCAGGTCTAAAAGTACAACTCAAATGTCATTCTTTTGACTAAAAATCATGTAATAGGCAGATGGATTCAAAAGAATAAAGAAAAAAAAGAAATGGAGCTGGGTGTGGTGACGCACACCTTTAATCCTTATATTGAGGAGGCAACGGCAGGTGGATCTCTGTGTTCAAGGCTAACCTGGTCTACATAGACACTTCTAGGCTAGCTAGAGGTGCATAGAAAGACACTGTCCCAAAAATAAATGAATAAATAATAAATAAATACAACTATTAAGATAACTGTGCTGGTTAGCACGTGCCAATGTGACACAAACTAGAGTCTCTGGGAGGAGGAGACCTCAACTGAGGAATTATCTGCATCACACTGGACTGTGAGCATGTGGGAGGCATTTTCTGGACTGACAGTGATGTGAGAGAGCTCAGCCTGCTGTGGCAACGCTGCCCCTGAGCAGGTGGGCCTGGGTAGGATGAGAAAGGGGGCAGACCAAGCCAGTGAGTAGCACTCCATGGCCTCTAGAGGTTTCTGTCTTGAGTTTCTGCCCTGACTTCGGTCAGTGATGCACTATCTGCTGTATGAAGAGCTAAGTCCTTTCCTGTCTAAGTTGTTTGTGGCCACTGTGTTTATTACAGCCACCAAAAGTAAACCAGGACAACAGTCACACTTTACTAAGAGGATACAGCCTTCCCAGAATGAACTTCACCAAAGCACAGCTATTTCCACCTTCCTGCCTTTCATGTAGCAATTGTGACAACTTCTCCTTCCTTTCGCATGGTATTTCAGGTTCTAAGGAGGGTATCTGCCATATTTTCCCTTCCTCAAAATTAGTGTATTATGAGGCACACAAGTGATGGGGTCCTTGTCAGCTTCTCCCGGGAGGAGAGGGCTAGGGGAGCTAAGAGAGGGCTTACCTGTGCTAGTGCTTCTGACTTGATTGACTGGGATTGTCCTTCTCTGTAGGATAATGTCACCCACACTGCCGTTTGCAGGGAAGGGAGACTTTGGACCTGACACTTGGGGCCACAGGCCCACATGGCAAGTCTCAGAGATGGTTTTTTGGGTATGAAAACCTGGGGTCCTGTTGAAGCACCAAGGAAAACTGCATGTGCCAGCTGACATGCAGACCTAGAAGCCAGAGAGCTCAACAGAGATTTCAGGTTTTGGAGATGAAGGTGGGTGTGAATAGGGCTATTTGGTCCTCTATCCAGCGTGCTGATGTCCATGGATAGAGCTGCTACCCAAAGGATACAAAATCAAGAAGATAGCCATTGTCGCTACTCTCAGGGTTCCTACTCAAGTCAGGGTGGGAGGGAACAAGACATCGAAGAAGCAACAAATGGAAACTTGAACTGTTGCCTCTAGGGATAGAACAGCACTGATGAATTGATCAATCTTCAATAGAGAACTGTGGAACCATGTGTCATTGTGCGTGACTGTAATCCAGCATTCTGGAAGTTAACACAAGACTGAATTTGAAGGACATTCTGAGCTACACAGTGAGACTCTGTCTCAAAAGACTCTAAACCTATCAACCAACCAACAAGCAAGTTTTTAAACTGTAGAAACAGTCACTAAAACATCTATACTTAAGATTATTATGTAACAAAGGGTATTTATTTTGCCATAGAAAGAAAACAATGTTTTAAGGCTAGAAGAAAGAAGCATTTGCCCAAGACTGACAGAGCCCTTAGGACTAGCTCAGTTTTTAGAGATATTAACTTGATAAGAGGAAGTGGTGAGTGGGTAAAAGAGGTATCGGAGGTGGAGAGATGTGCAAACTCAGAAATTATGAACTTACCCAGGGAGACCTTAATGCTTCCAAGGATGCTTGCACAGCCCTTTGAGTGACAGGTGCCCAGTAAATGAGAGTGTGCCAAGTGAGGAAACACCATGCTGACCATGACAAAAGGGCAAGGTGGCTTAGGTGCATTCAGTCTAGTCAGGGGACAGACAACAAATGACCCCACAGCCATGGAATGTACTGGTATCACATGACTGATGGTCATATCCAGACCAGGTTTTCTAGGTATTGTTAAAAAACATTATAATAAGGAACACCCGGATTGCAAAATAACAAGGAAATGTCTTCAAAAATTTCCCAAAAGTTCACCTACAGGACAGTTTGCCTTATCCAGCATGCATCCCAAACTTGTTCTGGCTATATGGCTTCCCTACCCTCATACCTAGATACTCTCATACCTGGAATATGGTTGAATAGAAATTGTCAGTGTTAAGGGGAGACAGAACTTAATTCTATTGTCTGGAGAAAGGTGTACGGTACGTGCACCTCAATGAAGGCGAAGTTCTAGATTACTAACGAGTTATTAAGTGCATTGTTTGGGGGTGGGTATGTACACATAGTATGTACAATACCAAGCTGCCAAGTGCAGTGTTACAAGAGAGGTGTGCCCATAACACAAGCCAAGTGGAATCTCATCTTACTAAGCTATCTGTTGTACTTCTCTGCCTCACTCAGGAAGAAGGAGTGAGGCAAAAGAGAATGTACCATGGCCCTTTTAGCTTCAAGGGTCACTAGCCCAGTGGTTCTGAACCTGTGGGTCACGACCATTTGACCAAACTTCCATCTCCAAAAACATTTACATTGCAATTCATAACAGCAGCAAAATTACAGTTATGAAGTAGCAATGAAAATAATTTTGTGGTTGGAGGTCACTACAACATGAGGATCTGTATCAAAAGGAACCCCTGCTCCAGCCAATGCTTCCAGGCCTTTTCTCAGATGACCCACAGAGTAAAGCAGATGAGGTGGTATACTGAGAACCTTAGTAAATTTAAGTACTGAGATAGCAAAATGGCCTTGGCAGTCAAACCAAGTGTGTGACTGGCCAGACCTGGAGGAGGCCAAGTGAGGAAGAGGTAGACGGCTTTCTGGAGAAAGCCGCTGTGACTCCAGGGCTGGGACTATCCGACTGATGATGCCTGATACCATCCCTGCTCCACCTGAAGCCCTGTGCACAGAGTGGGTTCAGAACCTGCTGAGGGAGAAAGAACCTCACCGGGAGTTTCTTCCTCAACATAAGCTGCTGGGAATGCGTGTAAGTGTTACAGCTCTGAGGGGAAAGGTATCCTGGAAGTTGGGAGCCAAGGAACACTACAAAAATCACACAGCACAACAATCTCACACAAGAGATTGGTCGGGTGGGAAAAACCCATGAAGGTAGTTGGCTCTGCTCAGGGGAAAAGCAGCAGAG
Organism: Phodopus roborovskii; assembly: GCF_943737965.1. NCBI lineage: Eukaryota > Metazoa > Chordata > Mammalia > Rodentia > Cricetidae > Phodopus > Phodopus roborovskii. The sequence goes on along the minus strand of NW_026125295.1, from coordinate 31,541,748 downwards.
AACTGAACAGAAGACAGTGTTTATGTGGAGTGTCTGGGGGTAGGAGGTAGAGCTTTCTAGGATGAAGATTTCTGTACCAGGCTTTTTCTTTGGGGCCACCAACCAGCTCCCAAATCATGACAAAGATGTATTATTAGTTATGAATGCTCAGCATTAGCTTAGCTCTTGTTTTAACTTGTTTGCCTTCATCTACCTTTTACCTCAGGGCTTTTACGTTCCTCCCCTCCCTCCCTCCCTCCCTCTCTCTCTCTCTGTACCCTACTTCCCTGCTTCTCATGTCTGACTTGCTGGCAGCTGCCTGGACTCTGACCCTAGGCGTGTCCCTCTCTTTCTCCCTTATTCTCTTGTCTCTCAAGTGTAGATTTCTCCTCCTGCTCATTTTCTCTAGGTGCCAGCCTCACCTGTCCCTCTCCTGCCTAGCTATTGGCTATTCAGCTTTTGAATTAGACCAATAAGGTGCCTTAGGCAGGCAAAGTGAAAGAAATGCAACACATCTTTACATAATTAAAGAAATGCAGCACAAACAAATGTACATTGTTAACAAAGGCAGCAGAAACAAATATTAACACGCCTTCACATATTAAAGTAAAATTACACGGCATAAACAAATGTAACATATCTTTTTGCTAAGTAAATATTCAAGTAAAGATTTCAAGTCCTGAGCTTGGGTTTTTTACTCTGTAGGATGCAGAGCTTAACCACCTGCATCTGGAGGGTCTGGGTGTAACCACTATGGCCATTAAGAGTGTTCTGTGGACAGGACCTGGCAGTTGGAGGTCCTCGGGGGTGGGGCCTACCACTCATGCATCTCAAGGTACTTACCACAAGGCTCATCAGTGGCAGTTGCTTGTGGCTGTCTGAGAGGTTCCTTTTAGAGAGCTTTGCTCAGATAAAGACAGAAAAGAATTTCAAGACAAACCGGTGTGAAATGGGGTTACAGCAGATTAATGCACGAGGAAGAAAGTTCCACATAGATGGAAGCATGGGCGTTAATAGAAAGAGGTGCTTAGGAGGAGGGTACACACCCTTGGGTGTGGGCTGCTCATGATAGAGATGCCCTTGTCATTACAACAGCAACACATACTGTTTTTGGTGGCTTCTGAAATTGCAGCTCAAAAGATAGCTAAGAAAACTTTTCTTTTTGGGTAAATGAGATCATAGGGTGGTTCTCTGTGTATTGGACAGGATTACAGCAGACACAGGCTATAGGGAACATTAAGCTGCTTTTGCTGTAAACAAAATGTCAGTCTTATTTGAGAAACTACTGCCAGGGGTAAGATCAAGCCTTAAGCACAGGTCATGGATATTTTAACATTCATTTTTAAAACGATATATTTTCTATATAAAAGGAATATTGTCCCTCTATCAGTCACTTTCATGAATTGTGCTGGATTTCTTGGTTCTCACCTGGCGGGAAGCACCACCAGGCTCCAGAAAGGGATGCCTTTGCCTTTCTAGTTACCTATAATGTTTCCACATTTTCTGACATGCTCAGAGTACAGGGTGATCTGGGGTGACTAGAGCAGGAAGTCAACACCCACTGTATGAGAGACTTCTCCCTGTCAGTCCTGATTTCCCCAAAAGAATTGGAGAAGTCCTTAAGAAGAGAAATGGTAAAAAATTGTGTAATAATCTAAGGGAAGCGATGAGGAAAGACATTCTGGGAGTGTCAGCATTCTACTAAAATGGTGGTAGGTTGAACAATTAGGCCTGACGTGTAGGCTAACTGCAGAAAACAACAGGAACAAGCTGGGTAGGACCTGGTACAGGTGGTCTGTGGAGCTGCCTGACTGGAAGATGATGGTTCGCAGCTCAGTGTTTGCTGCAAATGTGCACAGAAATTGCAGCTTCACTCGATGGGAAGCCCTGGGCAACAATGCTGTACCTACCTGTGAGCTCATCTGCATGTCCCTGGGCCTAGCCCAAGGGCCCCAAGGCATGCTTCTGGAGGTAAGGAGAATACTAGAACCTGGTCAAGTCTCACAGAACCCGGTCCATTTCAGGAGTCACTGGGCTAACATGATATGTTTAAAAATATACTTTTGTTGTAAAAATCAGGGTACTTAATCATTTTTTCTTTTCCATTTTACTTAGGCACTGGGAAACCATGAATTTGATAACGGTGTGGAAGGACTGATTGACCCCCTCCTCAGAAAGGCCAAATTTCCAATTCTGAGCGCAAATATTAAGGCACAGGGGTGGCTAGCATCTCAGATATCCGGACTGTATTTGTCATATAAAATTCTTTCTGTCGGTGGTGAGGTTGTGGGGATTGTTGGATATACTTCGAAGGAAACCCCCTTCCTCTCAAATCCAGGTATCTTCTACTTTCACGGAACTCGTGACTTGGAAATAGATGAGGCAGATTCTGTGTTGTCTAAGTTACCTCTGAAGGGTGTCACCATCTCTACTCAGTGGACTTTGTTGACTAAACAGTGTCTTTGCTTAATTCCATGTGTTCAAAATTTTAAGTGAAGCCGGGAACAAGCAGCTCCCTCTGGGCCCCAGTGAAACACAGTTTTTCCAGTTCTAGTGGTCAGAGCATGTACATTGATTCCTAGCACGTTTAACTTACTTAGCTAGGGGTGAAATCCGTGTGTGTGTGTGTGTGTGTGTGTGTGTGTGTGTGTGTGTGTGTGTGTAATTATTCTTCTAGCATCCTAAAACATACCCATACACTCCATGTATTTAGTGCCCAGAGAAGAGGCATTTCTTGAAACTATTTTGTTGGAGTAAGAAAGGGGAGGGTGACAGCATCCTTCCCACACCATTCCTCCCTGCTCCCCTCCCACTGGGGACCTGTGTTCCTCACACTCTTCTAGGCTCTGGAAACACCAACCAAGAAGCCTGTATTCCCCGTGCTCCCGTATTTGGTGAGAGAATAAATGAATAAAGATGTGTCAGAAAGGAGTGACGTGGAGAAAAATGAGGCCAGAGGGGAGGGCCTACGTGGCAAGAGGGGTGCACTTACTATTTCAGAGGAACACCCAGAGAAGGCAGACAGAAAGGGGGGGCTGTGAGAGTCAGTATTTACGGTCAGCTTCGCGGGAAACAAGAGGCCAGTCCCTGGGCAGACTTGTAAGGTCTTTATTGAGGTGGAATGATCCACCATAAAGAAAGATGGCGCCATTCCCTAGGGTTGGGTCCTGGGCTGCACAAAAAGAAAAGGAGGTATCAATCTGAGCACCAGCATCTGTCCCTCTCTGCTTTCTGACTGTGACCATCTGCCTCAAGCTCCTGCCCCCAGGAACCCCCCAGGATGGTGGCCTGTGCCATCAAAGTGTGAGCCAACACAAGCCCCTGTAGGGTATTTTATCACAGCCACAAGAAAAGAAGCTATGACATCCTCGGTGCTGAGGGCTGTTCAGGCAAGTCCCAAGCCTCTTGGGGTTATGGACAAGAAGCAAGCAGTCCTTGACATTCCCACAGTAGACAATGGTGGTAGAGCATTTTCTCCCCTGGTGTTTTCGTTGTTGCCTGAGCTACTTCAGCCCTGCCAGGCCAGTCTGTCTGGGAGCTGCTAACTTCCCAGCTGTGCTGTGGAGCCTCCATGGCCACAGTGCTGTCAAGCTGTAATTTCTCTTCCATGTTTTACGTATGTGAAGTTGGCATGTGGTCAGGACTCAAGTGTTGCATCAGGGAAGTGAAGTCCTGAGCATGGCGATGGACAAGGGATGCTTCTTTTGTAGACTGTTGATGTTTGAGATAGCTCTTGAGTTTCACACTGGGCTTTGCAGAATTACATTTCAAATGTTCTTTACGAGACTTTTGCATTCGGGCATTTTTATTTTAGTGCTGCTTCTTAGAAATTAACATGAGGGCATATAGATCCATTGGAAGACTGACTTGCTGCAGGGTGCGGATGGGACTTCAGGACAGCATATTTGAGGTCCCTTCATGACCACTGAAGCCATAAAACCTAAGGAGTTGCTAAGTTTTGGCTTTAGCCTGGGAGGCCCTGTTCATGTCTCAGCATAGAAACACCCAGGTCGTGCCAGCCAGAGCTTGTGGCGTCCATTACTAGCACTGAATGGCAGAGTGAGATCCATGAGATATGTACCCCGTCTCAGGGCCAGCAATGTTTAGATGAGGCCTCTTTGTAATACAGCACTCTGTTCTGCTCTAATGCTGCTACTCTCTGCCTGCAAGTGAGCAGTTATCTACCATGCTAACGTTAGTTTTCAAGGGCCAGCTACATGGCTCTGTGGGTAAGGGTACTTGCCACCATGCCTGATATTTAATCCAGGGACCCATGTGGTAGAAGGAAAAAACTGTCTCCTACAGGTTGTCTACTGATGTGCACAAGCATGCCATGGCACATACATCCCCAAATAAATAATTGTAAAAACCACTTTTTGAAACTGGCATTCAAAGCCTACTTGTTGACATATAGAATTCAAGACAGAACACCCCAAGTTTCCAGACAAAGCAATGGAATTAAGAGCCGTTGTGGACGCCATACTTTTGTGCTCACACATATTTTGGCATGGTTATTGTGATGGTTTAGATATAAAAAGAGATGGAAACAAACCATACCTGAAGTACCATCATAGTATGAGATTGAGTTTATGTAAATATATCATATATGGCCCAGTGAGAGTGTTCAATAGATAAAGGTGTTCCCTGCCTAGCCTGATGTCCTGAGTTCGATCCCTAGGAACCATGGAGTGAGTGAAGAGAACCAACCCTTGAAAGCTGTCCTCTGACCTCCATGCACATACTATGACATATATGTACACATAAAAATAAATGTTTAAATATGTATCTATACACACACACACACACACATATATATATTTCTACAACTTTAACCCAGCACAATATTGGATGTATGCAACCAGTGATATTGATTTAAGTTTTCTTTGTTTGCTAGGGCTTTTGTACTAGATGTAGTCATACATTTTGTTCTCCATGATTGGAGAGCTTTATGGGAAGTGATGTCATAATTGGAAAGCTTTAATAAGAAATTAATATATATTGGGCAGTGGTAGCACACCCCTTTAGTCCCAGCACTCTGGAGACAGAGGCAAGCAGATCTCTGTGAGTTTGAGTCAGTCTAGTGAGCAAGTTCCAGGACAGCTTCCAAAAGCTACAGATAAATCAGGTCTTGAAAAAAGAAAAAGAAAGGAAGGAAGGAAGGAAGGAAGGAAGGAAGGAAGGAAGGAAGGAGAAGTTCATAAGCTTAGTTGTTGGTGTATAAACAGTGAAAATATTTTAATATCCATTTTATTAATGTTTTTCTTTAGGGACAAATTTAGTCTTTGAAGATGAAATCGCCGCATTGCAGCCTGAAGTAGATAAACTAAAAACTCTAAATGTGAACAAAATCATTGCACTTGGACACTCTGGTTTTGAAATGGATAAACTCATTGCTCAGAAAGTGAAAGGTGTGGACGTCGTGGTGGGGGGACACTCCAACACCTTTCTTTACACAGGTAATTGTCTCAAATGCATTCTGCAAGCTAGGGTGTTCAAATTGTCTCAAATGCATTCTGCAAGCTAGGGTGTTCAAATTGTCTCAAATGCATTCTGCAAGCTAGGGTGTTCAAATTGTCTCAAATGAATTCTGCAAGCTAGAGTGTTCAAATTGTCTCAAATGCATTCTGCAAGCTAGAGTGTTCAAATTGTCTCAAATGCATTCTGCAAGCTAGAGTGTTCAAATTGTCTCAAATGCATTCTGCAAGCTAGGGTGTTCAAATTGTCTCAAATGCATTCTGAAAGCTAGGGTGTTCAAATTGTCTCAAATGCATTCTGCAAGCTAGGGTGTTTGGGTCAATTATTGTGTCTCTTACCTTTGAACTGTTACTATTACTATTTAGAGTGGAATATATATTATGTAAGTTGTAATATGCCATATAAATGTACTTTGCATTGAATGAGGACAGGTAATCTTACTGGGAGACATTCCAAGAATTGATTCATTTCATGATTAAAAGTCGGTGTTACAAGCATATGGCACACATATAAAATGAAAAGAGCACTGATCTTGAGCCAGAGGTCATTTATGATGGACTTTTCCACTGATAATTTTTTTCATGTTTTCAGTAAATCTTGGACCTGAACCAAGGACTTTCTGTATTTTAAGCATCTATATCCCCAGCCTTTGGTTTTCAAAAACAGAGTGTCACTATTTAGCCCAGATTAGCTCCAATCTCATGATTCTTCTGCCTCTGCCTCCTGGGAAAGTGGTAGGATTATAAGCACACATCACTGTATCTGGTTTGGAGACTATTATTATTATTATCATTATTATTATAAATGTTATATTTGGATTCATAAAATGAAGTATAGTACAAATTATAGAAAGGAAAGAAACATGGTATTGGGTCCTCATTCCTAACTCACTTGAATGACCTTGGACAGGCAGGTCACTTGACCCTCTCTGGATGTTTTGGCGTCCTAATGAGGAGTCTATCGCAATTTTGGAGATTAAGTTTGGCCTTGGGTGAACTTCCCTTGGCTACATCACATGGCAAAAAAAATCAGGAAGGGAAATGGGCATGCGCAGAAGGGCCACTCGTGTGTGTGGTGGCCTCTCTTTACAACCACTCCTCCTCACAAAAGGAACTGTGGTCTCAAGAGAACGGCATTAATCTCTTCTGAGGGTGATGGCCCCAATGACATTACCATGTCACTTTAGACATTTCTTGAAGGTTCCACTGTCCCTCAATGTCACCACACTGAGGACTAAGCTGCTCACACATGAACACAAAGGGGACAAGCCACATCAAGCCACGACAGACTCAAACTGGTCCTCTTATTTGCCCGTTCTTATTTCAACTCTACGCCAACCCTGTGGATAAGACCCGTCCAAAACCTGGGAGGTTTTGTAGCTTTTCTCCAAGGCAGTATCGGAAGTCAATAAACTCACAGAAGGAGCAAGCCGGCTCTCCTGTCACGTCATCTTTTACAGGTTTGACTGTGATCCATAGTAAGCACGACATTTTACAGGAGGATCTAATTGGCATGTGCACAAATATGTGTGTGCACTCTCATACAGACACATATAAACTGAAGTTTCCCCCAGCACCCAGAATGTCTTGCCTTTGTTGCTGTTCTACTATTTTGTTTGTTTGTTTTTTATTGTTGCAGGCCTTAAACTCACTATATAACTGAGGCTGATCTCCAGCTCCTGATGCTCTAGCTCCTCTAGCTCCCAAGTAGTAAAATTATAGGATCTAGGCATATCCCACAATATCTGTCTCTTGTCTTCTCTTGTCTTCCCCCACATCTCCCTCTCCCTCGTCCTTCTCTTACCCTCTCCCCCCCAACACCCTTTTGTTGTTTTGTTTTGCCTTTATTGAGAGTCCCACTCATGAGTCTCACTATGTAGTGCTGGCTGACATGGAACATGTGTTGATTAGGCTAACCTTGATTTAAGAGCCCCCCCCCAATAGTATGACACCAAGCACTGGTGTTATAGGAACGTCATGCCACTTTGATGTGCCCTTACATCATCTTGATCTATGGCATCTGTGTGGCTATTGACTGGGACATCCTGCTAACCCAAAAATCTGGGTGGGAAGTACCTATTATCCTTTTTATAACTATAACCGCTGCCCCAGACTTTGATGTCTTGCAGCACAGGATAAGAGATATAAGGATAAGCTGTACTGTGCTTATCTGTAACTTCCAGTCTCTTAGACACCGACCTGAGTCTCAGTCGTTTATTCCACATTTTATAATAGATTACCAAGATGAAACCTGTTTTTATGAAAATGTATTTTGGCTGTCTTTTGAGAACTAAACTTATCAGTTAAAGGACAGAATAGGAGATGTGTCCTACTTACAAAGGTAAACAATTTGTTTTACAATCCTAAAAAAGCAGATTTCCAGGCTGACAAGATGGCTCAGCAGATAAAAGCACTTGCTGCAAATGCCTGGAGACCCGAGTTTGATCCCCAGAGCCCACATAATATGGAAGGAAAGAAACTGACTCCCAAAAGTTGTTCTCTGACTTCATCTGTGCCACGGTTTTCTCTCTCTCTCTCTCTCTCTCTCTCTCTCTCTCTCTCTCTCTCTCTCTCTCTCTCACACACACACACACACACACACACACACACACGCTTAGGTGATTTTCTACCAAACCATTTTTATGACATTACCATGAAGCTAAAGTATTAATCTGCTAAATATTATTTATTAAATATAGATCCTTTTCTGTTTTGAGACCAGAACTCACTGTAGCCCAGACTGATCTGGAACTTATGCTGTAGCCCCGGCTAGACTCAAACTCATGAAAGTTCCTCTATGTTAGCCTCCCAAGCGCTGGTTTTACAGGTATGAGCCGCCATTCCCAGCTTGAAACTTAGTGTAAAAAACTTGTCAGTATACAACATGCACATAAGCCCAGAGGAAAACATCCCGAGGGCACCTGAATAGCACCCTGATATTTTCTGTTGTTTTACTTAAGCTTTTGTGCTTGTTACTGCCCACGAAGCCAGTTCCCCCGCCCCACCTATGTAGCCCACACTCTGAAGACCCACGAGCTACATGAAGCATGACTGACAGTTACCCCTCCAATGGAGAAACTGCCCAGTTTCCTTCCACTAACCCTGGCATGGCCTGATGTCTCAGTGAAGAGGAGGGGGCTTCCCAACTAGCCTTGCAAAAGTGTTAGAGCTGCAGGAATGAGGCCAGAGAGCCCAATGCTGTCTCTGAATGAGTTACATCCTGGAGTCACAAAATGGTCCATGAAAAATAGTAGGAAAGTGAGTTCAGGTTGGCATCTCCGGTAGCAGGCATGCTGAAGACTGTTCTGTCTTTATGGGGTTGGGTTAACTTGCTTTTTGGGGGACAAGGTTTCTCTGTGTAGCTTTGTATGTCCTGGAACTCATTCTGTAGACCAGGCTGGCCTAGAACTCATAGAGTCCACCTGCCTCTGCCACTGAGTACTGGCGGAACCACCGCCACGTGTCCTGATGATTCTTGAGGAGACTCTAAGAAGCTGCTTCCTGTCTGCCTCCCAATAATTGAACTGGACGTTTGGTTCTTCAAGTCTGTGTAGTCTTGTACAAGTGCAGATGAGACATCAGTTTCTATCTGCAGTTCAGCAAAGGGCTCATCACTGGGAATGTGTGACCCCCTTCCCATTCTCATGTACTGTCCCTAAAAAGGCAACCATGAAAGTTAACTATTTACTGTCCAAGATTTTAAGAAATCTTTTTTTTTTTTTTTTTTTTTTTTTTTTGATAGAACAACTTACAATGTCTGCAAGCTACTATGGTAAACTGTGGGGCCCATCCAACTTACCCCTACTTATCACTGTACCAATGGCTTTCCAGCATCCTTCCATATCACCGAGTGGTTAGCACCCAATATCCTATCTCCTTCTCCACACTAGCCCCTGCCTTCATCCTGTGAGGAAGTGTCTATGTGACACCCCAGGCTCACAGCATCTTGTCCCTATAAGTGGATGACTGTCATCTCCACTCCAGCTCAGCATCTTCACTTCTCAGACAGGCTGAGACTTGGTCATTTGCAGACAGCTTCAGCACTCTGCTCTCCGACCTCAATGTGCTGCTCTTGGACTTCAGCCTTCAGAGGTACAGAAGCCTCGGATCTTGTGACTAGTCTGGCTGATTTCCCATTTCTCCAGTATTGCTGAATAGATTCTTTTCTTTCGGTTTTGGTTATGCGTTTATTTTTTTGTTTTTTTGTTCTGTTTTGTTTTTGAGACAGTGTCTCACTCTGTAGACCAGGCTGGCCTCCGACTCACAGAGATCCACCTGCCTCTGCCTCCCAGGTGCTATTGTGCTATCATTAAAGGCATGCACTGTGCCAGGGTTAGTATAGCTCTTTTAAAAGACTTGACTGCTCAGGCTTTTTTTTTTTAAACCTTGTTTTCAGTATGAGTGACTCTGGTCTTAGGCACACATTCACTGAATATGAATTGACTTTTTCCATATATTTAAGGAAGAGAAAGTTATGTTAAGACTACAGGATTAAAACTAATGGAGTTCACAAAATAACCATGGAGTATCTGGACTAGAACTGCTATGTGTTCTTGACCTTGGGCAGGGGAAGAATGAGAAGGGAGCACAGAGACCACTGCTGATGATCCTTCAGTCAGGGTGGCGTGTCTCCCCAGTGCTTTCAAAGATAGGGCTCCACACCTGGCCTAGAACTTGCTAGGTAGCCAAGGACGACTTTGAACTGTGGTCCTTATGCTTCCAGCTCCTGAATGCTGGGGTTACAGGCACTGCCCCCATATCCAGTTTTATCCATGCTTGGAATCAAGCCCAGGGCTTTGAAATGTTCAGTAGATACTGTGCCACCTGTGCCATGTCCCGTCCTGGCAGCCATTGCTCCTCTGCATTGCATACTTTCAGAGCAAGGCTTCTTTTCCACTCACGATTCCATCTCTCCATTGCATACTTTCAGAGCAAGGCTTCTTTTCCACTCACAATTCCATCTCTCCATTGCATACTTTCAGAGCAAGGCTTCTTTTCCACTCACAATTCCATCTCTCCATTGCATACTTTCAGAGCAAGGCTTCTTTTCCACTCACGATTCCATCTCTGCATTGCATACTTTCAGAGCAAGGCTTCTTTCCACTCACGATTCCATCTCTCCATTGCATACTTTCAGAGCAAGGCTTCTTTTCCACTCACGATTCCTTTTGGCCCAGGATGTTGTTGTGTGGCCCCAGGTATATAAATACATAAAATTGGGCATTCGTTTTGAAAATTTCCAGATAAATCAGAAAGGAAATTATTTTATAAAATTTGTTATTGTGCATATGCATATGACATGTGCACTCGTGGGTGTGAGCATGTATATGCCAGAGCATATGTGTGGAGGTTAGAGAATGCCTCTGAGGAGTTGCTTCTCTCTATCTACCATGTGTTCCTGGAATAGTACTTAGGGTTGTAGCCCAAGTATTTTTACCCCCTGAGCATGTCACCAATACAAGAAACTTATATTTTTATGTAGGGATTTAAATGTTGGCTGAATATTTGATACTTCAGCATCTTCAATGTTTCTTCAGAGTTGGTCAATATTATGATTTTCTAATCATAAATTCTAAAAATGGCACATTGTATAAATACATAGTACAGAATGGCAGAATTATGTTTAGAGCCATTTGCCATTTCAGAAATTGTTGGACATTCTGTCTTAACTAAGACTACTTCATGCTTTCTATAAAATTTAAGCCAGCAATTCAAACTGCAATATTTTTCGTAATCAAACATACAATTTTTGGTGGCTTTTTTTTTTTTTTTTTTTTTTTTTTTTTTTTTTGCAATAAACTCCAAAGATGGAATAGCTTGTTCCTTACGTACTGAGGAATAGTGGTAGGAATATATTACAAGTCTTTGTTTTCCATAACAAAATCGTGTTTTTATAAGAGCAAAAAACTTTGTATGTACAGTAGCAACAGGGTAGATCACAACATATAATAGTCATTAGCCGGTGTGATCACTTGTGTAGTGCAAAGTGCACACGTGTTCAGAATCAAGGCTATAGTAAAGTTCAAGATGCAGGGAGATAAACATCCCCAGAGAGGAATCCATCCCATGTTTGATTTTGAATTGATTTTGGTCATTATATGCTCAGAAACATTTTACTGTTGCCAAATTTTTCATGACCCTCTCTTCAGTCATACAATATCATATGAGCTCATGGCCCACAGTTTAAGGAACTGGGTCTAAAGCCAGATGTAGTGCCTGTAATTCAAGCACTTGGGAGAGAGACAGGAAGATTAGAAGTATGAGGTCATCTTCCCCTGAATAGAATGTTCTAGGCCAGCCTGGGCTACATGAGACCATGTTTCAAAAAAAAAAAAAAAAAAAAAAAAAAACAGAGCAAGTATAGTGATGTACATTTTTAATCCCAGCACTGGGGAAGCAGAAGCAGATGGATCTCTGTGAGTTCAAAGCCAGCCTGGTCTACATAGTGAGTTCCAGATCAGCCAGTAATACATAGTGAAACACACACACACCAAAAAAGAAAGAAAGCTGAGGTTTAGATAATCTTGTCTTTCCAGAGCAACCTTAACATTTGTCACATGTACAGGGCAAAGAAACAGTCTCCAAGGAACCGTTTCCAGGCACTTACTAAGAACTGCTGACATCCAGGGTTTATTATGTACCCTGGAGAATCAGCCAAAGGGCAGCGGTCTGACCAGTGGCCTCCAGTGATCTCCCTGGGTGTTTTAGGTCAGCACAGGGACCTTCCTCATTCCAGTGATCACTCACTCCTGTTCCTTTAGACAGCCTCTGCCTGGCCCAGCTTTACCACCTGCTTCCTTTTGAGATAAGCCACATCATTTTGCTATAAGTAAATGGCAGTCAGGATCCCTGGGTAGGTAAGTCTGTTATCTGAGGGAAGTTGGTCAAGTCCTGTGAACTCCCAGGCCCAAGTGCCCCAAGCAGTGAGAACATCACAGGATGGGAGCTTGCACCTCCTTAGCTCTGCTGTTTGGTGACTGGCATGCCACGGGTTTTTTTGTTTGTTTGTTTGTTTGTTTGTTTGTTTTGTTTTGTTTTCACTGAAATGTGGCTTGGGATTGTGGAAAGGGCTCTATACTCTTACAGGCTCAGTTTGCTCCCTGGTTCAGTCAATACTGTCTGACAATCCATATATAAATATTCCACAACACTGCTTTTATTTGTATAACAACCCCTGAAAATGAACTCACTTGAATTCTATAAAGTTAGCCATTAATCTTAAACTTGAACTACCATATTAGGTTTGCATTTTGTTTTGTTTTGTTTTAAAAATTCTTCAAGTGTATCTGATAGTTGTCCAGACCCCAGCTGGAATCATACATTCCTTAAATGAGGGCAGCACCCTGCTGAGGTCTCTTTGGACACTTATAAGGTACTGGGAAACACAGGGTTTACTGTGTCCACATGTGTCATCGATTGCACCACAGCCACTCAGGTTGAGTCTTGCCTCGTTTACTGGAACACAGTCTATAGACACTTCCTCCAGGGCCAAGGTGATAACGGTACATTCCTAAAGAGGAAGGTGTGGCTTCGTGTGGAGACAATATTTTAGGTGTGAGAACTTTGACTGGAGGACTGGGGGGGGGGGGTGTAGAACAGTGGTAGTGTTTATCTAGCACACACACACACAGGCACGCGCACGCGCCCTGGATGTGACCTCCAGCACTGTAAAAAGTGCGGGATAGCATGCAACAGTGTGGGAAATTTGAAGCGCTGGATGGTTTTCCCTGCTAGCGGTTTCCTGGAGTTGTCAAACCCATGGAGAGTATGGAGGACTCAGTCTTGGTGGAGGCCGGGATTACCTACCAGACCTGATAGTAACGCAGCCACAAGGGGAGCGCCTTGCCTTTCCTGACTACATCTGCATGAGATAACCTTGATGCATATGTCTTTTGTTCTCAGAAGAGGAACTAGAGAGTAGGTGCTCCCTGCCAGATGGGTACTGGTTTTGCAGTGTGCCCCTGAGCTAATGAAGCATTTGACAAGATTGTCAGGCTGGAAACACTGTTTAAGCTACTTCCATGGAAGCAGGGGAGGAGGCAAGACAAAAAGCAAAAAGTCTGGCTTCCCAAGAAACTGTGGGATGCCTGATTTCTGCAATTTTTTAAGTCCCTTTTCTGCTTGGATGAGATGTTCTCTGCCACACTGTGGTTATTCAGGGGCATTGCAGCTTTCCAGAGTACCCAGAAGAGAAAGTCTTGTCAAGGCTAGGAAGAGGCCGCCCCAAATACCTAGTCCCCTCCAGTGAAGGGCAGGGTCTATCCTTGCCCAAAGGAGCACAGAAGAGGAAGAAAAGGGTTAGACTAGAAGCATCCCTCCTCATTATTACTCTGCCAGCTCTTAGGTCAGCTGCATGAACAGTGGGGGAGGGGGTTAACATTGGAAGCAACGAAGCCCTGCTTGTGTAATGCTGGGATTTGCAGTGCTTGTGTCCTTGAAGTTGACAGGTCAGGAGTAAGTTCTTCATAGCATGCCACCTTGGCTTTTCTTAGGTAACCAGAAAGACCCTGAAAGAACTTGGGATGCAAAGGTACAAACCTGGCTTTGTGTGTAATTTTGTAAGTGGTCTGTGCCAACCAGTCTACAGCTTCTCAGAGAAAACCCCACAGCAGGCTAGTGTCTCGAAGCTTTGGTTTTCAGTCAGCTCCCCATCACATTCCAGCATGTGCCCTTGGGTATCTGCTCTGGTAGTCAGTCCTCTTGTCTGTAAAATACAGCTAAAATGGGAAGGTTCATGGGAAGCTTGGAGAACTAAATGTAATTGTAGTCACAGCCGCCTCTCAGAATGAATCATGTGCTGAAGTCCTCTGGACTTCTGTAAACACCCAGTAGGAGAGACTGGTCATGTGTGGAAAAAAGTAGGCCAAGGGCATCAATTTCATAATCTGATTCCAAGCAGCCCAAACTATGGCACTTGCACAGAAATTCAGTATGAATCACGTGCCAGGGCAATACCTATAATCCCGGCATCTATTGGGAGGCTGAAACAGGAGGGCTACAAAGTCAAAGCCAGACTGGAATTGCACACTGCTTTTCAACAGATGTCTCAAAAGCAAATGAAGCAGGGTGGATCAAGGGAGGGTGAGGTTTAACTTAAACATACAGGTCAGCAGGTAAAAGTTGCCCACTGCCGAGCCTGAGGACCTGAGTTTGATTTCTGGGACCCATATACATGGCTTCCCCACACACAAATAAAAGCTTAAAAATAAGTTCAATTCCTGGGAAGAAATCAAACTTGGCAAGTGATGAGGTGCTGGGCATCATGCCTTTTCTGTGGCCACTCTGACCCTCAGGCAAGCAAGGAGGCCTCTGGGTGATGAATGGCCCCAAGTTCTTCCTGTGGCTTCCGGTGGGATAAAGGCCTACAGAACTTGATTGGTGTAAAGATTAATGTGGCTGCTCCTAAACACACCTGAGAATTCAGCAACAAAACACCTCTGCTGTTTCTCTTTCACCCCATTAACAATGCTAAGGTCTTGACTGTGTGTGCAGGGTTTCTAGAGAATGCCTTCATCTTCTAAGAGAGAGACATTAAACTGATGTACCTACTGTGCCTGGCAGGCACTGAATTGTCTGGACAGCCCTGTAGAATGAGAATTGTTATTCGCCCACTTGAGTTTCCTTTCCTGTAGTAGTGCACACCTGTAATCCTAGCCCTTGGGAAGCAGCAGCAGGTGGTTTTTTTGTTTGTTTGTTTTGTTTTGTTTTTTGGGGTTTTTTTTTTTTGGTTTTTTGTTTGTTTGTTTGTTTGTTTTGCACAAAAACTGAAGTACATCCAAATGGCTTGATTAATTCATCCAGCCAGGGGGGACAGAGACAGTCTGCATGGAAGATGGATAATCTTAGCAGTATTCTATTTTTTGTATGACCCACATCAGCTCTCCAGGAACAATGCCCCAGACTTAGAAACAGCTTAGTAAATGCCCACTGAATGGAGAATGGCAGGATTTCTACGCCAAAAGGGCATTTGGAGTCAGTGACTAATGTCCCACAGGGCTCTGAATGACCAGCCACATAGAACAGCAGATGACAGAGTCATCAAGTTAGAACTCACTGTCATCCAGCTGGTGGCCTGCCATGTGCAAAGGCTGGCTTGATCAACTTTGCCTCTTTTATTTCAGGAAATCCACCTTCCAAAGAAGTGCCTGCTGGGAAGTACCCATTCATAGTCACCTCCGATGATGGCCGGAAGGTTCCGGTGGTTCAGGCCTATGCTTTTGGCAAATACCTAGGCTATCTGAAGGTTGAGTTTGATGACAAAGGAAATGTCATCAGTTCCCATGGAAACCCCATTCTTCTGAACAGCAGCATCCCTGAAGGTGAGCTCTGGAGAAAGTGTGCCAAATGACGAGCTATGCACTAAATCCTTCATCCCCTTCTTTTGTTTCAGGAAATGACTGTAACACTTGTGAAGAGTTTAGCTTCTCCCTTGTGTTTACTCTCTTTATTCTTAAGGAAATTTCAAATTCCCCACACCCAAATCCTCATTTGCTTTTCCAAGTCTGCTCAGTGCAGACTGCTCCTGCTTTTAAAGCTTCATCTGGTGAGGAAAAAGCCACTGTCAGTTCCTGTCTAGAAAGGAGATGGAAGAAAAGCAATTCAAATAGGACAGAGTGGTGCTCAAAACCCGCCCCCTCCCCTAACAAAAGGCAGTGACAGTGTGGTGTGGGCCTCAGCTTCTTTGTTCATGAGACAAGGAACTACCCTCTCTTTGTTGTTGCTGTTTTGTTTTGAGAAGAGCTTCTCCATGCATAGCCCCAGGCTGGGGTTATATTGAACTATTGAACGCTAGCTTATCTGTCAAAAAGAACCTCTTTTTTTTTTTTTTTTTTTTTTTTTTTTTGACTCAGAATAAAAGCATCATTATGCTGTCCATTTTCACATGGTATTTGTGAGCCTGCTGCTATGATTCTACCAGCCCTTTTATGTTCACTATCATCAGCTCAGAAGGATGGGCAAGGAGGTCGGTCCCACTGTACCCAGGAGAATCTGTCCTCAGTCACAACATAGGCTTTTCAAGCAGCGAGAGAGGATGCAAGCTGGGAGCCATACCCTCAGCTGATCCTCTATATTTGCCCAGTCTTTCAAAACCCATGACACCCCCATGGTGTCATCCTAGGTGGGCTGACAGGATGCTAAGCTGATGCTGAGATGCACAGAAACACCCA
Organism: Phodopus roborovskii; assembly: GCF_943737965.1. NCBI lineage: Eukaryota > Metazoa > Chordata > Mammalia > Rodentia > Cricetidae > Phodopus > Phodopus roborovskii. The sequence goes on along the minus strand of NW_026125295.1, from coordinate 31,525,127 downwards.
GGTATTAATGTCAGAAAATAAAATAACCATTGCTAAGGAATGTCATAGACAAAACCAAAATGCACAAATATTCTAATTCCTACTCCCAGTAGGGAGACCTGACAATGCTTGACTTCTCTAAAATTTACCCATCAGGAGATTTGCTTTAATGGCAGGCCTTTCCTTTCTCTTGCACCATTTTGATGTCCTTCCTTTCTGTCCTTCTAGATCCAACCGTCAAAGCAGACATTAACCGGTGGAGGATAAAATTAGATAATTACTCTACCCAAGAACTGGGGAGAACAATCGTCTACCTGGATGGCACCACTCAGACATGCCGCTTCAGAGAATGCAACATGGGCAACCTGATCTGTGATGCTATGGTGAGTTGTCTACAGGGACAGCGCACCTGCATCTAAGGAGGGAAGATAGAAGCAGCAGGCACAAGGCGATGGCAGCAGAATTGGGGATTTCAATACATTTAGTACCCGGACAGAAGCTTGAAGCATGACTGGTTTCATATTGAATACCTTGGCGAGGAGGCTCAAAGAGATTAGGAGACCATGTCATTGTTGCTTTACAAGGACTAAAGCCTTTTAAAGTATGTCTTTCCTAGATGTCTGAGTTTGGGGTGTTTCTTTCTGTAAGATGATCTGAAGACAGGAACCCACCCCACCTCTATGCGGCTGCCAGATGCTGCTGACATAGTAAATTAAGCACATCTGCTTGCACCTAATTTGCCAGGGCATTTTTTTCTCTGATTTGTCCTCTTGGCTCTAAAGAACATGGGCCTTGTGTAACTTGCACTTCTTTCCCTACACAGAATGAGAAAGCACAGTTAAGGTAAAGCCCCTGTCGAGAGCAAGATCATTCATGAAGAGCATTTTTCTGGAACCAGTTGGCCAATGGGGCTTCATAGTGCTGTGCTAAGCAAAGGTCTCTAGGCTGGATTGTTGCTCCCATGGGCTCACCCATGGGGAGCCTGTTGGTGTGAGTTTTCATGATACACCACAGTGCACAAACTCTGGCTAAGTGAGTGACAGCATGATCGTCCTCCAAGATGAGGTCAAGGATGGCTACTGAGCACCATGGAATCTATATGAGAAACAACCAGACAGAAACATCTAGAGAAAAATCTAGCAAGAAACACCCCAGCGTTCTACCAGCACTTAACCTTTCTGTCAAAGAGGCTGAGGCAGATATAACTTTTACTTTTGTGCTTGTTTGAAAAGTAGAAAGCATGCATTTTGAGGCAGGAGAGTTGGCTCAGAGCTTGAGAGTACTTGGACCTGGGTTCAGTTCCCGCACCCACACAGTTGCTCATAACCATCTGTAACACCAGTCCCAGGGGATCTAATGCCTTCTTCTGACCTCCACAGGCATACATGTGGACACATACATACATATAGGCAAACATTCATACACTTAAAATATAAAATAAGCAAATCTAAAAAAAAATAAATAAGACCATATTTGGTGGTGTATGTCTTTAATCCCAACATTCAGAAGGCAGAAGCATGTGGAGTTCTCCAAGTTTGAGACCAGCCTAGTTTATATAGCAAGTCCTAGAATAGCAAGAGCTACATAGAGAGACCCTGCCTCAAAACAAATAAACAAAAGCATGCATTTTTACCTGCTGTAACTGAATGTGTCTTCTGTACAAGAAAAGTGAGAATGAACCTGATTCTCCTTAGCTTGGGGGGGGGGGGTCATCCCTCTGCCTCCAAAACCAATACTGAGGAACTACCTGTCATAAGGAGAGTGATGGGCAGGCTGGAGGGTCCCGCTGCCCTGGAGGAGCAGCTCCACAAACTAGTTCACCCTGAAGTAATCTTGACACCAGCTGGAGAGGTATTCCACTGTATCCCCTAGTCTGGGAAGAGTGGGTAAAGAGCCCACTGTCCTAAGAGTATGTATGACTGACTGGAGGCTAATAGAAGATAGGCTAATAATTGTTTTATGACTAATAATGTATACAGTGAGTTTCAGTTACAGTTGGGGAACCTGTGGGGGCAGGGGGGGGTGAATACTTTGTTTTCTCAGTATAAATAACCAGATTCCTGGAACTGCTACCAAGAAAGAAGACCCAAAGCAATGAAATGTCTGCTACTATTGTAGATTAATAACAACCTCAGACACCCAGATGAGATGTTCTGGAACCACGTGTCCATGTGCATTTTAAATGGAGGTAGCATCCGGTCCCCCATTGATGAGAAGAACAATGGTATGTGCCTAGGCCCAGCCTCCTTATTGTCTCTTCCCAGACTGTGCCCACAGCACCCTCTGCTGCAGCTACAAACCAAAATGCTGGTCCTTTACATTTGTGTTTGCTGTGACTCAAGTCCAGTGCTTCGACGAAAGGACATACATGTCTTCTTACACGTATTCACAGATGCTAAACCTAAGCTTGATCTAAATTTCTGACTTGCAAAGCAATTAACTGTTGCTGTTTTATAAGTATTGAACATTTTCAAAAAAAAAAAAGAAAGAAAATTTTCATACCTGGAAAGAAAAAGACCAATTCATTAACATTCTATGCTGGAAAGGACAACTCAAAGACACACTATATATTTACAGATACCCAAGGTCCTATTGTATGTTAAAAGGCTCTGTTGCAGCCCTGATGACATACTGTCAAACCCCCAGTATAAGGCCCCAGGCTCATTTCAGACAATAGGACAGATGGCTAGAACTCACCACCCGTGTAGAACTGCGCAATGTTTACCCAACTACTGAAGATCCAGCCCAAACCAGAAAACCCAAGGCTGAAAACTGTGGACATGGCCCTTTGCAAATGCAACCCCCTCATCTAATGGTGGACAACAGGGCATAATCTACAGCACACCCTCTCCCAAAGTTAAACACAGCTGTTCACACACACGCACACACATACACCTTTTATCTGGGTAAACATTCTAAGTTTTTTTTTTTTTTTTCTTGATGCATTTTTAACTACTCAAGGCACAATCACCTGGGAGAACCTGGCTGCTGTGCTGCCCTTTGGAGGGACATTTGACCTGGTGCAGATAAAAGGTTCCACCCTGAAGAAGGCTTTTGAGCACAGTGTGCATCGCTATGGCCAGTCCACTGGGGAGTTCCTGCAAGTGGGTGGTAAGTGGTACACCCTGCAGGGCATGCTGTCCAGTGATACAGGCTTTCCTGGTTGGCTCAGCTCCTTACCTCTGTGGCTAGGCTTGTCTGGGTTTTCTCACAGTCAACCCCATCCATCAGTGACTATGGACTCCTAGAGTCACTGAGGTTAAGTTCAAAGGTCTAAGTCTTTGGCAGTAAGTAGTATTTGCCAACCATGATTTGGACATTGGAAGGGCATCCATGGGAGCAGACTTCCTGAACACTAATCAAATCAGCTGGTGCTCCGACCAGCGGGGCCTAGTTATTCGTGGGTCGAGGTGGGCTAGAACCTGAAAATAATGGGAGAGAAAGAAGGAACGAGACCAAGCAATCTTTGTCAAGGTCTCACTTTATTAGGCACTAAGAGGGGTTTTTAAGCAAAGCAGGGAGGAAATGGGGAAGGGTAGCTGTGCTGACTCTGAGGCTCTGGTATTGTCCCAGGCCATAAATGTCTGCGTATCTCAGTTCCTGGCCTCTTGGTTCATCTCAGTTCCCGGGTTGAATGGAACAGACTGCTTTTTTTTTTTTTTTTTTTTTTTTTTTTTTTTTTAGCAGTTTTCTGTTTTACCAAGATAAGGTTCAATTAGAGTTTTAAGGTATAAATAATTCTGCAAGAAGATGTGACTCAAGGCAGGCTCCCAACAAGCTGGTATTAGGTCTTTCTGTTAGAATCTTACTTGTGATATATTATGTATAATTTACTCAAGCTTGCCTGGGGATTCAGAAAGCAAAGTCAGCTATAAACTATAGAAGCCAGGCACACACCTTTAATCCCAGGACTCAGGATTAAGAGGTAGACGGAGCTCTGTTAGTTCAAGGCCTCGCTGACTACATTAAATTGACCCAGTACTAAGAGAAAGAGCTCACACCAAGATTATCTCAGCACTTGGTATTACATGCCTTTAATCCCAGCACCAGATGGGTATAAAAGATAGGAGCAGTGTCTTCCGTAGGCTCAGTCTCAGGATTCTCTAGCCACGGTGAGGAGAGACACTAGTCTCAGGCTTGGTGGAGAGCTCATTAATCAGCCCTTTCAGCCTGGGCCAGAGGTAAGAGCTAGTGGCTGGCTGCTTTGCTTTTCAGCTAAGCTTTAATAAATCATAAATAATATATCACCAAAGTGGGTGCAGGGAACATTCTTAAACAAAACCAAAAGCTCTCTCCACTATTGTTAGTTGTCTGGGACCCCATTAGGGTTCAAAGGAACAAAGGTAAGAGCAAAGACACAGTATACTCTAATCCTGCTTAGGGGAAGGCATGTCACCAACCCCAGGCCTGTTTTCTCTTTGACTGCGCTGAAGAATGGAAATGAAAGTTCCTCATATGTTAAAGGGCTTCTTCACTGAGGATGGGTATAGAGTGCTGGAGATTAAACACATGCTGGGCAAACATTTTCTAGTTTATTTATTTTGTGCTGTTGGAAATTGAACCTGGGGCCTCATGCATGCTGGGAGAATGCTTTTTAGCACTGCTGTGTCCTACCTCCTAAAGGATTCTAAAATGCTTTTCTTAGCAATCAGTTCCACAATCCAGAGTTAATCCTTAGAATAGAATTCTTTTTTTACTCCAAAATAATTCTGGCCTCATTTTCTCGCTTTTTATTAATCTTGCTTTATTCATTTTATACATTTATTCTTATGTAGCCCAGAATGACTTCAAACACACTATGCAGACCCTCCTGCCTCCATCATCTCCCAAATGCAGGGATTTGTCATGTCCCACTGTGCCTGTGCCTGGCTTCATGTTGCTTGCTTTTATTTTTTATTTTTATTTTTTATTTTTTTTTGACAGTCTCAATATGTACTCTTGGGTAGACTCAAATTATGTAGGTCAGACTGACTTCAGATGTGTGGTGATTCTCCTGCATTAGCCCCTCCACAGGCTGGGAATTCCAAGAAAATACCTCCCCACCTAGCTTCATTTTCATGTTAGTTCACAGAACTACTTGATGGGTATTGCTGTCTGGCAGGAGACCCTGACCTGCTGTCTTTGGGCAACCCTGATATAGAGCACTTTCCTAGGGCAGAGCCAAGCACTTGTGCTGTTCTGATACTCTAGCAAAGTGCCGAGTGGGAGTATTTGTGAAAATCTTCAAATCAGAATTATTACATTCAGTCTTCAACGCTGTTGCATTTCCCAACAATGCACATCTCATTTTCCAAACCCAGTGAGTCATCACCGGACCAATGAAGTCAGGATTATAAGGAGGAAAAATACTGGGGTTTCTCCCAGCAAAACCACCCTTGCCTTCCTGAGGGTCAATTCTCCTCCCAGTGGAGGCCTCAAGGATGAAGGTGACTTAACGGTAGCTACACCACAGCCGACATCCCCCTTATTAAATTTCACTCACACAGGAACTAAAATAGCACAGGGCTAGTATCCCAATTCTAGATCTTGGCCAAAATCCCTTTCATAGGCAAAAGTTCCTTTGGATTCAGCAAAAACGTGGATTTCTTTCTTTTCTAGGAATCCATGTGGTGTATGATCTTACCCGAAAACCCTGGAACAGAGTAGTTCAAGTAGATGTTCTTTGCACCAAGTGTCGAGTGCCCAGTTATGAACCTCTGGAAATGGATAAAGTGTATAAAGTGATCCTCCCAAGCTACCTGGCCAAAGGTGGAGATAGATTCCAGATGATAAAAGATGAATTATTAAAACATGACTCTGGTAAGTGTCTCTTCCTCTCCCGTTCCCAAAGGTGTTCAACACAACAGAACTGGACAAAGGGGTCAAGCCAGAAAAGCCTTTGTTGCTGGCTCCTTCCTGCTTTGGAGGTTGCTAACAACAGTATAACACCAAGGCCTATTCTCTCTCCTCTAGCACACATGCTCACATCTATCTGACCCCAGGAAAGGCACACTTTGTTTGAGACAGGGTCTCTATGTAGTCATGGCTGGCCTGGAGCTTGCTATGAAGACCAGACTGGCTCAGAACTCACAGAGATCTTCCTGCCTAAGGGATGAGATTAAAGGCTTGTGCCATCACAGCGGTCCAGGATTTTTTTCTTTACAGTAAACTTACATGTATTAACAGTATCAGGCATTAAATCGCTTCAATGAATACATCCACATGGAGTAATTTAAATGACAGTAAGATTATGGCGGGTTGTCATGGGTTTGTCTAAGCAAGTCTTATTTCTTTATCCTCTTCTGGGAATGACCCCCCCCACACACACACACACACAAAGTCGCATCATCAAGTATGTGATGATAACGCTGAGCAAACAGCATGAGAAAGGCACTTTTATTTCTCATCTAACTCTTGGCCCAGGTTCCCAATGCCTTTGGCTCTGGAGTAGATCGATTACAGCTGTGATGCCAACAACCTCTTAGAAACCTTAGAGCTGAGACAACGGCACTCCTGCCAATCACGCAGTGCTGAACTTCACATCTGGAACATGAAAGAGCAGTCAGATTCTTTGCACTTAAAATTACCAGAGGACAAAAGTCTTCTGAGGTGCTTTATCCTGGAATGAAAAGGTGTCTTCTGAGACTTTTATTTCCCTTCTTACTGCTAATAGATCATTCTTTTAGCTTTAAAATAATGTATATGTTTTTTCCAGGTGACCAAGATATCAGTGTGGTTTCTGAATACATCTCGAAGATGAAAGTAGTTTACCCAGCAGTTGAAGGACGGATCAAGTTCTCTGCAGGAAGTCACCACCAGGGAACCCTTCCTTTAGTAATTCTTTCATTTTGTGCAGTGATCCTTGTTTTGTACCAATAATGGGAAGTCTCCTTGTCCTTGATGCCAAACTACAGTTTTTTTTCCAGTGATATTCAAATCTGCTTCTGGAGACCTGGCTCGTAATGCTGCTTACCGTCCTCAAGGCTCCTGGCCGATGCTCAGAGCACTTCGCCAGGAAGAGACTATAACTATAATATCATTCGTCAGGGCCAGCATCTCAGTGAGCAGACAGAAAGTCAAAGTGAACCAACAGGGTCCTTTTCGGGGGGTGGGGGAGGACAACTAGATGTAATTTACATATCCACATAACACATTTTGTTATCTTTGAACCACAAAAATAATTTTTTGCTTTCTATTCACTTCTAATCCATCAAACAACTGATGTTTCCATAGAACTTTATCATTGCCAGCTGTGGTGGCACATACCTGTAGTCACAGCACTTGGGAGGGGGAAGAGAGTGGCTGCCAAGTTCCAGGCCAGCTTGACCTATATAGAGTTTCAGGCCAGTCAGCTAGACATCAAGACTCTCACAAACAAAACCATTATAATCTACAAGATGTTTTTAGATAAGACAAGAGTTGTTTCCTTCATTTGATACCTCAGCAGAAAGGGTTGACTTGTCCAAGGCCATACATTCCCAAAAGATCCATCTAAAACCTGGACCTAGGTCTTTTGACCTCAAATCCAATACTCTCTCCCACATCAAATCTCCTGCCAATGGCCCCAGATGACAAATCTCTGTTTTATTTCTGCCCACCACTCTCCTTTCTTTTGGTCTCCCATTGTCTACCAATTTTGACAAACTGGATACTGGACAGAATAGTGTCTTACAACACCATGTGCCTTTGATGAGTCATCAACACACCATAAAAGCAGATAGCACATTAGTCCAGGGGTTGCAAAAGGCAGTCAGCCAGGGGGCAGGGGAGAAAGGGAAGGGAGGGCATGAGCAGGACTACTACATCACAGAAGAGAGGATGGGCATTTAGATGTGTTACATAAACACTTGCTAAGGAGCAGAGCATGACTCCAAAGCAGAACACTGGTTCTTGTTAACTCTTGTGAGATTCCAAAAGCCCAGCCTCTCTATCTCCTCCTTCTTCCTCACATGGAGGTGTCATGAGAGAACTTTCTAAAACAAACTGTAACTCTAAACTTGGACTTGTCCTGCCCATGATTCCAATCAACAGTTTTCATTCTGATCACACCATGTACATCATGGAAAAATACAGTGTTCTGGAATGCAAGAGTGATTTTAAGAAGTGGTATACATAAATGTTGAAGTCACTGAGACTCAAATCCCAAGCAATCATTGTAAGGCATACTCTAGTCCATATATGAGTACCAACAGGACATGAGGGATGCCCTAAGAGATGCCCATGAGATTTCCAGACTGATGAATAATCTATGCTCACAGAACACCTGACTAAGATGGGCCTGTGACCAAGTGAGCATGGGAGCTTTCACCTAAACCATCAAACAACAGCAGAGAACATGTTCCCTAGTGTTTACAAGTATTAAGTACTCCTGACACAAAACATTTTAAAATTTCCAATCCTTTTATGAAGTTCTTTGAAGTAAAACAATGCCTTCAGTTCTAAGAATGTATAGACTAGTTATAAACAGAAATGTCAAAAAGACCATGTAAAGGATAAAGGTGTATTTGAGGTATATTTTTATGCTTGCCCAGTAAATGAGGAGAAATCTTATTATAGCATAATTTTTAAAAGAACATTTTGTAATTTTTCTAAATATGTGTATATGTGTGTATTGTGCCACAGTGTTGAGAAATGACCTTGGACCACTTTATAATTGTAAACTCCAAACAATAAAGCTGAAGATATACGCCTTTGTTTTTGATCTTACTTCTCTCAAACCCCCAAAACAATACAGCAAAGACAATTTTTCAACAGGATTATTTCTTTTGGTTAATAAGCACTTTGTCATCTCATAACTTTTTTCTCATTTCAAAATTGAGAAGACAAATATATGCAATTTGTAGGCAGGAAAGAAGTCTTTTTTTTTTTTTTTTTTTTAAGGAAGTCTGAAGTCTCGAATTTTCTTCCTCTAGCCTTGCTTCACCCCTCCGTGAAAATCTACCAACCTCTACATAAAATACTAGAGATGGGATTGTACAAATCTGAGATTCCAGGATAAAGGTCATGGCAGACAGGTAGTTTGGTGACCAGTGCTCTCTGGAGCAGCCGCCTAGGATCAGAAGCAGCTGATTCTGTTCAACTCTGTCTTCTCTGTCCTGGTCAGAAAAATCGGCACCAATGTAAGGAACTGAGCCCAGCATTACAGAGCTTGCTGAAAGCCAGTAGTACATTGTGGATTTTAGTTGCAAAATCATACCACAGCTGGGTGTGGTGAGCCATACCTTTAATCCCAGCACTTGAAAAACAAAGACAGGCAGATGTCTTCTGTAAGTTTGAGGGCAGACTGTTCTACATAGCAAGTTGCAGGACAGCCAGTAACAAAATGAGACCCTGTCTCAAAATACAGTCCCTCTTCCCCCAAACATACACAAATACACAAAACAAAAATTTCAAAGCTTAGTTTTAACCCAATTGATTTTCCAAGACAGGGTTTCTCTGTATAACAGCCCTGGCTGCCCTGGAACTTGCTTTGTAGACCCGGCTGGCCTTAAACTCAGCGGAGATCAGACTGCTCCTGAGTACTGGGATTAAGGGTGGGAGCTTCCAAACTCAATTTTTAAAACATATTTATTAACTATTACATGAATATGAGGAGGCAGGTGTACCACAGTGAACATGTGGAGGTCAGAGGCAACTTTTTGGAGTTTGTTCTCATCTTTCATATTGTTCTAGTTTCTTTTCTGTTTCTGTGATAACGAACTCTGACTAAAAGCAACTTAGGGAGGAAAAGGTTTATTTGGCTTCACATGTCCAGGTAGTCTATCACTGAGGAAAGTCGGGCAGAAACCACAGAGGGACAATGCTTGCTGGCTCCCTCTCAGAGCAAGGCTTAGCTTGCTTCCTTGTACAGTCCAGGGAATGGCACTGCCCACAGTGGGCTCCCCCAATATCAATCAATAACACCCATGGGCCAATCTAATCTACACAATTCCTCAACTGAAGCTCTTCTAATCTACATAATTCCTCAGCTGAGGTCCATGTATCAGATGGCTATAGGCTGTTATCAAGTTGGCAAAACTAATTAGGAAATACACTCAGGTTGCCTTTACCTTTGCTGAGTATGAGTAAGCCTAACTAACCAAGTTTAGTCTCTAAAATCCATAGTAGAAGAAGGGAATTAACACCTAAAAAGCTATCTTCTGACTTTCATGCATGCATGTGCCCTTTTAAGTGTATGCCATATATCACACAGGCAAATAATAACAAATGAAAGTTCTAAAAGTAAAACTATAAAGAAGTTAACTCTAAAACTACCATGAACACACATGATTTGCAAAAGACTAATAGTCAATTTTTCTTAAGATCATATGGAAATCTTCAACTTTTAATCAACAAGGAATCAAACTATAAGGTGACTATGAGCACTTGGTATAATTAACAAACACCAATGCTTGTAAGTATGTTGTGGCCAGAAGAGGACCATAACAATGACAAGTCCTACTTACAGAAAATGGGAAACTCATACAAAGTTAAGAAAGTCATTCATACTATAAAAGGAGAAAGGAAAGACAATACAATTCCTACCATCTTCAAGCCATTTTATATGCAGCATCATGTTGCATTTTCATGGTAACTGTGAGTATTGTCTTGTAGGTGATCTTCATGTTCTTGTTATTGTTGAAATATAGAGTAATATTTGTTTCTAAAAGTTTCTAAAAGGCCGCTTTCAGAAGCCTATTGCCCTAGTGTATTTCAAATGCTTTACTGTGCCCATTCGTTCCCATCAGTTCTTATGTGTGTCTTAATGTATGAGCTCCATGAAGAACATGTTTTAAATGTGTTCTTACAAACAGAATTACCAAAGGTAATTCTGGTTAGAAGAATACAATAAAATTATACTAGCTGGGAAACCCTCTGAAAATTATGAAGCACATTATAAGATTGTCTTTGAAGTAGTCTATGTAGAAACAGGTAGATCTTCAAATTGTTGAAAGCAAGCATTTAATCTGACTTGATAAAAATTATTCAATTTTACAATAAAAAGTACAAACAGAAGTCTAGTATGTCTAGTGTTGTTAGCTGACTATGTATTTATGATTTCAGATGTAGTCAGCATTAGAATAAATGAGTGAGTGCATCTTGCTAGTTGCTATATAAAAATGGGCTGCATTATATATACATGGACTAGCACATAGAGAGACCTTGAACCTCAGCCAACTTGCATCTGTGTCTTCATACGAAATGCAACTGTATTTGAAGCAAAAGAATAAAAAGATTGTTGGTCTTACTTGTTTGCCCTCTTTCCAAAGCACAGCATGGGGCTGTGGAAATAGCAGGGTGGATAAAGAGCTTGTCATGCAAAAGTGAGGACCAGATCTGAATCCCCAGGGTCCATGTAAAATCAGTGAGCATGTGGCAAGCCTATAATCCCAGCACTCAGGAGGCAGAGACTTGGGAGGACAAGAGCAAGCTGGCTAGCTAGACTAGCCAAATCTGCACGATGCAGAAGCATCAAGTCAACAGTGACATGCCTCCACACACAGGTGTACACAGGGGCATGAGCAGCCACAGACATACCCAAACACACATGAACACATATGTATAGCGCTCACACACACATAAACACAGCAATAAGTGACATGTTCTTGTAAAATCAAGACAGTAAATATAAAACAGAAAGCCATAATACCTAATCATTTTTATTGCTATTAAGTTTGTTAGTCTTTATTAAAAGAAAAATATATTTCAAACACTAAAGTACATGATACTTATAAAAATATACAAAGTGAAAGTGTATGCTTCTATTATACTGGTATGTTATTCTATACCAGTGTTTACATCCAGGATGTCATGGAGGTAGCTTCCTTTTGTACCTAAAGTAAAAATAAATCCACTTAATAGAATAGGGTTCATTTTTAAATTATCTAACAGCTCTAGTACAGTAATATTCTAAGTGAGGGTATGCGCGTGCGCGCGCGCACACACACACACACACACACACACACACACACACACACAGACACACTTACAAAATAAAACAAATACTTCAAATATGTGCTGGCACACACAGCAGATAATAGCAATATACTGTCACAGACCTGATAAAAACCTAAGAGCCAAAAGTTTTCTGGTATTCATTCCAATGTAATTTAACATAAAATTGTCTAATGTTACCACCCTTTTAAAAATACATTTAATATTACTAAACTTTGAAAACATAACCAATAGATGAACAGCCCAAATCTGCTTTCCCTACTCTACAGAAGTAGTTTTCATTGCAATGACACAACCTTAACAATAGTTTGCTTTAATCTAACTAAAGTGATTAATCAAAAAGTAAGGGAGCTAGAGAAATGGTTCAGCAGTTAACAACTCCTGCTGTGCAATATTGAGAACTATAATTCCGATCCCTTTAGCCATGTAACAAACCAAGAACTGCACTTATAACCACAGCTCCTAAGAAGACAAAGACAGAACTGCTACGACTTTTTGATTTCTACATGAGCTTACACTCACAGACACAATACACCCACACCATACACACACACACATCCACACACATACATATATACATCTTTAAAAAAAATAAGAGATGGTTGCCCACCATAGCTAGATTATAAGTCACTACTTATAAGGATGCCACATACTTTAGCTACAATACATGAAGAACTCAATCTGGAACTAACTGGGAAACTTCCTCTCTGATGGCTAGTTTTCAAAGTTCAAAAGGGTCTTACACAGGCTACTACAGAAGAAAAGCAATGAAAGATGTACCAGCCAACAAGTGCTGGACCCTGCATGCTACAATATGAACCTTCCAAGCAAGTGCCTGAGTACAATAGCACCATGACTCTTATGGGACTAAAAAAAAAAAAAAAAAATTCTAATTGGATTTGAGGCCCTAGATTTTAATCCCCAGTATCTAAAAAAAGACAGAAAAGAAAGAAAAAAAAAAAAAAACAAGATGGCTCAGTAGTAAGAGCATTGCTACCAAATCTAACATCCTGAGCTCAATCCCTGATACCCACACAGTGGAAAAAGAGACCCAACCCTGCAAAATGTCCTGTGAACTTCACACTTGCACTGTGGTGTGTGCATACATGTGTACACATGAGTGAGTGCGTGTGCGTGTGTGTGTGTACGCGTGTGTGTGTACGCGCGTGCGCTCACACACGCACTCAATATATCAACACTTAAAAAAAAAAGTCAAACTTCCAGAATGCATGTAGGAGGGGATGAAGAACCCCACTTCCAAATAACAATTGGCAGTTGATGGCTGTTGACAGGAGTCATCCTCTTTAAGAGTGGCCACTCGGAGGTGGCCCGTGCTCCACTGGATGTCCCCACATCCATGCACACATGGGCAGCACTAATAGAACTCAGTAGGTTGTTTTAAAGAAATGAAATTGGGAGGGAGATGTGTTGACAGGCGGTCCAGAGGTAGTTAGGGGATTAAAGAGTAGATGGCTAAATACATGATATAGATGTATGAGATAACTAAAAGAATAAATTTTTAAATTATATCTTTAAAAAGCTCAACAAGATTAATATATACTAGTAATATTATGGACTAACTCCAATTCATTTTGTGTTCTTGGGTTCATAGATCCATGTTCAAAACACATTCTAGTCTCTTTGATTTATATAGAGACAATGTTACAGACAGATGATCCTCTGACCATCCAGGTCCGTTTTAATGCTAAGATTAGTGATGTCTTCAGAGGAGAGCATAGTAAAGGGCCCTTACCTGCTTATAACTAGGGAAAGAGCACATCAAGGTAGAGCAAATCCACTCTATGTTTGGACATGTTAGATAAGGACAATACAATGGTTTCCTTAAATTTTGTGCCTCTAATTAAATGTTCATATACCACTCAGAGAAGAATAAATAAATTACTGCTTTCCAGTTACCTTATTTAGCTCTGGAAACAGTTCCTGTATCACAATGTCCAACAAAACGTAGGTCAGCTGTAGCACAAAAACATGCAATAAAATATAAGGTGTTAGACAGTAAAAATGAAAGGCACAGAATCCAAGACTGTGGTAATCACTAAGTGAGAAGGGAGGGAATGCAGTGGCAATGTAAAATAAGCATAAAATATATCTAACACCTACCAACAATGTTCTACCTTTAAATGCATGGTAGAAACCTTTATGAATAAAAAACTGACATTATACTTCACCCATTTTTATGTAAACTGTTTTGCACAAATTTTAAATACACAAGCATAACAATGAAATTATATTAAAATTTCAAAAAATATACAGAGACTATATACATAAAAAATGTTAACTGGCTATTATATGACTTGAATTACCAAAATTTAAATGTTAACATCATTTCATAAATTTCCCATACATCCAAACTTTTCTACTAAAAAGATATATTAACTTTAAATAACACTGCATGTTACAAAGAAAGATAAGAAGCAAAAGCAGTATGTATAGATTTTCCTATCTGAATGTTCAGATTATGTGGCTTGATTTTGATAGTGACTTATACAGTTAGTAAACCAGACACCCTGTTGCTCAGCAAACCACACCAATACCACCCTACTTACCTGCTTGTTGAGCACTGGCTGCTGCAAGCCATCAAATAAAAGTCTGACGCTTTCATACTTGGTTTCTTCACCAATACACTTGACTATCAGATCTAAACAAGAAAGCCACTGTGAAACTCTTCATAATGACCATCACTAGCTGCCTCTTAAAGTAAAAGCCTCTTCCATTCACAGCCACCACGTAAAAGCTGTAAATCAGTATTTCTCAAACCAGTGTTTGCAAGAAGCTCCTGGAAACAAGTTTTATCCTCAAGTCAAAAAAATATAGCTGCCATTAATCCTTTAGGAAGTTCATAATACACAAGACATACTGCAGCATAAAAATCAACTGATAAAGAGACTTAAAAATTATACATGTTTTATTACACACTTAGGGTTAAACCAAAACAACATTTTTAAATATTTATTTTTATTATGTGTGTGGTTTGTGTTTGTGAGGAGAGGGAACTAGAGTTAAAGGCAGTTATAAGCAACTTATGTGATATTTTCTGCTAGGACAGTATGTACCCCTTCCCTCCCACACCATCACCCCAAGACAAGATTTCTCTGTGTAACAGCCCTGGCTGTCCCAGATCCTACTCTATGGACAAAGTTGGCCTCAAACTCAGAGATTCACCTGCTTCTGCCTCACAAATGCTGGGATTAAAGGTGTGGGCCACCACTGCCCAGTTGTACACTAACTAAACTGTATTCTTAACTACTGAACTAGCTATCTCTCCAGTGTCCAAGTAAAAGAATTTAAACTCCAATGATGTTTATGCATTGTGTACACACACATAGAAATATATCTATAATCAGATGTGATGGACATCTGTAACCTCATCATTTGGGAAGCAAATGTAGAAGGATCAATGCAAATTTGAGGCCAACCTGATCTACATAATGATGATATCCAAACCAACTAGGAAGCCAGCCACATAAGAGACCCTGCTTCAAAAGAGAGAAAGAGAGACAGACAGACAGACAGACAGACTGAGACAGACAGACAGAGAAAGAAGCCAGTCAAACAAACATAAAAACTCTTTATTACTGTGTGAGTAGAAATAACCTTGTCTTAAATTTTAGGGGTGAGCTGAATATATCGGCTCATACATGTAAATTCTAGCACTCAAAAGACTGAAGCAAGATAATTGTTGCAAGTTCAAAGCCAGCAGGGGCTACAACTTGAGAGTCTATCTCAAACAAACAAAATATTAGTGTTACCAACAAAAGAACAAATTGCATTTACAAATGGGTTAATTTAATTAGTCCTTACTAGTATTTCTAAAATAAAAACTCATAATAACTACTAGTTTTAATAATTACATTGCAACCTCAAAAGGATGCTACTTTGAATTATTTAAAAATTTTACCTGGAATGTAATTCATCATTTCTTCAAACGTCTGTTTTGCTCCTTTTTGCTTATCTTGGAGGGAGCGAGGTTCAGTATTTTCACAAAATATAGCATCTAAAAATGAATATAAGAAACTTATACAACTATTCTCCAATTTATACACAAATTTCCTAGTAATAGAAATGCAAAAAAAAAAAAAAAAAAAAACCCTACATTTTTAGACCTAACTAAAAACTCAAGCACAAAACAGGAAACAAAGCCTTGAACAGACACAAACCTCTGAGAAGCGTTATGAGAGAAACCAGCCGGTGCTCTTGAAAGAGCTGTTCTAGCTTGCACTGAAGATAGTAGTCAGTGTACATTTCTAGTGTGTTCTTAAAGAGGATTCTAGTTCCCATTAAAAGATGATGAAGCCAATCTGGAACTTGGAAAACCACTCGTCCTAAGGAAAACCAATTGAGAATCAATTGAGATCTGCTGTTGCTCAAGATGATAAATGGATACAGTAACGGGTCAGTTTTACTTACAGTCAAGATCAATGTATTAAATCTGTGAAAGGAGTGTCTTTCACAGAGTTGAGGTAGGACTGACTGTATTTGCATCATTAGGGAGATTAATGACAAACAACACAGACCGTTTAGAACTTACCTACATACATCAGGTAATCATAGACTCCATCCACAGTCATCACCTCCAGGAAGTAGTTCTGATTCTGCTTCCGCTCTGTAGTCTCAGCACGGTTTGCATTATTCTTATATAGATCATTGAAAAGCTAAAGCAAAAATTGAAATAATAAAGAGACATATAGTTTATTATACCTACTGATAATAATCACTAAGGTTAAAAGAATACATAGGAAAAAGTACATTATGTGCCAGGCTGTATCGACTCCCCATGGGAAGCCTTACCCTTTCTGAGGAGTTAGGATAGGATAGGGGGAGGGGGAGGAGGTAGAGGAGAGGGGAGAACTGTGGTTGGTATACAAAATGAATAAAATAATAAAAATGACAATAAGAAAGTTTAAAATCTAGCTGGGCAGTGGTGCACACACCTTTAATCCCAGCACTCAAGAGGCAGATCTCTGTGAATTTGAGGCCAGCCTGGTCTACTGAGTGAGTTCCAAGACAGGCTCCAAAGCTACAGAGAAACCCTGTCTCAAAAAGCAAAACAAGAGCTAACGGGCCCCCAGACTGATAGCTAAGAAGAGGCATGGGACTGACTCAGGGCCCCCCTGAATATGGGTCTCAGCCAGGAGGACTGAGCAGTCTAAGGGACCTCAGACAGTGGAGCCAGGATGTATCCCTGGTGCACAAAAGGACCTTGCGAACACATCCCCCATGGAGGGATACTTCCTTAACCTAGAGACAGGAGAGAAGTAAAATAATAAATTAAATAAAAAAAGAGCAAAACAAAACAAAAACAGCTTAAAATCTATTTTCATAGTTTCACATTTGTGACCAATGCTACAGTAAAAACACATATTCTTCTCAAACTATTACACAAAAGAGGATATTCACTTTTGACATGAGGAAATTAACTATCCTTAAAGAATTTTTCTTTTCTCTGTGTGTGTTTGTATTTCTTTTTTGGTTGTTCGCTTTGTTGTGCTTGGATATTCTAGACTTAGAGCTTCAAGCAAGCTAGGCAAGTGCTCTTCCACTAAGCAATATCCCTCACCCCTCGTTTTTATAGTTAATTTCTCAGAGAGATGCAGAGACAGGGCAAAGCTTGTAGCCCCGGACTGGCTCCTCCCTCAGGCTCCCAAGCACTGGTTTTATAGGAATGTACCACAACACCTACCTCCCCTTCCTTCATGCTATTGCTGTTAGCGTTTTGCATTTGGTCTCACTCCTACCCCTAACTTACCCGGAATCCAGTACATAACTCAGGCTGACTTCAAGTTTTTGTTGTTTTCAAGATGGGGTTTCTCTGTGTAGCCCTGGCTGTCCTGGAACTCGTTCTGTAGAGCAGGCTGGACTTGAACTCACAAAGATGCTTTCTCTGCCTCCCAAGTGCTGAGATTAAAGGCATAGGCCACTAATGTGCAGATATAAAAATTCACCTTTACACGAAGTTCATTTGTGAACTATCATTCAAGCCCAAAACAGCTGGAACAGGGAAAACTGTTCTGGGGATGAGCTTAGTTGGACAAATACTTGTCTAGCAAGCACATAGCCTTGTGTTCTGTCTTTAGCACCACACAACACTGAGTGGTGCATATCTAGAATCCCAGCACTCAGGAGGTAAATGTAGGAGCAGTTCAAGGTCACCAGCTGACTACACAGTAAATTCAGGACCAGCCTAGACAACATTAGATCCCTACTAATCAAAAATTATGACAAGCAATGATTCTTTGGTCTGCTTATAGAGTGAAGGCCACCTCGAGGAAACCTCTGAACCCTTCAAGCTGTTTTGAGTTTCAACATGGAGGTAAGTATATTCACAGTCCAGGAGAGAGGGGTATTACCAGGCAGGTGGTCTGCGCTTGTATCTGTTTGCATCTGTCTCTAGGGAGCAACAGTTCTTAAGAAAGGGACTGAGGACAACTTTCAATGGTGACTGAGGAGAGGAAAAAAATTGAGGCTCGTGTTTTAATTTCTCCTACTTTAATGGAATTTCTATGCTCAACACAGGAGACGGGAGTGGAAGGGGAGGGGTGTCTCAGCGTTTTGACTGAGTCGTCTGCAGAAAACAGTGAACCGTTATTGAAAACAATAGTGACCTTGGAGAGGAAATGAGTTTTAATTCTTAATGTAAGAAACACAACCCTTAAAAGTAAACAGGCATGACTGGAGATGGACCAGAATAAATAAAGAGACAGAAAGAGTTGGAACAAGGGGGACAGAAGAACACGGGAGAGGGCTGGCTGATGCTGGAAGCAGATAAGAACTCCATCAGTGCTGAAAGGAGACAAGCGAAGGGATGGGGAAAGGCATGGGCTGCAGAGAGAATGTCTGGAAATTTTTCAGAACAGGTAAGAAACCAGACTGAGGAGTCACAGCCTGTGGCAGCCTCTCCTGCACAGCCCCTCAGCCACAGCTGTACTCTGCATTACTTACTGCCTCTTTACACAATATGTAGTACCTTCTTGTTGTTTTCGGAAGTGGGGCTGAGAACAGTCAGTTCTGGTCTACTCGGTTTAGGTTTAGGGGATTCACAGGAATTAATGAAACTCATGATGAAAGGTTCCAAGTGCTGACCTTTCTGTGGTGACAGAGGAGATAAGCACTTTTAATATCACAGAAGCCACTACAATTCATATCAGTAACTAAGCACATCACCGTCATTTATAAATATACATAAATCAGAAATTCACCTCTTTCATTAGTTTCCCAGGAACAGACTTTATAATTTTCCCTGTAATAAAAATAAAATGTTAATTTATGAAAGTATAACATAACTGTTTATAGTTTGTATGAATATTTCAGTAGATAGCTTTAAACAGTAAAGAGTCTAAGGCCAAAGCTGTATAAAGTATTTATAATTCATCATTTACAATAAAGGTGATACCCCAAACTATTTCACAGTTACAATGGGACCAAGTCGTAAGGGTGTAGCAGAGATCTAAGAAGCTCGCTGCTGGTAAATGTTAGTGTACCATAAGAAGACAACATAATTCTCTACTTGGATGTCCTTCTGACCTAAAGTTCATTCATTCGTTTACTCCTTCCTTGCTTTCTCTCTTTCTCTTTTGTCTTTGATGATGGAACCAAACCTAGGGCCTTCACATGGGCTACCATTAGCTCTATTAGAGAAATGCCTTAGAGGTTAAGAGAACTTCTTGCTCTTCAGAGGACCTGAGTTTGGTTCTCAGTTCATGTTGAGCAGCTCACAGCTGCCTTTAACTCCAGTTCTAGGGAATCTGATGGCCTCTTCTGGCCTCTGTGAGCACCTACACATGGCACGCATGCGCGCAGGAACACACACACACCCTCCCCACACACACACACACACACACACAGACATATACACACAAAATCAGAATGTTTTAAAAATGTTTTCAAAACATTTTAAGCAATAATGAACATATCATACTTACACATACACAAAAGTTAGTGAAATATATAAGAACACTTTGAGAAATATTTAAGCTATTGGAATAGTTTATATTCTAAATTTTTAAAATTTTCCATTCTAGATGGGCATGGCGTATACCCCTCTCAATCCCATTGATTGTGGCAGGAGAATCAAGAATTCAAGAACATCCAAGACTATGTAGCAAGACCATTTCTCCAAAACAAGGAAAGAAAAAAATATGTTTGCCCAAATTATTCATTGTTTGTATCTCCTGGTTCCCTTATCAAAAAATACTAAACATCTGAAGACTTTATGAAGCATTTAGAAATTAACATACAAATTAATCTAAATTTCCAAATGCAACTTAAATTTCTTTTACCACCATTGCGTAGGCATAACAATACTAAGAGACAACAGTAAAAGTAGAGACTTTTATGATATAGAAACTCCCAGTCCTGTTACGGCCACCATCACCTTCTGAGCATCCCATGTTCCTCATGCAGGGTACACAAGTCCCATTGTTACACTTCTAATTCATCCACACTGCTGCAAGCTGCTTCAAGCTACAGGCATTCATTTCTATAGGACTCAACATTAAGAGATGGCCCAGTGATTAAGAGCACTGGCTGCTCTTCTGGAGGATGCATGTTCAATTCCCAGAACCCAGATGACAGCTCAGAACTCTCTGTAGCTCTAGTTCCAGAGGATCCAACATCCTCACACAGAGATACATGCAGACCAAACACCAATGTGCATGAAATAATAATAAATAAATGCATACATACATATACATACATACATACATACATACATACATACAAAAAGACTCTACAGTTTAGCTATCCATTCTTTCGATAATGAACATTTGTGCTGTTTCTAGTTTAACTATGATACACAATGTGGCTATAAACATTCTCAAACACAGATGTAAGATCCTTGACAGTAAATAAAAAGAAATTATATAACTTGAAGATAAAGGGGGAAAAAGGCCCAGATGAGTCTTTACATCAAACAGTAAAGCTATGGTATTTCTAAAGAAATTTTATTAAAGTTATTCATATGATGGTTAATGACATTTACATCTGCTTAAAACACTATCACTTATTTTTCTTATATGAATACCTAAGGATTGGAATACGTCCTCAGAAATTTGTTGCTAGGCGATTTTGTTACACAAACTCAAAAGTGTGCACTTATACAAATTTATGACACTAAGTGACATAATTTAAAGACCACTGTCATTGAGTAAAGCACCTCTGTACAATACATGACTTTATTTAAATATTCAAAGAAATGCAAGGATATTACTGGCTAATAGTTTCTGTGATAGCACAACTGGCTACAAGTGACTGGTAAAATAATCAGGGTAATGTATCTCTTACTTCAAAAGAAGTCCTTCGGAGTTCATAACACGGCCATACATACTACCAAAACCATTTTTCTACACTAGTCTGAAAACATTATTCTTATGGTCCCCCCCCCATATGACTTACCAAGATTTACATCTGGAAGGATCTTATCAAGAAACTGTGTTTCCCCACCATTGGGGGAGAGAAAGTCAGCCAGAAGTTGACTGTTACTCAGTTCTGGATGCTGCAGAAGTTTCTTCAATGAATAGACCAGAGGAGGAAAACAGATTAGAAATATAGAAGGGTAATCAAAACTGGCCTAAAATGGTTGTAAACAAAAAGCAAGAAACTTTAAGTCACCAAAATGTATTTCCTATCTAACCAAATGACTTAATATATTATCCACCAAAATAATTTACATTGCACATATATATATATATAGTGTTTATGTAACACATGCACATATACTGGGAAAAATGAGAAGTCAATTCTGAGTGGTGACTACTGGTAGGGAACTGATCCCAGGAAACCAAAAAACAAACCTACAAATAGTATAATAAAAAGGACTAAGTAATAAAGTAAGAAGGACAATTCCCAAGCTGGAAAAGTTAAACATAAATCAAACAGAATCCAACATTCTTAGGATATATTTAATTTTTTATAACAAAAGGTTTTCTTTTTTAAGTCTTCCATATCAAAATTTTAATTAGCATTAAAACTAATTAAAGCCCTCTCCCAGAAGTAGCTAGTATTCTATTGGTCATTAATTTTTTAAAAATACTGAGGACCAGGGATATAGTTCACTGGTAGAGTGCTTAGCTAGCATGTATAAGACCATGAGTATGATCCCCACTATCACAAAACAACAATATCAACTATATATATTTATATATAATATGACTTTCTTCCCCTGAGACAGGGCCTCACTATGTAGCTCTGGCTGTCCTGGAATTCACTAAGTAGACCAGGCCAGCCTCAAACTCACTAAGATCCAAAACTGCCTCCGGCTCTCAAGTAGTAGCATTAAAGGTGTGTGCTACCATCCCCAACCAAACATTCATTTTTAAAATCCACATAGAAATAGGTATGTTAAGTTGGAAAGATGACTCAGATGTTAAAAGCACTGGCTGTTCTTCCAAACGTCCTGAGTTCAATTCCCAGCAAACGACATGGTGGCTCACAACCACCTATAATGAGATTTGGTGCTCTCTTCTGGCATGCAGGCAGAACACTATATACATTATAAGTAAATCTTTAAAAGACAGGGATTACAGAACAAAGCATGTGTGAACAAGAGACATCTGAATATCCATGTTTACTGTGATAGACACAATAGCCAAGTTACAGAATCAAACCAAGACTATGCATGCATCAACAACAATGGATAAGCAAATGTATTATGTATGCACGCACACTGCTGTTTCATTCAGTCACAAAGAACAAAGTGATATAATTTACTAGAATATGAATGGAACTGAAATCATCATATCAACTCTCAGAAAGAAACACTAACGTTTTCTCATACGATTCTAGATTTAAGAAAAAAAGACATGAAAGAGGAAGAGGGCTATTTACAGACGAAGGCAGCCAGTGTGAGGTGGGGAAGGAGAAAAACAGAACAAAGGGTTATGAGGGAAGTGAGTATGATCAAAATACATCATCTACACATATGGAAATGGCGTAATAAAAACATTACATAATGAATATATGTGAAGAAGTAAATGAGGAAGACAGGGAAAAGGCACATGCACACAAGAGAAGAGAAGCAAAGGGGAGTTACTGGGGTCTCACACTGAGCATGAAGTTGGTGCTGTAGAAACAAATGAGAGTTACTGATGCTCCAAATCCGGAATTCGAGGTGGTGCTGTAGAAACAAACTGAGCAAGGGAGCTAGTGCTGTACCTGCAGATACTCCTGAAACTCCTCTCTCTTCGACTTTAAGAACTCATAGTTCTTGGGACCAATGATCCTTTTGGATGGAAGCTGAGCATCAGGAAATGTACCTGAAATTGGTGCACAGAGTTCTTATCATCTTGGCTATTTTAAATGCTATTTGAAAATACTATGAAAATTCAGATTCACAATACTGCCTTGCAGACATATGATATTAGGTTTTAAATAATCTTCACACAGCCAGAGAGTTGGATAGTATTTTTTTCTATTGTACAAACAGCTGATTTTAAGCTGTTACCATTAGAAAAGTCAATGTGCATTGTAAAAACTTAAAATATAGGTAAGAAAAAGAAGCAGAATACCAACATTCTTATTTTCAACAGAAATACATACAACTGTTAATATCAATCGACATTTACTTAAAGTTAAAAAAAAAAAAAAAAATCTGGTGCAAGACCTTTCAAGCAGGCCAATTGCTGAATTATAATGTTTTATAGAAGAAAGCAACATACCATGAAATTCTGTTAGTTTTGATTCAAGTACATAGAATTCAAGGTATCTTCTATAGACAGACCAGTGTTCAGGCTCATGTCCAACTGTAAGTTAAAAATAAGCAATTTTACAACCCACAACAAAAAGTGAAACATTAACAATACTAAAATGAGAGTATTACATTACAGTCTTCATTTTAGTTAGCATTATCATACCTCATCCCTATTTTAACTCTAGATTATCTAGAAAGAATTGATAAATTTTATTTTTTTTATGACATGAAAGCAAACAGATTGTATTGATGACAGAATCACAAAGTTGGTAGGAACTTTTGATTTTAAATGTATATAATTATTTAAAAATGTACAAAATTATTTATTTTGGTATGTGTGTCTGTACACACATGTATGTCATGCCATAGCACACATGTGCAAGCCAAAGGACACTTTCCACCATGTGGTCCCAGAGCAATAGATCAGGTTGCCAGGCTTGGTGGCAAGCACCTTATTTTATCCACTGAGTCATTTCACCAGGCCATAAAAATCTGAGAATTGTATTTTCCTGCACAAAAAAGTCAATGTGGCACATGATGAAAATTATATACATTTTTCTCCTTTGGAGGTCATGCTTCCTAAGGGCACATTATATGGGCAGCAAGGCTCTGTAATGCTGATAACTACAGTTACTTTTAGATTATGTTTATATTTTACATTTTAGTGATTAAGCCAAACTTTTCAAAAATAGAGCACAAAAGTTGTAAATGTTTGCTCAAAAAGTCAGTAACAAAACTATTTGACAAACAAAAATGAGACCTGATACAGAAATCAGACTAGAGTAAGGGCAATGATTTCATGGTGTACTTACTAAGTAAGACCCGGCAGCAACACCATAAAATCAGCATTGCCTCTGACCGGGATCCAGTAAGATTCTGCCTGCTACAGTTATCATAGTTACAACAGGAAGCATCACCGCCAGCTACTCAGAATAATCTGCTCCTGATTTTATGCTCTGTGTTCCTGAACTAGCATTAGTTTCTGAAAAAATTGTTTGAAAATTCAGTAAGGGAAATGATGAGCACTGGTCCTCACTGCTACTCAGTTACCTAGTCTGAAAACCCCTTAATTAGTCTGTCATTCCCCTCACCTCACAGACCCTTGCCTCTCCTGAGCTTCACTTTAAGTTTCTATTTGTCCCTCCCAAATGTGCAAGACTTTGTGTTTCCTTTACGCTGAATGCCCCACCTGCTCAACAAAGCTGAGTGGCCAGTGATTACTCTGCTGTCAGTGCTGTTCAGTTCTCAATTACAATCCACACCTGAGACAGCCAAGGCAGAAAAGACAGCAAACATGAAGACATTCGGCAAAGTTGTGTTTGATCATTGTTCACCCAATTCTACCTAGCCCTTAAAGAAAAATTTTAATTTAAAAATGGTTAAATTGAAAAGAAAAATATGGGGAAAGGGAATGTTATTTAAACTGGTGTAACACGAGGGCTGGAGAGATAGCTCAGTACAACTGAGCTCGAAAGCTAGGCTCCACATGGTAGAAAGAAAACCAATGTCCACAAGTGACTTCTACATGTGTGACACCCATTCACATGCATACAAATACAAATTAATGTAGAAAATAAGTCGGTCTAATACTTAATATAGTGGTAAATGCATTAATGGTAGCTAAGTACAATAGTTAATGATAACAGCAACAAGACTAGTAAAGAGTGACTGAAGAAACAGCTCAGTGGCCAACACGGGCTGCTCTTTCAGAAGATCCAGGTTTGGCTCCTGGCACTCACAGGGTGGTTCACAACCACCTGTAATGACAGTTCCAGAACTCCAAACATATAGCCCAAACTCTAACACACATAAGATAAAAATAAAAAAATCTTAAAAAACAAAACAGTAAAAGAACATCATAGAAGATTCCTTAGGCTGTGAGGTATGCATCAATATCTCATTCAGTGTTGGTTGAATAAATCAGTCAACTGATAACAAGTAATCTAGGAAACACTAAGCTTTCATTCAGGTTTTGTTACTTATGTGTAATCAAAATAAATAGTTACAAATGGCAATAAGTTTACACTCAGTAAAGATAGATAGACTCACCGGCATCACCGGAAAGCTAAGAAATCTTACCTGCTCGTCTATCATTTCTTTCAACATCAATACAAAACACAGGAATTCTCTCCTTTTTCTCCTTCCTTTCAGAGGAAGGATCCTCAAAAAAGTCTACATATGGAATGCTAATTTTCCATGCAGCAAGGTTTCGAGGAGTATTAGGTGTGCTCGCAGCTTCTACTGGAGAATCATCTTCCATTACCACAATACCTTCTTCAATCTGGAAAAGGTTAGCAAGGTGAACTTAACGCTTCTAGTATATTCCAAACTATAGCACATGAAATATAACTGTCAATAATATACTAATATTATTTTTTTAAACTTAGGTGATACAGCACTTCCTAAGAAAGTAAAGATAAAAAGTTAAACTGGGTTTTTGTGGTTGTTGTTTGTTTTGAGTTTTTTTTTTTTTTTTTTTTTTTTTTTTTGGTTTTTCAAGAACCTGGAATTAGCTCTGTAGACTAGGCTGGCCTCAAACTCACAGAGATCCGCCTGCCTCTGCCTCCTGAATGCTGGGACCACCACTGCCCAAACAAAAGTTAAACGTAACTAGTAACTAGCATCAATTCCAAGTTTCATGATAACTTCTATAAGTCAAAGTCTAAAAGAGGAGAACTGACTTTTTAAATTATGGAAAAATATAAAAAATAAAAATATAAACAGTTCAAACTTGATGGTAAATAAAAATTAATATACTCCTATCTTTCATTTCAGAGTATAAGATTTCATAAAGGGAATCACGCCATTGATGTAGTTGACACAGATAAGCTGGATCTGTGACACATCCCTGATGTATTTCAGCATAATCATTCTGAAGTTTGGCAACATACTTCTACAATGAGCCACTAAACAATTCTGAATAAATAACTCCATTCCTAAAAACATTCTTATGAAAATATCTACTTGAACTAACTTTTTAAACTGAAAAGGTAGTCTAAATATGGTCACTGTAACATAAAGAAAGTACATTTCAAAAGAAGATCTAAACAGGATCTACTTCTACAGAATTAGATTTTTGTTTGCTTTGAGATTTGGTTCCTCTGTATGGAGAAACCCTGGCTGTCCTGGAACTGGCATGTAGACCAGGATGACCTTGAACTCACACAAATGCACCTGACTCTGGGATTAAAGGTGTGTGACACCATCCCTGGCAAATTAAGATTTTTACCTTTTTGATTCTAAAATCATAAACATCTATAATTTCTTTTTATATCTAAAAACAAAATAATTCATTTCAAAATTATCTGTAAGCATAGTTCTTTTAAATCCTTCTGAGTCTCTAGTCACCTAGACATCTCTTAGTCTGTTAAAGGGGACAGTTACTATAAATAACTATTCACCTTATTTATGTATGTGCTGTTTGAGACAGAGTCTCTTGCTACACAACCCAGGCTATCTTTGGACTGAACATCCTCCTGCTTCAGCTTCATAAACGTTGAAATTACAGGTGGATTCCACTATACCCAGGATAAATATTAACAAAATAAACTAAATAATTTTTGCTTTATTTTCAAAAAGATTCCCTCTAAGAAGAGTGTGGAGAGTAAGGAAGTCAGAGACAAAAGGCTAGCTGAGGTTCTCTACTTAAAAACATTAAAAAATTGTAATGTCTCCTATGCTTACCTTTCCTATATGCACTTGACTGTCAACTTATTAATGGGCAGAATTTATTTGTAAATTTGGACAGAAGCATGTTTCAGATAGTTTTGTTGTTGCTTTTTGAAACAAGGTATCTGGCTGGCCTTAAACAGATGATTCTCCTGCGTCAGACAGTCAGACTCTTATATATCAGGTTTTCATCCCTGAGTCAGTTACCACAGAGATGTGACCCTATTTCTGTGTTATACAGTGTGCAAAGTGCTTACTATATACCAGGCATCATTCTTAGTGCTTCATGCAAATTGCCTGTTTAATTCTCCTAATTATACCCCATGTACAACAGGTAGGATGGTCCCGATTTCACACTGTAAGGGAAGAAAATCCCAACAAAATTGGGCAATTTGCCTAATCTCACATAATAAGTATGTACCACTGCCAAATATTATTTCAACTTTTCAAATCACACACCAGAGAGATTGGCAATTCCTAGAAAAACAATTCTCAAGGTTCCACAGCTCCTACCTAACACAGTATTGTGTGTGACCTGTGATAAGATCAGCATTATGACCTGCTCTGTGCCTTCTAAACTCTAAGTGGCATTGTCCTTAGCATTTGTCCTTTCTTTAGAAATAATATAATGACTATGCTTAACAATAACTACTTCAAAATACCTAGTGGAGGGTCCTGTAAATGTTTCCAAAATTAAAAATGGCTAAGTATCAGGAATTAGATCTCATCATTATTCACTGCATCTATGGATCACATATACATATTTATTATATTCTATACCATACATATGTAAAATTACCATGTATTAATTAGTGTATTCAAAAATAATAGTAATAGTAGTAAGGTCACAAAGTGAGAAAATGCTCGATTGTACTGGTAGCTCAGGTACAGGTTTATGGACATCAGGCAAATTTTAGAAGATAAATGTGAAGTTTTCTGCATAAAGAACAGAAGGAAAGGACCATCAAGCAGACCTGCATGTGCAAAGGTACAGAAAGGTACAATAGCATGGTGAGTGAAATATAAACACATATAAACAAGGAATCTTATCAAACAGGTCTAGGATGAGGCCTGGGAGCCTACATGTACAAACTCCACAGCCTAAGGAATGAGAAATTAAGGCTTCTAACAACAACACAAACATACTCCTGAAGCATATGGTAGGAAAGAGTTACATCAGGATTGAAATAAATGCCTAATGAAGAAATAACAAAGAGCTAGGAAGATGACTCACTCATCCCATAAAGTGCTTGCCTTGCCAACAAAAAGGACCTGAGTCATATCCCCAGAACAGGCAGAGAAAAGCCGTGAGCTGGATGTGGTGGTGTATGCTTTTAACCCCAGCACTCAGGGGACAGACAGAGGTAATACCAACCTGGCTTTACACAGTGAGCACCAGGCCAACTGGGTGAGACAGACCCTGATATGTATCTACTTGATTATTTTTGGTTTTGTTTTGAGGCAGGGTCTCACTGTGTAGCTTTGGCTGCCTGGAACTCACTATGTGCCTGCCTCTGCCTTGCAAGTACTGGGATTAAAGGTATGTACCACTATTCTCAGCTAATAGATCCTGTTAAAAGGGAAAAAAAAAAAAAAAAAAAAAAAAAAAAAGCTGTGCACAGTAGTGCAGTACTCCCCATAGTAGTTCCCATATTAGGAAGGTAGACATTGGCATTGGCAAATCCTCAGGTCTCAATGGAATATTAGCCTAACCTACTTGAGTTCCAGGCCAGTAAGAGACTGTATACATACATACATACATACATACATACATACATACATACATTCATACACACACACACACACACACACACACACACACACACGGCCATCAAATGTCTTAGTAAGTAAAGGTGTTTGCTGTTAAGCCTGGTGACCTGAGGTCAATCCCCAGGGTCTACACAGTATAAGGAGAGAACTGACTCCTGCCAAGCTGTCCTCTGAATTTGACATGTACACCATATACACACACTCTCTCTCGGAAAAGAAAAAAGAGAAGAACACCATGCCCAAGGAATGGCACCTTACTTAGTCTTCTGGCATACACATGCACCTGCACAAACACAAGCATACAAATACAAGCACACACAAAAGGTAGTAAACTACCAGAAATACCTGGGCTTATTTTCCCTAATAATAACTCAGATCTAAGAAAACGATTTTAATGAAATAAATAGGGAAACTAATTCAGCATACCCCACACTTAATTCTGTATTAAGCACAAAACTGTAGATATATCAAGTTGATTTTTTTAATCGAAGAATTTTCACTTACAAAGTCATCTTCACCTTCAGCCAAACCATAATTGGGCAACATAGCTCCCTCCATTGTAGTGCTCTTGAATACTCCTTTAATTTTGCTACCTATTCTGCTGATTCCAAATGATTCTCCTCTTTTTTGTGTGCTTCTAAATATTAAACAAAAATACATCAGGTACACAGAAAATTATTAGCATCTACTATATTATACACATAAGCAAAGAAAAAACAAACTAGATTTGAAAGGGTAAATTGAGGAAGATTAACAATGTTTGGAGTATTCTTCACATGAATAAATGAGACAAAATTTACTAACAAACATTTGAAATATAGCTAGTGCTAACTTGAAAACATTAACTGAAAGAATGATAGCCCCCTAGTGGTATATAGTTCTCATTGCCACAGGAGTTTTGTCAAAACATACACATGCATGACCTGACAAACAGTTTTTAAAAAACTATACTCCCAGCCAGGTGGTGATGGTACACACCTTTAATCCCAGCACTTGGGAGGCAGAGGTAGGCGATCTCTGTGAGTTCGAGGCCAGCTTGGTCTGCAACTCAAGGTCCAGAACAGCCAGGGCTGTTATATTGAGAAACCCTGTCTTTAAAAAAAAAACAAACTGTACACCCATTTGGAATAGTGGTTGTAAACCTGTGAATCACCACCCACTTCCGGGTAGCATATTAGATATTTACATTATGATTCATAACAGTAACAAAATTACAGTTATAAAGTAGCAACAAAATAATTTTATGGTTGGGCATCACCACAACTTGAAAACTGTATTAAAGGTCACTGTATTAGGAACATTGAGAACCAGTGATTTGGAGAACTGAATCACTAAAATAAGAATGCAACATAAAACTATGATCTTCCTATTATGCTTTTTAAATGAAACTAATTTATCTCTATGACAAATGCTCAAGTAAATTCAGTTTTATAATCTCATATTCCTAAAGGCATCAGTTATAAAACAAGTACACTTAACTTTAAAGTAATACAAATAAAAGAAGGAGGGAAAGGTTAGCAATGATGGAATGAATAAAAGTGGGCATAGCTCCAAGGAAGCAGCCAGCTCTGCCATAAACATTAAACACTAGGGTCAACAATTTTTTTCAAAAGTTAATTTCCAAAAGCAGAAATAGCTAAAAAGAAAAAAATGAAAGAAAACCAAAATGGAGTAAAAAAAAAACAATCCCATAGAGCCAAGTGCTTTACATTTCAGTAACCCAAACTATAACTTTTTTTTAAAGATTTATTTATTTATTATATATACAGTGTTCAGTCTGCATGTATCCCTGCATGCCAGAAGAGGACACTAGATCTCATTACTGATGGTTTTGAGCCACCATGTGGTTGCTGGAAATTGAACTCAGGTCCTCTAGAAGAGCATCCATCCAGTGCTCTTAACCTCTAAGCCACCTCTCCAGCCCCTAAATTATAACTTTTATCTAACCTAAAACTTGCATGGTACCACCAGAGACCAAATTACAGAGACTATTGTAGAATCTGACCATTTTCTTAGAATACTTAAACTCAATGGAAGCTATTATTCCTATCAGCAATGTAACTATTGAAATAATTAAACAATTAGAAATATAAAAGAACACTGATCAATTTCAAACGTATCATGTTTACTGTGACGAGATTTCATTTAAAAAAAAAAAAAAGATTTCATACAGTGTCTTTGGAACAACCAAATTTATTTTAAAGCTAGTAAACAGTATTAGAAGCAAACTAGATTATTTTATCTAAACAAGTGTGTAGTTAGTTCAGTGTTTTTTAAAAAAAAAATAACAGGTTAAGATTTTGCAAGCTCTGATGACAGGACTATTTCCAGATGAAAATAAAAATGATGACAAAATTTATAAACCCTGAGCAGGTAGGTGGTTGCAGGATTTAGAGATTATAAAACAATACAGGTATTGAACTAAGACATTTCTAAAACTCTCATTTGTGATTATAAATAGATCTTCAGAAACATCATCATATTTGTGTTCCTTAAACACAAATAATTATAAAAATTGTTCAGCAAAATCAGCAACCCTCTACTCCCAAACAAAGTCAACAACTTTGAAAAGTGAAATACTAGTAAATGAATAATAAAAATATCTTAATAGTGTCAGGACATTTTATTTCATAATTATATGTTATTTTAAAAATATTTCTAGAACCAAAGTAGAGATCTATGTTAAAAAACTTATCCTAAATAATTTATATAAAGGCAGGGACAGCACAGTGCTACATAATTTTCCTTTTCAGTTGCACCTAGGTTGCTTGGGGTGAACTTTCTAGATTAAAACAGACAATTTATACTTAAAAAAAAAAAATCACATGCTTAAGACTTACCGGAAATCATCCAAACTTAGGCTACCTCTGCAATATCAGATATGTGAGATTATATGAGGAGGAGAGAGAGAAAGCCCAGATATTAAATAGGTTTCACTTTAGAATATAAAATCAAATTCAAAAAGCTTAAATGTTATACAAGTGGATAGCATTCACCTTTGCAAAAGGAAGAAATCTTATGAATAACACGATATAGGGAAGAAAGAAACATGGCTGTTTGGGTGTCTGCAATCTAGATTATTAATGTTCCTGAAAACAATATCTTGGGTAATAATTTAGCATTTTCTTCTCCTTAGGCATACCATTTGATACAGCAGAAAAATATGTAAAGACTAAGCTAACACACAGCAGCTCAGATTGTTCAATACAGAATTGTGACTATGTTAGATGTATTCATACATGCTTCTTAACATATTTTCTAGCTTGAAATAAAAATGAGTTTTTACAGGCATAGTGTCTCATGCCTACGCCTATAATCCTAGCACTGTTGCAAATCTGAGGTTAGCCTAGACTACACAGTGAGCTCTTGTCTCATATAAACAACAAAATGCCTGGGGCTAAGGATGTCAGTAATAATATTGTTGCTTAGTATTCATGATGCCCTGGATTCAATCCCAAACAAATAAACAAAAATCCACAACTTTTTAAAGAACACTTAGAGCTAAAAAGTCAACAAAACATTCCTAAAGAGTTATGCTTTGAATACACAATAAAGTAGGTCAGAATTAGCTATATGCACTAAAATTCTGTTTTTAAGACACAAGTAAACAAACCAAAAAAAAAAAAAAAAAAAGTCTATTTTACATACTCTAAGCCATTTAACAGCAAATTATCAAGGCTACTCTAAATTTCCAACTAAAGAATATTAGCAAACTCTTCTACTGATTCTATTTATATAAATGAATCCTTAAGTATCAGAGAATCAGAGTCCTCTTAAGTGTGACAGCTAACATTAAAGTCAGGTAAATATAAAGAGAAACATACTTTAAATGGCTGTATTAGTATCTGTATTTCTGTCCTGTTTTATATTTTGAAACCAGAAAAAGGTATGCTAAAGATAGTGTGATCTTAAAATGGCAAAGAAAGCTTCCGCCACTGAAGCTGAAGCCTCTGACATATTTATCTAGCAAGTGGATTTTATTCAAACAGTTGACAAAGTCAATAATGTTATGACAGAATAATCAAACACAAGTCAAAACCAGTACACTCCCAGAGTTAAATACGCCTACCTGTTGAATTTGGAATTTCGTGTTGGCGATTCTGCACCTCTTAAAAGTTGCCTGAAATACTTCAAAACAATAAATACATATTAGGATTAAGTAAACCAGTATTTTACATTGAAATATACTACTTTACTTCGTCTTTTTTTTTTTTAACTTTGCTACTTAAACCACTTACCTATTGCTATCAGAGCCACTGTGAAGTACATAAAGTCCTTGATGAAAGCCTGACTTACCTCATCACTGTGGCAGAACATAGGAGTAAACACATTCTCCAAGAGGGAAAGAACGTGTTCATAGGCTTCAAAAAGACATCTCATGGTTTGCAGTTTCACAACATCTATGTATGGGCCTTCAGCAACTGTTTAAAAAAAGAAAATCAACTGTACAAATTATTTCTGAATAACAGAAATGTAACATATTTAAAATTCATTATATGAAACAAACACACAAAGTATGTTTCACAGAAACATCACCACAAGAAATCTTCCTAGAATGAGAAATGAGAATAACGTACCTCCAGTTCTGAGTTGTTTTGTTTTAGGGATTTTTTTTTAAGTGACAGGATCTTACTAATCAGCCAGGCTGCACTGGAACTTGTAGTACAGGCTGCCCTTGAAAATGTGATCTTCCTGCCTCCATCTCCAAGTGCTAGGATTATAGACCTGTACCTCCAAGCCAGCCTCAGTTATGCAAATAATGACCACTCCTCTTCCTCAAAGCTTACATTGTGTTAGTAAAATAAGCATGTAAAAACAGAATTTTTTTGTTTTTGTTTTTCAAGACAGGGTTTTTCTGTATTGCTTTGGAGCCTGTCCTGGAACTAGTTCTACAGACCAGGCTGGCCTCGAACTCACAGAGATCCGCCTGCCTCTGCCTCCCGAGTGCTGGGACTAAAGGTGTATGCCACCAACACCCAGCTTTAAAACAGAATTTTTTTAAACTAAGAAAGTTAATAAATGATCTCTAAGTGTTTAAAAAAAAATAGCAATTTAAGCTGTCCATGTAGCTTCAACCACTGTTAGAATAAGTAAACAACATATGAATCCACCCAGAGTGCATAGTGTTCTTACAAAGGACTGGAGTTCTTTTCCTAGAACCCTTGCTGAGTGCTCACAACCACCTCTAACTCCAGATCCAGAAGCTGAAGCCTCTGCCTTCGAAGGGCACCTGTGCTCACACATGGGCATATGCCCCGTGCACACACACTTGAAAACAATAAAGTGCCAGGTGTGGTGACCCACACTTTTAATCATACCACCAGGGAAGCAGAGGCAGACAAATCACTGAGTTCAAGGTCAATTTGGTCTATAAAGCACATTCCAGGCGAGCCAGGGCTACATAATGAGAGTACCTTCCCTTAAAAAAGTAAATGTATAAGTATTTATAAAACTGAAAAAAAAATACATAAAGAAAACTTAGCAAACTAGAAAGGCCTAGAATATCCATTTTCTTTGTCATCTTTGACTTACTTCTTTGAATCTCTTCTACAATGAAGGGATCAAATCTAATTTTGTCAATACTTTCATCCAAGCAGTATGTTTTATAAATCTTCTGCAATTCCTCATGTAGAGATAGCATTTCATCATTTGATAACTCTGGTCGCAAAATTCTATCATTAAATTCCTCTAACAAATCAAAGAGAAATTAAAGAAAAAGTTACTTTAATATAAACGCTTTCATGAAAACTTCATATTCTTACTCTAAAAGTATCAATATAATCATTTTAAATGTTTAAAAAATACTTAAGAGTAGCATACTCAGATGAAAGACAAAGTCAAGATTTTTATGTTAATTAAAAATACGTAAGTAGCAATAAGAATTTACAACAATAGAAGTATATTTGTAAAATTTTCTCTAAAGAACATATTGGATTAGTTTCTTATCCAAGGTCTTTCAATATTTTAAAATCTAATGATATATAAATAATACACTAAATAATAATGAAAACACAGCTTGTTGTGGAATAATCTTTTTGTACACTGTGAAAATTTGTCTTTGCCAAGGTACCTTCTGATTGGTTTAACAAAGAGCTTAATGGCCAATAGCTAGGCGAGAAGAAGTTAGGTGGGACTTCAAGACAGAGAGAGAAGAAAAGGAGATGAGTCAAGGTATGGGAGAGACAACCAGAGGACACGAAGAGGGAACAGAAAGTGCAAGATGGAAGAAAGGAAAAATGCAACAAGGCAAAACATAGATTAATATAAATTGATTAATTTAAGTTATAAGCGTTAGTGGGCCAAGCCTAAGCTAAAGACTGAGCTTTCCTAATTAATATTAAGTCTCTGTGTCATGTTTTTTTAAACTGGCAGCCTAAAAAGTGTGCCTACATATGGCTTCCAACATGGGGGCTCAAATATCCAAACAGGGCCTGAAAAAGCTATAATTTCTGGACAAGGAGCCAGATGTAGCTTCCTAAGCCTGCAGGCTCTCAGGCTGGCTAGTGTTCAACAGTGGCATACCAAGTGAGGCGTGGCAACTGGCTGCTGCCTGCAGGCTGGAGCCAGCTGCCAGCATCATCCACCAGCACCAGATGCTAAGATGAGCTATGTAGCATCTGACATAGCAGTTTAAGATTTGTCTCACATGGTCAGAGAATGCTACAGATGTCTAGTAAAGCCAAATCCAGACAGAGAAAATCTCTAAAAAGGTACAGTGTGTTTTAAAATGTGCTTAGATGCCAAAAAAAGGGGGTGGGGGTGGGGGTGGTACAGACACAGTCATAGAAAAAATAGTTTAAAAATAAAGTCTTTAAATAAAGACTAAAGTAATATTTTAAAAAGACACATAAACATGAGAAATACACAGGACACTTGGATCCTGTAGGGTACTTTACTGACTTTGAATGTTTTGAATGCTAATGAACACAGAACAGCTGTTGAGAGACACTGGACTGTGGAAAGACCTGCTAAATTAAACTAGCCTAGATACTTTAGAGATATCTTGACTTCAAATTGGAAGTCAGACAATGTGTTACGTTGGGGGAGAGGTTATACTTTTGTTTCAAAAAAAAAAAAAAACAAAAAAAAAAACAAAAAGCTATATAGATTCCTTCAAAGTTGATCAAGATCAACTTGGGGAAGACCTCCTGAGGGTTTTGGCTACAAACATGAGGGACATAAAACAAAAATTCATTTTTGGATGGCTTGTGTACAACACACAGTCCATACTTGTGTTAATGTAGCTATGTACGTTACCTTTGAAAGTATTTGTGTTTTCAGAGCAAGGGAACCAATGAAAATGGGTGGCCCAGTGATCCAGCCTCTCTGTCTGCCTCTGTTAGTTTTTCAAGAGTTCTACATACACAACAGCTTCAAGGTTGCTGGCTGAGATGCTCCAGCCTCACAGACTATTCTAGCCAAGACTGCAGCTAAGCCTTGTACTCTCCCATTGCACAGAGACTGAACAAGTGTTATGGCTAGTTTCCCCAGGACTTGACCATTATCTCAGTTTTCTCAGAATCTCAAAAAGATGCCACCCATGGACAACAGGAAGCAGTTTAGAGAATACAATGCCCACATTCCCAAGAGATGGGTGGATGGCTTCTGGTCATTCAGTGGTTTATGGATGCTTGTCACCATTTATGGGGCTTGGTTACCAATTGTTACTGGTCGTGGTCAAGGAGAAAGCTAAACAAAAGAGTTTAGATTCATGGATCTCTTTCTGAAAGGAAAAGGGGGATATAGTATAGAAATGATGGGATAAAAGGGTGGATTGCTGAGTCTACTTCTGAGCAACCACTAGTCTCAAATATTTTACATTGTTACATATTTTTATATATTGACACAAATTTAAGGTTATTTTTGTTATATTGTATATATGTTTCTTCTCTTGTTTAAGGTACTGTGTCTAGGCATCACATTTTAAAAATAACTGTCAGACAGTGGTGGCACATGCCTTTAATTCCAAAACTCAGAGAGACAGGAAGAGCTCTGTGAGCTTGAGGCCACCCTGGTCTACAGAGTGAGTTCCAGGACAGCCAGGACTGTTTCAAAGAAACCCTATCTCAAAAAGCCAAAAAAAAAAAAAAAAAAAAAAAAAAAGTAATGTAAAGTTGTAGTCCTTAAAAGCTATTTAGGATAATGAAGACAGGTTAGCAGTTAGTCATATATAACAATCAAATTTATAGTCATGTTAGATATGTTTTCAAGGTTTAATAAGTGGTCTTCAAACACTTCAAAGGCCTACAGAACATGGCATTTAAAATGTTTTGTTACCATAGGGCTTTTCCTGACACTGAGACACGTGGGCTCCTGGTAGCACCAACTTACTTCAAAAGAGAATGAGAGGCATCAAAGAACCTCCATATGGAATTTGCTTTCATTTGTGACAAGGTTAGCCACTGGACAAAGAAACTACCTTTGCCTCAACTGCTGATAGAATGCTGTTCAAATTGGACGAGCAAAACACAAAGGAGAAAACTACTTTACTTTGCCAAGATAAAGTAGGATAGCCCTTCAAAATTCCTACTGCACAGAAAAGTCTATCAAATATTTTAGGCTCATAGGCCGAAGATAGATGCCCCAATGTTACAGAGGAATCTTGGGAGACTGTCCAGAAAACCAGCTGTTTCTGTTTTTGGAAGTTGTTTGCTCTGAACTTCCTGTTTATTAAGGTAGTATTATAGTCTTCTTGGGTCTTTCATGGAAAGACCAGGCAGTTACAATTACAGTTTTTCTTGTCACCAAATTCAAAAAAGAAACTCATAAAAAATTATAAAGTGTATAAAGCTGAGAAACATAAATGCTTAAATTGTTTAAGAAAATGTTTTGAGGTAAAAAAAAATAGTTTTGGGTTAGTAATACAAGTTAGGATAGAAATAGAATAATAGGATTAGGAACAAAACTTTGGACTCCCCAAAATAGGATAAATAATGGAGTATTTTCTCTGCATTTGCCAAATAAAAATGAACTAGACATTGTAAATGTAATTCTTATCTGGTAATTGTTCTTATTGTATATAGTTTTACTATGTTAGAATTAAAACCTTTCCTTTTTATTTAGACAATATCTTGTAATTGTTCTTATTGTATTTAGTTTTACTGTGTAGAGTTAAAAAACTTTTTTATAAGATAAGAAGGGGAAAATTTGGGGGAGTAATTCTTCCTTCCTTCCTTCCTTCCTTTCTTTCTTTCTTTCTTTCTTTCTTTCTTTCTTTCTTTCTTCCTTTCTTGCTGCTCCAGTCGATGGAAGGGAACTTTATTTGGTCCGAGGGTCATGGGCCAGGTATGACCAGAGCTTTGTCTTGGGGTGCAGGTTGCTAGTGTGGCCTCACTTCTTCTTGCCACAGTTGACTGTACTGCGTAGCACTCGTGGCAGATAATCTTGTCACAGTTGTACTTCTGGGCAAGCTGACAAAGGGATGGCTCGATGATGCCATCATGAAGGGGAAGCACCAGAGCAAAGTGGACTCTTTCTGGAAGTTGTAGTCCAATAGGGTACGGCCATCCTCCAGCGGCTTGCCAGCAAATACCAGCCTCTGCTGGTCAGGTGGGATGCCTTCCTTATCTTGGATCTTATCTGTGACATTCTCGATGGTGTCACTGGGCTCGACCTCAAGAGTAATGGTCTTGCCCGTCAGGGTCTTCACAAAGATCTGCATGTTGGCATCTGCTGCTTGGCCGCCTCGTCGAAGAGAAAGAGGTTGGCAGAACCAGAAACGAGTCTGGGGAATAATCTTTTCATACAATCTTTTCATACACTGTGAAGATGTGTCTTTGCCAAAGCGCCTTCTGATTGGTTTAATAAAGAGCCAAATGGCCAATAGCTAGACAGGAAGAAGTTAGGCAGGACTTCCAGGCAGAGCAAGAAGAAAAAGAGATGAATCAAGACACAGGAGAGACGCCAGAGGACACAGAGAGGAAACAGGAAGTGCAAGATGGAAGAGAGGTCAGGAGGCAAAATGTATATTAATATAAATGGGCTAATTTAAGTTATAAGAGCTAGTGGGATAAGCCTAAGATAAAGGCTGAGCTTTCATAATTAGTAAGTCTCCATGTCATGTTTTTGTGAGTTGGCAGCACAAAGAAACATCCATCTACAACAGTTCATAATTTTTCACAAATCCAATGACTGTAATAGTTTGATATTCTGAAGAAAATGGAGACAAAGTGGTACTGATTTGGACTGTTAGTAAGATCTCTCACACAGTATCACTGCTATATTTTTAATAATCCTTTTCTGCTACTAGGATTTGACTACAACCAAAGAAAAGATCATGCCCCACCTGGAAAGGAATAGACACCTGAGGGAAACTCAAGTCACTCTTAGAATATCTAGTAGATGAAATCCAGGCTGGGGACATCAGACCTGCTCTAAATAACCAAGGCATAAACAAGCATGAAGAAGATACTGGTAAAATGCAAATGAAGCCTCACCTACAGTCAGACAAAACTGCAGGACATGCACGGCTCCCTCTTGCTTCAGAAAGTTCATAAACCGAAATAAAAGGTCTTGCTGTTCTCTGATTTGCTTTAACTCTAACTTCAGTACCTTGTCACAATATGAGAGGAAGAGTAAGTTAAAGATATACAAACGTATTTTTAAGACTGTTCTCTTAAAAACATCAATGCTGAAAAGACTCACAGATGGTTTTTTATTTCTAGGTTCTGCAAATTTCTGCAGGAATGGGACCACAGGAGAAGCCGGTTCAGTCGCTTTTTCAGGCTTTGAAGAAACAGAGTTATCAGCTCAATAAAGTCCATACTGGAATTGGTATGCATGATCAAAATTTAATGCAGTTACAAGTGTTCAATACTCACAGGACTGTCATCTATGAAGATGATAAGCAAATGATTGACAGTATCCTAATGAAAAGCAATAAACACAGGTCAGAATAATTCCACAGTCAGGTTTTGCCAAGAATTCTCAGAACTTTCACATTACCAAATTCACTAGAAAAATAAACAGCACATTGACAGGCTCAACTTCTGAGCATATGTATTGCAGAGGGTCTCCTAAAGAACCACAATCAGAAGTTCTTAACTGTCCAAACTTGAGTAAAAAGTAATTTTCTCTGCCACTTAAATTATACCTGTTTCTTCAAAAATCCAAGTGAGCCAAAGTCAAAATTGTCAAAGCAGCCATCAATGGATAAATAAATGAGCAAAATGTGACACATACATGTAATAGAATAATACTGAGAACTGAAATGGAAAGGAAATCTAAAACATGTTATGTAATTGGCAAAGACTCATGGGGGAATAAGGAATTATTGCTTATAGGAGTAGAATTTATAGGGTTTTGGTTTTATTAAGACCAAAATTTCTGAAGGTGATGGTTGCTCAAATAAGCACACATTTCATAAACTGTACTACACAGAGAAAATGGTAAAATAGTAATTCAAATGTATCTTACAATTAAAATAAAAATTTTTAATCTTACTGGATCAGCTAGGAAATCCAAAGAAGGGAGAAACACAGAACCAGATAGAATCTCTCTTATAAGTAATGTCAGGGATCTGAAAATAGAAATAATTATTCTATATTTAGTGATTTACATTAGTTCCTCATTTTCAAGCACCTTTGAAATAACTAAAGACCCCATCAAGTGAAGGTATGAGGCTGGACATGATGGCCTATGCCTTTAATCCCAGCACTGGGGAGGCAGAGGCAATAGATCTCTTGGAGTTCAAACCAGCCTAGTCTACATAGTGACTTCCAGGCTAGCTACAGGGCTACACTGTAAAACTCTGTCTCAAATAAAATTATGGGGCTGAGAATGCAGTTCAATGGAAGGGGGCTTGTCTTACAGGATTCCTCAGTATCCCCTGATACCTACCCATCCAACCAACTAAAGACATCAATTAAAATTCAATAGGAACAGGATGGTGTCAGATTCTGCATTTTCAGCAAGTGCCAGGTGATGTTTATGCTGCAAAATCACAAAACAGGACTTGTGTTCTCAGTTTGCTAAAAGTGACTTGTGCTTAAAAGAAATGTTTAAAAGAAGAACTAGGGAGATATCAAACACTGTTCTTTCTAGAATCTTTAACATATTTATAAATCCATGTTTACAGGCTGGAGACACAGTTGAGAGACTGGCTAGCATATACAAGGCCCCGATTTGATCTCAACAACACACACCAAAAAATTGTTTATGAGCAGTAAAGTATGAGCAATAGTATGCTCTCTAGGACTGAGAGTATTTTAATTAGTAATACAAATTACAAATTAGACTAAAGATTTCTTTAAGATGGAGGAACTTGTTATTATGCCTAGGATGGATTTTTAAATTTTCACTCCTCTCTTCCTGCTTCAGACACCTACTACATACATACATACATACATACATACATACATACACACACACACACACACACTAAGATACTTCCTAGTGTGTTTATACCTGCAGTCTGTTGCTTTAGGAGGCAAAATATAAGGAAAAAGGAGCTCAGTGAGTTTCCTTAAATACTGCAATTCATCTCTTCGACTTCTCAAAGCGACATGAAGCTCTGGGCCATATTCTTCTAATGCAGCTTGTTGTAAATACTCCGTGTTTTTTACTGTAAATAACAATAAAAAAAACTACTGAATGAGTTAGGACTTTTAAATTACTTCATTTCTATTACCATACAGAACATCTAACCTCTTCCTCTCCTAGCCCCTGCTCACTGAAAAGGGGAAATTTTCCAGAAATAGGACATAAAGGGACACTTTCTCCTTTGCTGTGAACTTACTTACTGTGGTGGTTGGAATAGGAATGCCCCCCACAGGCTCATAGTTTTGAATGCTTGGTCATTAGGGAATGGTGCTACTTGACAGGGATTAGGAAGTGTGGCCCTGTCACACCCGGCTTTGTTGGAGGAAGTGTGTCACTGGGGGTGAGCCTTGGGCCTTGGGGTTTCAAGCACTAAAGCCAAGCCCTGTGTCTCTCTTTCTTCCTGCTGCCTGGCCATCCAGATGTAAAACTCTCAGCTACCTCCCCAGGACCATGTCTGTCTGTGTGCCCACGCTTCCTGCCATGATAATAGAACTGTAAGCCAGCCCTAATTAAACACTTTCCTTTATAAGAATCACAGTGGGGCTGGAGAGGTGGGGCTGGAGAGGTGGCTCAGTGGTTAAGAACACTAACTGGTCTTCCAGAAGTCCTGAGTTCAATTCCCAGCAACCACATGATGGTTCACAATCATCTGTAATGAGATCTGGTGCCCTCTTCTGGCATGCAGGGACACATGCAGACAGAACACTGTATACATAATTAATAAATAAATTTTTTTTAAAAATAATAATTGTGGTGATCCTGGTGTCTCTTCATAGCAACAGAAAACAGACAAAGGCACTTACTTTGTAATAATTCATTTTCTGAGTCTATTTGCTTGACCAATAGGAATTTAAGCTCACGATTTCTACAAAATATACTAGCAAATTACTTAAGTGAGAAAACAATAGAAAATGTGTACTAGTATACACAAGAGTTTAATTATCAACAATCTTGTTCATTTTCTGTGACAAGATAAGTCCCCAAATTCAAAATTCTTTGCTGCTTTTATATCAATATCCAGATAGCAACTGAGAATATGGGAGAAAGTGAATTCTTCCAGAGGTTTTGCATTTTTAGCCTGATCACAGGACACAAGAGGTATAACTGAGTAACCAAAAGAAATGAGCTGCCAGGTGGTGGTGACACAAGTCTTTAATCCCGGCACTTGGGAAGCAGAGACAGGTGAATCTCTTGTGAGTTCAAGGCCAGCCTGGTCTACAGAGCTAGTATCAGGACAGCCAGAGCTGTTACACAGAGAAACCCTGTCTAGAAAAGGAAGGAAGGAAGGAAGGAAGGAAGGAAGGAAGGAAGGAAGGAAGGAAGGAAGGAAGGAAGGAGCTATCACACTGTTGAAAAAACAAAGGAGAGCCTTGGCTACTTATTGCTAATAAAGAAACCAGCCTGAAACAGCTGTGTGAATCCAACTATATGACCTATTGAAAAGTAAAGCCTATTGATATTCTTATCTATTTTTTTTCTC
Source organism: Phodopus roborovskii (assembly GCF_943737965.1). Classification (NCBI taxonomy): domain Eukaryota; kingdom Metazoa; phylum Chordata; class Mammalia; order Rodentia; family Cricetidae; genus Phodopus; species Phodopus roborovskii. Next base: position 31,482,072 of record NW_026125295.1, on the reverse strand, counting down.
GGACAGTATTCTTTGCAAACCTGCTATAGAGATGCTACCTCTCTCTTGTGTATTTTTGCCAGTGACAAGGGTTTTAATGTACTTTTTTTTAGTCAGGCATGGTATATACACAGTGCATGAGAGGTAAAAGCAAGAGAATCTGAAGTCAACAGCGTTGGTTACATACCAAGTTCAAAGCCATCCTGAGTCACAGAAGATTTTGTCTCAAAATAAACCAAGTAAATAAATAAATTAGTAGGTCATATATATGTAAAACTCTTTTAAGCTCGTTCATTTTAAGAAGGTTTTAAAGGTAAAATCATTTTTATGTATGTGCCTGGTACCCAAAGAGGCCAGAAGAGGGCATGGATATGCTGGGGACTGAAGACACAGATGACCATGTACCACAATGTGGGTGCTTGGCATTGAACCTGATTTCTCTGGAAGAGCAGCCCATGTTCTTAACCACTAAGCCATCTCTCCCGGTAAAATTCTTTTTAAAGAAAATGTACTTTAATTATTTTTGGTCTTTTGAGACAGGGTTTCTCTGTGTAACAACAGTTCTGGTTATCCTGGAACTGACTTTGTAGACCAGGCTGGCCTCGAACTCACAGAGATCCGCCTGTCTCCGCCTCCCATGTGTTGGGATTAGAGGCGTGCACTTCCACACCTGGCTATTATGTTTGAGTTATTTGTATATATATGTGTTTGTGTGTGATTATATACACATGAGTATAGATGCCTGTGAGTCCAAAAGAGGACCTTGGAGTCCCCGAAACTAGTCTACAGGTGGTAAGCCACCTGACATGGGTACAGAGAACTTAACAAGAAAGATATGTGCTCTTAATCACTCAGCCGCCTCTCCTCCCAATGCTAAAACTCTTTTTGTTGTGGTTGAGAGTGTCTCACTATGTAGCCTTGGCCGCCTCTGTAGACCAAACTGGCCTCAAACTCACAGAGACTCTCCCTGCTGCTACCTTCTAGGTGCTAATTAGAAGTGTACACTACCACACCCAGCTCCTAAAGGTAAAATTCTTACCTGATATAAAAACACAGAATATTTAAATACTAAACTAATAGTTTTACTTAATTTAATCTCAAATCTAACTGCAACACAATTCCCCAAAATGTGTGCTAGTTCTATTGAGATTATGAGGGATAGAAAAATGGCTCCATGTTTAAATACGGTCACACTTAAAGGCGCTTCTTCACTGGAGGATTACTGAGAGCTTTTGCTTACAGAGAATTTCTAGAAGTGAAATAACAGATAGCAATACCAAAAAATGTAACTGTTTCTATACCATCACCTGTGCAGTATAGTAGGGCACTCTGCTGTGCCTAATGCATTTCAGGAAGCACTGGTGAAGAATACCAAATATGGACGAATCTCAGTCTCACACAGAAGCAAGTACAAAGCACAGGGCTGTTAAAGGGAACACGTTTTTAGCTTGATTTTACAGCAAAAAAAGTCCTTAATCAAGATTTCCTTCATTCCATCAGAAAACACTTACTTCATACATGTTTGGTGTAAATCACATCAGCAAAAGGCCTACAGATGCCAGAATGGAGTTGCTTTAAAGGGGGAAGCAGGGAATTCACAGAAGAACTGTGATACAGAAAAACAAACACGATACAGGGTACTAATATGTAGTCTGAAACTGCAAAAACCACAGAACCAGGAAAGAGACATGAACAATAAGAACAGGCCATCACTCACAGAAAAACACAGAAAAATAGCAGAAAAGGCTATTCTTAAGGCATCTATGAAGAGTATCAGACAGGTTGTCAGTACTCACATACCTTTAAGTGAAAGCTGATGTATAAACAAAATCACTCAAACTACCACAAAACTGTATTACCTTTCTGTCTCGCTTTAACAATCACTTCTATATGTTTCATTGCTGCTTTTAATAGTTTCTTGGTTATAATAGATGGGATATCCACCTAGAAAGATGAACAAAAATAAAACTTAAAAAATAATTACTAAGTTGAAATAGCAAGAACACTTTATTTACAATACTAGAACAAAGCTGAAAAGGATAAGAACTAAGAAGAGTAAAGTGGGGTATAATTAAAAACAGAGATTGTACATTTCAAAACTGCTCTCACCATAAATAAAAAAGAAAGAAAAAAAAGTTAAGTATCTAAGATCGTGGACATGTTAACTAGCTTGTTTTACTTATTCCACACATATTGACAAACTCCAACATCATTTGTATCACAAAATACACATATTTTATACTATTCAAAATAAAAATTTAAACATCAGGAGGCACAAGATTTCAGTGGACATTTCCTCAAAGAAGAGATGCAACAGCAGATAAGCAAATGGAAGGGTGCCCAGCATCCCTCCAATCAGGGACATGCTGGGCCAGTCACAAAGCACCATTCACTCACCCAAGGCTAGATAAAGAGGGTGTGATGAATATGCCAGTTATCCCAGAGGGAGAGGCTAAGATCTACAAGCCTAGGGCCAACCTGAAACATCTAGGGAGAACCTGCCTCAAAAAAAAGAGCACAAATCACAAAAGAGAGTGAGGATAACTAATTTTGACAAGAAAGTGAAAGGGGCATGCTCACACACAAGCATGGCAATGCACATGTTGCAGCCACTTTGGAAAACAATGAATGAAATAAACAGCTACTATCTCACCAAGCAACTATTTATACTCTCAAACACAGAGTCAAGACAAATAAAAATACAACTACTAAAATATAAATCTTCATGAGACTAAAGTTGAACATAACTCAATATCCATCAACTGAAAATGAAGAATAAATTATGCCATCAAAAACTGAAGTGAGGACATATGGTACAATATGACAATATAAATGAACCTAGAAAACATGCCAAGAGAATGAAATTAGTCATCAAAAGATTCCATTTACACAAAATATCCACAGAAACATAGAGACAGGGAGCAAAATGAGTGTTGGCTAGATGAGCAGATGGGAGATTATGGAAAACAGGTATAAGGTCTCTTTTCAGATAACAAACATATTCTGAAATTGATTTTATGACTGATGTATGCAGAACTCTGAATAGGCTGTGATATGCCACTGAATTCTATGCTTTAAATGGATGAATTATATATATTACACATCAATAAAATGGTTATAAAAATAAGAGTACAATGGTTAGTGCACATCTATAATCCCAACACTACAGAGGCTGAGGCAGGAGGGCTGCAAGTTCTATATAATAGAACTGCAGGGCTACATAATAAGGCCGGTTCAAAACACAGGAAGAAAACGGAAAATGAAAAAAGAAGATATATGTATCATCAACCATCTGACCTCTCTACCTCTCTCCTTTCCTCCATCTGAGAGAAAGAGAGAGAAGGAAAGAGAGAGAGAGCGCACGAGAGAGAGAGAGAGAGAGAGAGAGAGAGAGAGAGAGAGAGAGAGAGAGAGAGAGAGAGAGAGAGCATGTGCACATGTGGAAGCAGGAGTCCCCACCATTTTTGGCCAGGCTGGCTAGCCTAGAAACCCAGGGGACCTCCTGCCCCACCCCTCACACTGGCCTTATAGGCTCATGCAGTGTCGACTAGTTTCTATGTGGGTGCTAGAAATTTGAATTCAGATCCTCATGCTCATGAAGCAAAAATGTTAACTCACTGAGCCACCTCCTCAGTCCAATCATCTGATTTTTCTTAACGAACAGTTTCCCACACTTAGTCTATTATGAAACAGTTGCCCCAGAACTATTTTTCAAACCAACATGATTAACTTTGTTTTAATCATGAACATGTTAGGCATGATGATTACATAATCCCAGCACTGGGAAGAGTGAGGCAGGAGGATCTCAAATTTGAAACAAAACATAAAGAGAACACACACACACACACACATACATATAAATGGAAAGACCCAAGAAAGCATCCACACAGCACTATAACCAGTAGGATATGTTATGTCCTTAATCAGGCTCAATTTGTGAGCTTATCCCCTCCAAAAAAATGGGAAATGTCACATATACTATTTTCCAGCATCTTCCATTTGCTATTTACAGTAAATATTTCCCTTGTAAATAAGCATTACTGTAGAAAGCAAATTTTCATGACTGTATAGTTAGTTTAATTACAATCACCCAATAATCAGTCAATACACATCAATTTTTCTTTTTGGCCTTCCTTATTTAAAAATTTACAACTATTCTTTAAACTGCAATAAAGCTTTTACTGTGAGTTTTATATACATCTTTACATATGTCATAAAAATGCAACTTAAAAGCCAGGCATGGTGGCATACATTTTTTTATCACAGCATTTTGGGGGCTGAGGCAAGAGGATCTCTATGAGTCTGAGGCAAGCCTGGTCTATAAAACAAGTTCCAGGCCAACAGGAGCGAAATAGTAAAACTTTGTCTCAAAATAAATAAATAAATAAATAAATAAAATTTAATTTGTGAACATAAAAATATATTTTACTCTTTTAATTTTTAAATTAAGATATAATTACATTATTTCCCTTCTTCTTTTACCTCCCTCTGATCTCTCCTGTGCCTCCCACCACCCCAGAAATGTTTCTTTTTTCTTTGTTATTGTCATACATATGTAAAAGTACCTAAATACATAAATACAATGTGCTCATTCCATTTAGTGGTGTGTGTGTGTGTGTGTGTGTGTGTGTGTGTGTGTGTGTGTACAGATATACAGATATAGACTGATAGATATGATTTCAGGCTAACTACTGTACAGTGTTCAGGGGATGTCCCTGGGGAAGACTATTTATCCTACACTCAGCATTCCCTAATTGTCTGCATCCTTTGTTTATAGCTGGGCCCTGGGATACCCCTCCATGTTAGCATGTCCATTGGCGATATACTTTAGGTGTTGTTTCTGCAGCATATGGTTGAGTTATCACAGATAGATGTCCTGTCATTTCTAAGAGACACACTCTCACAGCACATGTCCTGGTCCCCTGGCTCTATAATCTTTCTGTGCCTTCTTCCACAATGCTCCCTGAGCCTTAGGTGTAGGAGTTGTGTTATCAATAGATCAATAGTAATATTTTACTGCAAATCTAAATAAATACATTTCTTTCAATAAAAAGTAGTAGGATATGGTATCACAGGTCTATAACTCCAGCATGCTAGGGTCTGAGGCAAGAGGATTGCTGAAAGTTTAAGGGCAATCTGAGCTACACACTCAAACCCTTGTTTAAAAAGCAAAACAGGCCAGGCGGTAGTGATGTAAACCTTTAATCCCAGCACTAGGAGGGCAGAGACAGGTGGATCTCTATCAGTGCAAGGACAGTCTGGCCTACAGAGCTAGTTCCAAGAATGCCAGAGCTACACAGAGAAACCCTGTCTCAACAAAATAAAACAAAAAGAGAAACCCAGAAGTCTTAAAGATTACCAACCCCAGCCAGGCATGGTGGCATATACCTGTAATCCTACTACTTGGAAGGCAAAGGCACAGGATCTTAAGTCTAAGGCTACCCTAGGTAAGTTCAAAGCCAGCTTCAATGCCAGAACAAGGAATCATTGACTGGGGAATAAAGCTCAATGGCAAAATAAATGGCTGGCATGAGCAAGGCCTTGTGTTCAAACTCTAGCACTGACAAAAATATGTCTTAATTATTAAACTTCCCTCAAGGACACACCAATTTGTGCAGGTATGGAGTTCAACTTTTACTCATTTCTTCTTTAATAACTTCACTGTTACTCAGAATATACAAACAAACAATTTTTCAAAAATATTCTGTTGAGCCAGGTGGTAACACAGGACTGCTTTATTATTATTATTATTATTATTATTATTATTATTATTATTATTATTATTAAAATTAAAAATAATCTTATTTCTGGGCAGTGGTGACACACTCCTTTAATCCCAGCTCTCGGGAAGCAGAAGCAGGTAGATCTTTGTGAGTTCAAGGCCAGCCTGGGCTACAGAGTGATTGCCAGGATAGGCTCTAAAGCTACACAGAGAAACTTTGTCTCCAAAAAAAAAAAAAAATCTTATTTTATATATCAATCCCAGTTCCCTCTCCCTCCCACTCTCCCATGCCCCCCTCTGACCCCAGTCATCCCTCTTCTGCTCCATAGAAAGAGTGAGGGCTAAATGCCTTTAATACCAGCACTGGGGAGGCAGAGGCAGGTGGATCTCCATGAGTTCAAGGCCAGTCTGAGCTACATACAGAGTGAGTTCCAGGGCAGGCTCCAAAGCCACACAGAGAAACCCTGTCTAGAAAAACAGGTGTGTGTGTGTGTGTGTGTGTGTGTGTGTGTGTGTGTGTGTGTGTGTGTGTATACTATGTATATGTTAAACTTTTATCATTTTTACTATTCCAAACTTTTTTTTATCAATTCAATATTAACTTTTTTTTTTTTGAGAATTTCATACATACATATACCGTATTTACACCCTTCTCTCCTTCTTCCAACTCCTGGTTGTCCTCAACTACACCCTCATATTCATGACCCTCTTCATCTAGGGGTGGGGCCTTGTGAAATGTTCCTCTATCCGTGTTGGAATGTCAATTGGAAGGTACACCAATTTGAATTTTCACTTGCTTTGCTATTTCCCCAAATCAGAATTAGTGGATATTAATCTTTTTTCATCTTTCCAATTTTACAGGTAAAAAAACAGTAGAGTACCTCATTGCAACTTATATCTGATGTGCAACAACATATTTCCAATTGTTCACTAGGCACTTTATATTTTTCTTTTGTGAACTCATTTTGTGAATAAAGTGGATATAGGAACGTTTAATGTGATTAAACTTTATTTTGTTAATTAATGGCATATATTAATATTCTATACCTTATTTACATGTTTAATCCCATTGAACTGACAAATCAGAAGAGAAGTACTGGTTATAGCTAACAAACTACATACATATATATGCAAAACCTAAATGGACAAAATATCACTCAAAAGTATTTTAGAAGGTAGATCATAATCTCTGAAAGTTACATAAATTCATTTAAATAAAACATGACACTGTTTTCTATAATTGTCTTTTCATTTTAAAATTCCACAAATCAAGAAAAGCAAATATTAAAGAAAGCAAAACTGACCAAAGGACCCACATGGTTCATCTTTTAATCTAAAAAATGAAAAATGAAGAACAAAATCACATACTATAGGAGGAAAAAATAAGATTGTCATAATGATAATATTCCAAATTTCTCATTATAAACATATATACCTTGTGAATTCTTCGTACTAAGACAGATGCAAAAAACCGTAAGGTGATTCTCAGTTCATCAACAAAGGACTCGTCGTCTGTCACATCCCTTCAATTAAGGAGAAAAAACAATTCAGAAATTCTGAGAAATACAACTTTGCCTTGCTAAAACCAAGAAAATAATTTTCCTTTTTAAAAAAAAAAATCTCTTTATGCTATTTCCTCTTTTCACTTACAAATAATACATTTTGTTGGTGAACATAGAAAATGAATAAAAAGAGAAAAAAATCACTTATGATTTTAGCTCTAAATCACAATCCCTATTAACTATTTCCTTGCATATATGCACACAAGAGCCTTTTTCAAAGAACTAAGACCATTTTTAGCACATAACCAAATAAACTTTAAAGAAAACAAAACAATGATGGAGAAATAATAAGATACAAAACTTTAAGTTAGTGTAAAATATTTATAAAATAGTGTAATTCTCAAAAGGGTGGGGGGAGTACGCTCAAAGGAAAATAAAGTGAAAATGCACTTTTAGGCAAAGATTCTGCCACTGAACAACATCCCCAGCCTGCAAACATTCTTAAACTGAAAGTCTAACAAATTTCATAGGAAAACATACTTCTCATTTCCTGAAAATTTTTTTTTTTTTTTTTTGAGACAGAGTCTCTCTACCTAGCCCTAGCTGTCCTAAAACTCACTATGTAGACCAAGCTGGCCTCAAACTTAGAGATCTGCCCACCTCTGCTTTCTGAGTGCTGGGATTAAAGGCATGCACCATCACACCAAGCTTACTTTCCTAAAATCTTAATGTCATTACTGGAATACAGCATATTTTCTATTCAAAGACGTGAAAGAGTGATATGAATAATGGCCACATCCTAAAATCAACGATGGAGCTGTTACATGTCTAAGCAGAATATGGGAAATAAATGTGTCAACCACGCCTACTGCAAACTCAGAGGAGCCATTGTAGCATTACTATATCTGCTTTAGAAATACAACCAGATTTTATGTCTAAAAAGTCTCAATTTGGCAGTGAAAGTGTCTTTAGAAAGATTCATTTTACAAAAGGTTTCATCAGTAGCTTCGTTTAAATGAGGAAAACTCCACATTTAAGACACAATAAAATGTAAAAAAAAAAAAACAAAAAAAACAAACAAAGAAAGGAAAAAAACAGATACTGAGGCCACTCCATGGATGACAAGCCCTTAGAGCCCATGTGGTGGGTGAGAAAGGGGAGGAAACCCTGGCAGGCCGACCTCTGACTTGTTACAAGTCCTCTACACTATAGTGTGGAACATACACAAATAAGTAAGTGTGAAAAAATAGCACACATTTTCAGAAAAATATAGCATATTAACTGCTATGTTAAATTAGTCTTGACATACTGTGTACAAACAAATTTTTTTTCTTTTGTTTGGCTTTTGAGACAGGGTTTCTCCATGTAGCTCTAACTGCCCTGGAAGTCGCTCTGCAGACCAGGCTGTCCTTGAACTCACAGAGATCTCACTACCTCTGCCTCCCGAGTGTTTGGGATTAAAGGCGTTCGAACCACCACCACCAGGCAGTAGAATGCTTTTAATTAGGAAATACAAAACATAACTGAATCAATACAAAAGTGACTTATATAATTAGATATTATATTGCCAGATTTACATGTTCAAATATAACAAATACATAGTGCTTACTTAAAATAAACATGCATTTATAAAATGACTATAAATTAAAGTCTCATTTTTCTTTTTGTAGAGCTAGAGTGTTTTCTATGTCCTGCAAGAAACAGCACTCATGTACCCTGTATGCACTAAAATCAAAGTTTGTTGGGGGGGGGGCATTATTTTTTCAGAGACTCTATTGAAATGATATTTCAATTCATATGTATATGGTTATCTGTTTGTGTGTGCAGGCATGTGTGCACACATGTACACAGAGACCAGAGATCAACCTCGGCAGTTCCTCAGCCATCACCCATCTTACCTAGGACCTTGTACTCCCCAAGCCTAAGCTAGGCTCTCAGTGATCCCCGGTGGTTCTCTGGTCTCTGGCTGCTCAGCACTGGAATTACAAGCATTCATGAACCACACCCAGCTTTTTAACTGTGTACTGGGGATAAATTCAGGTCCCCCATACTTGCATGGCAAGTACTTTACCAACTAAGTTATATTCCCCAGCCCTGTAAAAACTGTAAGAAAATCAAGTTTGTCTGCTGCAGAGAGATCTCCATATAGAGAGGCCACGTGGGCTCAAACTTGTAAAGTCCCTGCCTGCAAAGTGCTGTAATTAAAGGCTTGCTTCACTATGCCCAGCTCACCAGTGATTCTTAATTGGAGCCAATTACATCTCCCAGGTATTACTGGGTCACTCTGAGGATCTTTACGGTAGGCAGACTGAAAGAGAGTATATTACAAGCATTTATTGGGAAATAGGTCAGGGACATGGCTACATATTCAATAATGCACAACGTAGCTCTCTCCACAAAGATCTGGCCTTGTCACTGAGAAGTCCTGGCTTACACTGAAAATATATTAACATGCTTAGTTTAATGCTACTGACCATATAAAAGGCAGGGGTGGAGTGGGGTGAAGCTCTATGGAAGGAAAAAAAAAAACATACCTGTACCATGGATAAACAAAGTTCTCCAACACTAATTCAAGAACCTGTACAAAGAATATTAAAGAAAAATAATTAACTATAAGGAAATAAACTATTCTACTAAGTGATATATATCAGCAATTTTATTATAATATTGACAATATCTCTTTTTGGGGAGGGGAGGGGTTCAAGACAGGGTTTCTTTGTATAGCCTTGGCTGTCCTGAATCTAGCTTTGTATACTAGGCTGACCCTGAACACAGATACCCATCTACCTCTGACTCCTTACCACTGCCCAGCTGACAAAAATTCTTGACAGTATATTTATGTCAACTTTACATGGTTGTGAAGCTCAATCAGAACTAAAAAAAAAAAAAAAAAAATACTTGAAAATTATAAAATCGAGAAAAGAAGATTTTTATTAGAATGGCATACATATCTCAAATATCTCCATAATCAAAAGTGTTTCAACAAGGGTCATCAAGATAGCTCAGCAGGTAAAAGCACTTATTTGAATAAGCCTGGTGACATGAGTTTGATTCCCAGAATCCATGAAAAAGTGGAAGGAGAGAACTGACTCCAGAAAGTTGTCCTCCCTCTCCCTCTCTCTCTCTCTCTCTCTCACACACACACACACACACACACACACCATGCACAAGTAACCCCACACACATCATGCACACACATACACATAATAATAAATTTTCACTTTTTTTCAGTGAATTGTTCCTGACTGGTTTCACTAAACAACAAACAAAAACTGAACTTAAAAAAAAAAAGTACATAAGATTTATGCAGAGAATCAAAACCAAGTGTCCCTGATTTTCTCTGAAGGAACAATGGTGACTGAAGGGCATGAAGAGAAATTCTGGGGCACTCCTAATGTTTTATTTCTCGCTCTGATGATACTTATATGGATACACTCACTTTCTGAAAACTTTAACTGTATACTTAAAACCAGTATACAAGTCAACAGAACAAAACAAACCCTCAGTTCAGGTAACTATTCCATTTCTTAGGTCTGAGTGGAGCTGCATGTTGTAACTTTAAGGAGTTGCAGCAACAGGGAGAAGAGGAAGCAATGTGCAATAGCTACTTTTATGTCAATTAGAAACAGCCTAGAAACAATTCAGAGAAAGGAACCATGCTTGCACAAGATTAAGTATGTGTGCATGGGGAGGGGGGTTGTTACATGACTTTAATCCCAGCACTCAGAAGGCACAGACAGGCCGATCTCTGAGAGTTGGAGGCCAGCCTGGTCTACAGAGTGAGTGCCAGGACAGGCTCCAAAGTTACAGAGAAGCCCTGTCTAGAAAAACAAACAAACCAAAAAAAGATTTACTAGCCAGGAGCTGGTGGCCCACACCTTTAGTCCCAGCACTCAGGAAGCAGAGGCAAACAGATTTCTGAATTCTAGGCCAGTCTGGCTTACATAGTGAGTTCCAGGGTCCACAGAGAAACTGACACCAAAAAAAAAAAAAAAAAAAAAAAAAAAAAAAAATAAATAAATTAAAAAAAAAACACCAAAACAAAAATTTTAAATGGAAAAAAGACTTATAAAGATTTATTATTTCCCTTCCCTGGCATGAGTAACCAAAGATGTCCAGTGCTGAGCAGTAAGGATAAAATCACTTGGTGTTTTTTGTTTTGTTTTGTTTTGTTTAATTACCAAAGCTAAGCATCCATTATACTGGGGGTGGGACCACTGAAACCTTCGCTCTCTTCTCTGGCTCCACTGCTTGTTTTGTTTCCCATCAACTGACTCTCAGCTAGTCCCCCACCCCCCAGCGCTACCCTCTAGCCTCCAGAGGTACCAGTGATCTAAAACATGCATTCACCACACACTTCCCTATGAAACCCTCAACAGATTACACCAAACCAAAATACCTGAAAAGCAAAATGGCTATGCCAACAACCACAGCCACTTACTCCCTTTTCACTTCTGCTACACCGAGTCACATCTAAAGCTCTAGTCACACAGTCTGAAAATCACTGGCTTCCAAGTTCAAATAATCTGAACTCCATCACATAGCCTTTTGATTTCTTTTTCTTTGAGACAGGGTCTCTCTCTATATTCCTGGAACTCATTAATGAGACCACAGAAATATGTCTGCCCCTGCCTCCCAAGTGCTAGGATGAAAGGTGTGCACCTTCATGCCCAGCATGATTTCCTAACTATATAAAATACTGGCTAAGAACGAAGCTGGATCTGTGTGCATGCAGTGACTGGAGGCTAGACATCATCCTCCAGTACCTTCCACTATCAACTTCTCCCTTCTCCCCAAGCTAACCCCCTCCCCCTCAGCAGTGCTGGTGACTTGTGCATGCCAGGCAAGCACTCTATCATTCAGTGACATCCCCAGCCCTCCACCTTATTTTTGGAGTCAGGGTCTCTTACTGAACTTTGCTGTCTGTCTCTACACATGCCAGTGCTGGGATATGAGCACTCGTGGGGAAGCTTGAGAATTTCAATGCAGATCCTCACACATACCTGGCAAGCACTTCACCCACTGAGATACTTCCCCAACACCCACTCTCACTCCTAAACTTTAACCAAGTTCTACTGATAATAACACTTGAAAATTCTACTAAATCTCTGTAACTCTTAATTTGCCTTGAAAATATCAATAGTACCCATTTCATAAACCCCTCCTCTCGGGAGGTCCACCTGAAGGGCCCTTCCCCACATCATCAGTCGGCAATCGTTATGTCACCCTTTCCACTTAACCTCTCAGCAGCTATGTGCTTCCTCTTCTGCACAAATTCTACGTCCCACCCCTTCTTCTCCCATTACTACTGCATACATTCTACACTTTGATTACCTGTCCGTGGCTACCTCCAACTCTAAATGGAAGTTCTAGCAAAGAAGGGCCAATTGCATCTCACGCCCTAAGGTCTACTACCCCAGTTCCTGTCTCCATCAAGAGTGTAATAACAATACTACGAGGTTCCTAGTTTGCTGTCTGTTGCTGTGGTAAAAACAGACCAAAACCAACTTGGGATGAGTGGGTTTACTTCATCTTAGACTTTATAGTTCAACAGGAGGAAAGACAAGGCAGGAACCTAGAGGCAGGAACTAAAGCAAAGGCCATATAAGAACTCTTGCTTACTGGATTGCTCTCCACGGTTGCTTGCAAAGCCGGCATTCTTTTCAATCTAGGACCACATGCCCAGGACAGAAGGCAGCACATACTGAATAGTGGGCCCTCCCACATCAACCATCAATCAAAAAAATGACCCACAGGACAGTCTGGTACCAGTAAATCCTCAAATGAGGGTCACTCTGGTTTCAGTCAAGCTGACAAGCTCCCAGCACAACAGACACAGGGATAAGAGCTTTATCTAAGTTTTTTATTTTATAATGAATGAAGTGTCTAAATTCTTTAGTAGCCACCTTTTTCAAAAACTAAAAAGAAACAAATGAAATTAATTGTAAAAAGAAATAGATGAAATTGCTTTACTTAACCTAACATAGCCAAACTATTATCATTTTAACATTTAATCAATATAACAGACATTTAACACTTTTTTCTAAGCCTTCATAATCTAGTATGTAGGTACGTGTGTGTGTGTATGTATGTATGTATGTATGTATGTATGTATGTATAGCACACCTCAGATTGTACAGCACACCTCAGATTGTACTAGAACATTTCAGGTATTTACTGATGCTACATGTAGCAATGGCTGCCATGCTGACACACAATAAATATCTTCCCAATGCTAGGAATAGAACCCAGTCTCTTGTACATGGTACACATGCAAAACCACTGAATTCCATTCCCAGCTCTAGACAGCATAGCTTAAATCAATAAAAAATACATAAATAAATAAATAAATAAATTTGGACTGTGGTGGTGACACCTTTAATCCCAGCACTTGGGAGGCAGAAGCAGGTGGATCTCTGCTGTGAGTTCAAAGCCAGCCTGGTCTACAGAGCTACACAGAGAAACCCTGTCTCGAAAATCAAAAAAAAAAAAAAGTTCAGAGTTCAATGTTTCTTTGCAAATGGTTATTTCCCTATCATAAAAACATCTGTTCTTACAGCAGTAATTTCCTTGACTATGAAATGTTTATGTAATTTGAGATGTAAATATAATTTGGAATAGCTTAATATTCAATATGCTTACTTTGTAATAATTATCTAGCCAAGAACTCTTAGGTGATATACATTAAGATGCAACTGCTTTTTTTTTTTTTTACTGTTTTTGTTTGTTTAAGACAGGCTCTGTAACTCAGGCTAGCCTAGAACTTAAAACTCTGTAGCCCATGTTGACCTCAAACTCATGACAGAGCTACCTCAGACTCCCAAGTGCTGGAATGATAGGAATGAAAACACCATGCCTAACTTAATAAGATGTATCAAGATTCTGATAAAAATATCAGGACATTTTCTCAATATTTTTTATTTGGATATATATGCCAACACAAATGGCATATTTAACAGTAGCCTCTTAAAACTATAAAAGTTCCCACCTCCTGGGAGTTGAGGGTGGGCATCATAGATGTCATAGCACATACCGGTTAGTATGTTCCTAGCAAGTCAGGTATAAATAAAACTACTGTGCTGCCAGTTATAATCTATGGCATATACAATTAAACAGAGTTATAACTGGTTTTATGAATTTACTATGTTATTCATAGTTTTTATCTATGGCACACTGTACTTTATAGTATGTGTTTACACAGTTTTATATGTTTATATCTGTGCAAGCTAGTTTTAACTGACAACTTCACATAACCCAGAATCACTGGCAAGTCTCAAATAGGATGTATTTAGATCAGGTTGGCCTACCAGTATATATATGATAAATGTCTTAATAGTTAATTGATGTAGAAGACCCAGGCCTCTATGGACAGCATCATTCCCCAATAAGGGGTTCCTGAATAGTGTAAAAGAGTAAATAGCTAGCTGGAACCAAGCATGCAAGGATCCACATGTTTACATTCTGCCCTGACTCTCTCACAACAATGGACTAGAACATGAAACTGTAGGCCAAATAAACCCTTTCCTCCCCTAAGCTGTTTTTGTCACAATATTTTATCACAGCAACAGAAATTAAATCAGAACAATAGTGTACTCTTTATTTTAGTTTACTCCTATTTGTTAAATTAAAAAAATTTCTCAAACAGTAATATGCTAATCTTAGGCCAACAGCACCTTCAAATAACTCTTCTTCATTCAACCCGTGACTGTATCAAGAAGCCCTGTGCAATGACTAAAGGTCTGAACAAGCACAGTTTGTGATGCTCTCACAGGGACAAAACTGCCTATGATTTTCAGAATACAATCCCATCCTTAACACATGCTCATATTTGGCAATATTACTTAAACTACTTACCTCTGAAAGAGAAGCATCAACCTTGGAAGACACTTTCAGGTCTAGCCAGGGCTGGTAGTTTTCAAGCAGCAAGGAAGGCCTAAAGTAAATCAAACAACTAAATCACTTGTAATAAATGAACAAAAGAAAAAGTTTAACTTGGGGGCCAGCAAGGTGGCTCGGCATTAGGTGAAAGCACTTGCCTTACTCAGAAACTCGATTACTTAAGCTTGATTCTCAGAACCCAAACAAAGGAGAAATGAGAGGACCAGCTCTACAAGTTGTCCTCTGATCTCCAGTCATATAGCTTGGCCATACACACACACACACACACACACACACACACACACACAGAGAGAGAGAGAGAGAGAGAGAGAGAGAGAGAGAGAGAGAGAGAGAGAGAGAGAGAGAGCAATCACAACTTAAAAAGTTTAACTTACCTATGTCGTTTACATTTCACTTTACCACAAACAGCACAGCTGTGACCTTGTGGAAATAACTCTTGAAGTCCTAACTGCTAAAAAAGGAAAGGAAAAAGAGATTTGTCTTTAGTTTCCATAATATCTCTACTACAAAGAACCAATTTTCCAAAAGCTTTGTTGCCTTCCATGAGAGCATTCAAAAGACTTTTTTGTTTAGTGCTTCAAAACTAAGACTATTCTTTGTAATGAATATCTGATAAATTAACTGCCAGTGAACACAAAATACTTAATGAACTGTTTTACAATACATAAGCTGGGCCTGAGGTATATCTCAGTAGTTCAGTAGTAGAGAATTTTCTAGCATGTACAGTGGCACAGGCTCAATGCCTATCACCAGAAAATTATAAGAGTGAGAACCAAAAACAAAGGTTATCTTAGCAGGCACAGTGGTACATGCCTATAATTCAACTCTCAGGAGGCTGAGGATCTAGAATTTAAGTCCCATAAGATCATGTCTTGAACCAAAGATAAATAAATAAACATATAGCTAAATAAGTAAATAATCTGCCTTTGACTGTGTCTTGTACTACAAAAATGTAAGAAAAGAAAAAACCTACTACCAAATTCCCAAACATTATTTATAAGTGTTTGTTTTCATTTAAATGGGGTTGTTATAAATGGTTAATAATCACAACCAATATCTCTTTAAAGGTTAAAAAAAAAGGGGGGGGATTATGGTATAGATATGAATACTTTGCTTTGGAATGGATTTTCATTTATTGATACAATTTAAGGTCAATTTTGTAATATATATATTTCTCCTCTTGTTTAGGTATTGTATTTATATAGCTCATTTAGAAATGTAATGTATAATTTAGTACAGATTATAGATTAATTACATATGATAGTCAAAACTTAGGTGTTCAAGATGTATTTAAGATGTATTAGAGATGGTTAGGCATTCTTCAAACCTTTCAAAGACCTACAGAATATGGCATTTAAAATGGTTTAGGGTTTTTCTTGACAATGAGATATAACTGCTCCTGGCAATACCACCTGCATCGGAAAGGAAGATGGACATAGAAAAAATGCTTTGTGAAGTTTGCCTCCCATATGGCAAGACTAGCCATTTGGACAAGATACTGCTCTTGTCTGGACTGTTTGACTTTAGGCTGTATAAACTGGACATGCAGGACCCACAGGAAAGAGACTGCTAATGCAAAATTGACATTGCTATAGGGTTCCTGCTTCATGGAAGAGTCTGCCAGACATTCTACAGAACACAGAGAAAAGTGACTGACAAACTGCCAATACAGATGGACAGTTTAAAGTTTCCTGCTTTGCTGAGGAGTCTACCAGACACACTATGGCCTATGGGCTAAAGATGGAACATTACAGAATTTCGGGTGACTGACCAGGCAGTGAGTTGTCTCTGTAAATTCTAGAGTTTATATATTATCCTTCTATGGTCTTTGATGGAGTTGAAGACAGATAGTTAAGGTTATAGTTTTCCTTAGTTATAATTAAAGTTAAGTTACATATAGGACTTTAGCCTCACAAAGATAAGACAGATGATAAAATATTTTCTTTAAATCTTGCTAAATGTTAATGGACTAAACATTGTTAACTATGGTTCTTATTTGATAACTGTTTTGTTACATGTTTTACTATGTTAAAGTTAAAACACTTTTTATTTTAGACAGAAAAGAGGAAATGATGGGAGATGTCATTCTGTAATATGTTTCTCTTATTGGTTAATGAATAAAGCACTGTTGGTCAATAGGAAAGCAAGATAGGTGGGACTAGGAGACAAGGAGGAGAGAGGAAGTAGGAGGAGGGAGATTGAAGATGGAGGACAGAGAGAAAAGAATGCCAGCCCCTCTTTCCGGTAAGATGAGATCACATGAAGTATTAAAAGAAATGGGTTAATAATTAAGACAGAGCTAACCGATAAGAAACTAGTAACTGGCCTACAGCTTTATATCAAATACAGCGTCTCTGTGTGTTATTTGTGGCTGGTGCGGCTGAAGGACCAGACCGACTGAAGGAAAAACTACTCATAACAGGAAAACATGCGATAAATCCTAAGGGTCATGACCAAATATGACCCAGACTTCTGTGTTTCCTCTACAGAGAAATACCACAAACCTAAAATGGAGGACTGTATCAATTAAAGGACAGCATTTGAATAGTAGGTACAAGGCCCCATGCTTTCTCTTCATCAGTGAGGGGAAAAGGTCTCTCACTAAATTCTGACATGCAAATAGAATTTTAAAAGTCAGAATTTTGACTTACAGAAGACAAAGTTAATATACTACTACCATTATCAATTTTCAGAAATACAAATTACTTTGGCTAAGCAAATTTTCTCAGCCTGTGAGCACAGAGAGAGAAAGAATAGAGTTAGATTATTATTTAATTCAGAATTCCTTAAATATCTGTGCTTCAGAATTACCTGGGAAGCTTTTAATAATACTATTTACAGGGCAGTAGCCTAGAACTTTTTAATCAAAATCTGGGATAAGCCTCAACAATCCAGACTGTTGATTATGCCCAAGGAAGGTCGTTTGTACAACCACCTTTGTAAACCTCTGTTCTAAGCTTTGTCCTTGTGGTTAACATGTCCCAGGAGACAAGCTGACATTGTGAACCAAAATTTTCTGAGAAGACTGTATTTTCCTTTTACAGTTGACATTAGAACTATAAACCTTAAAACTAGGACTGAAGATGCAGCTCAGTGGGGATTTACATGCAAAGGCCTAGGTTCAACCCTCAGCACCAAAAATAAAATAAAATCAAGTTACAATAAGTACCTATACATTTATTCATATATGTAATGTACATTTATTCATATATATATGTACATAATGCTCATTTTAAACTTTTTCTATGGACTTCATGTATTATCCCATTATAAAATAGTAAGATATAGATTTTAAAAATCATTGCTCCAAAATGCTTTTAGTAAAAAATGAAACTAAACAACAATGAGTCATATAAACTGACTTCAACAATCAAAAAACACAGGGCTGGAGAAAGGGCTCAGCAGTCAGTGCGCATGCTGCTCCTCCTGAGGACCAGAGTTCAGTTCTCAACACCTACACTGAGTAACTCACAACTGCCTGTGACTTCAGCTCCAAATTTCAACTAAAAAAATTAAAAACACAATTTTACCTTAGGTTTGTACTTTATTGTAAAGAATATATTTGGCAAGAGAGAATCAGGTCCTAGTGAACAGTAGAATGTCACAACTCCAGCAACAAAGGACCAGAAGATCATTAAGACATGAAGATACCTTAGAAATAAATAAAAATGGTTAGAACCAAACAAATGTATAACATTAAAAGCTATTCCTTTATTGATCTACCATATATTTATTAATCAACCTCAATTTTAAGTTTTCCAATCAACTATACTTGTTAGCTACAACATAAACAGTATAATATATATTACCAAATATATAATTTCATTTAAGTATAGGAGGAAATTAGGTTCAACATTTCATAGTTTCATTTCTATGCCATTATGTTTAAAGTAGTTTGAATTCATTCTCCCAGAATACCTTCTATTCTCACATTCTAAAATTATAGTGATCATTAAAATTAAAATTTAATATTTCTAAGTGCCCACTTTGTGTTGACAGTGTTTATGCTCTGGGGATATGACAAAGAACACCACTACTACAGTCTCTACTGGCAGTAACAGTCGAATAAATGAATATGAGACCGGTGTGGTAATAGGAAACAGAACTTAACAGCTATAGGAAACTTAATGAGTGGATAGGGGAGACCAACAGAAGAGGGTAGGGGAAAGGAATGAGGGACTGGGAAAGAGAGTGGGAATCCAAACTTGAGAACACTGCATGCTATGATCTCCACACAGCTTCCACAAAGTAGAGGAGCCACGTTTGATTCCCAGCACTCACATAGTGGCTCACAACCATCTCTAATTCCAGTTCCAGGGAATCTGATGCCCTCTTCTGGCCTCCACGAACACCAGACACACACTCCAAACACTCATATATACAAAGTAAAATGAACAAATCTAAAATAATTTTTTTAAATGACCCTAAGAGGAATCTGAACAGGCAAGCAGCCAGACTAGCTATATTGTATGATATAATATACCATATTAAGGTGTCTCAAAACAGGTCTGCTCAGCATGATCTTGCAGATACCAATCCCATCACACAGTACAAACTTCAATGACCACAGTGTTTATTAATTGCGAACAGCTGCTTTGCCATTAACTCTTCAGTCCAAAAACCGTAATATAAATAACATGTACAGGTGACCAATTGCATCACTTCTATTGGTAACTGATTGCTCACATACAACAATAGCAAAACATGAAGCTGTGAGTTATCTCCTTGTTCCCAATAATAACCTTGGGTATTTTCAAAAGGAAACTAACTCATAAGAATGAAAGCGAAACAAGGAAATGAGCAGCAATAATGCTATAACTGAAATTCAGATTAAAGAAAATGCAATTGCCAACAAAATAGGTCCTTGTGGGAATCTGGGACACTACTATTGTTTAGGACTCTAGATATGAAGGACTAGGGATGTAGGTCAGTCGGCAGAGTGCTTGCCTGGCATGCAGGAAACCCTGGGTTTGCTCTCTGACAGCACATAAACCAGGCATGCCTCTGATCTCAGCATTTGGGAGATGGATGTCATAATTAGCCAGCCTGGGCTCAAATGGTGACAGGAATATTAATCACAACTCAAAGTGATTTTGGTAAAAAATCTTTACATTTAAGGAAGTTGTGGAAATATTTTATGACAGTGAGTGAAAAACTGAAAATCAATCCATATTTAGAAGCTTGGCCATTAGACACAGAGAAGATAGTCCATATACTAAAATTACTCTTTACATTTTTTTTTTTTTTTTTTGGCAAAGAAATAAGAGTGAACTATGAGAACTAAAAACTACGGTGCAATTTTATCCCCTCTCAAGCAAAGTTCTCCTTCCTGTCTTTGTATCTTCAAGAAAAGGGGAGGACAGTGAGTAGAGAATGAAGTCACAATGTAGGGAGAACACAAGAGTAAACAGAGAGATTTGCTACTGTTTGGTTTGCTCTGGTTTGGTTTGGATTGGTTGGTAGATAAGAGTCTCACTCTGTAGCACTGGCCGACCTAGAACTTACTGTGTAGACCAGACTGGCCTCACACTCTCAGAGATCCATGGGCCCTGTTTCCCAAGTGCTGAAATTAAAGGGGTGTGCTACCACACCTAGCACAAGAAGGTGCTAGTAGTATTCGCAATACTGTTCAGTGTTTCTCTGAGGCCCAGTTAACAGTATGTCATTCAGTATTCTCTTGGCCAACCCTAGTACAAACTGGGTTTCTGTTAGCCACTCTCAAAAGTCCTAGGTGGGCTGGCAGATTGCTCAGCAGTCAATGGTGCTTGTCTTCTGATGATGTAAGCACGATGGCCTAATTTGATCCCTGGAAACCACACAAAGGTAGAAAGAATGAACCAGTTTCACAAAGTTGTCCTCTGTCCCCCACACAGGACACATGAGTTCCCATACACACCTACATATCTTACATATACACATACATACAAATAATAAATTAAAAGTACAAAGTAAAGATGAAGAGCAACTGAAAATACACACAAGAAGAAGAAAATACTAAAAGAGAGCACAAGCAAATCCTGAGTAATGCTAAGGAAATAATAATAATTTTTAAAAAATCTTATGAAAGTCCTAGAAGGAAAATGACAGCATTATACTGAATCTACTCTGGCTACAATAGAGATTGGCCTTGTCTAGAAAGGAAAGCTGTTGCAGTAACCTAGGAGAGGAGATAAGGACCCTCACCAGGGAACAGACAGAGAAAAAAAGAGCTAATTCTTTTTGACAAACAGAAGAAAATTAAGAAGACTGAAGTAGCTGGTTAGGTATGAGCAAAAAGAAAAACCTTCAATAACAAATCAGAGTGGGAGGTGAGGAAGGAGGTGAAACTGTGGTTGGTATATAAAATAAATTTTTTAAAAAGATGAAAAGAAAAGAAACAAATCAGTCTTTGGACAGGTCAAGTTTCAGGTGACTTAACATGGACCACAGAAAAGTGGCCCACAAACAGCTATACGGCAACTCTTTACAGAGAATATTAGTTGAAGATAAAGAATTCAGGGATGCAGCAGCTAAGAAGGGGGGAAAATGTGGAAATACTAATATTTTATAGACAGTGACCAAATAAGACCAAAAGTCAGGCCACCCAGCCAGTGAAACCACCTGATGTCATACTCTGAATTCTACACCTGAGAAACAGCCACTGTGTGCCTATTACTAAAAATGCTCTTGCCCAGTGGTAAAAGCAGCCTGCTGCCAAGCCTGACTACTCAAGTTAGGTCCCTGGAACCCACATAGTGATAGAGAGAACTCTCTCCCAAAAGCTTTGATCCGTGTGTGTGTGTGTGTGTGTGTGTGTGTGTATGTGTGTGTGTGTACACAATTAATGAATGAAATGAAATGCTCTCAATCAGTAATTAAACATTGATACCCACCTGTCAGAAAACCACTCTGGCTCTACAGTGTTTCCAAAATGTCTATGATCCTTTACAGTTGCCACTCACCTTCTTCTATCCATTCCTTTATTCAAACTTCCCATGGAACTAAAGAAATGCACTCTACACTACATCCAAACAACAACAAAAAAAATTAGTGAATCTTACACTTGGTAAGTAGCAACTGTATCCCCAAAATCATTCCAACCATAAATCATTCAAAATTCATAAATTTATGATTAATGAATAATTACAGTATATTTCATGTATTTTTAAACATTCCCAAGTGATAGCTGATGAACTGTTCATATCATATTTCAACATTTCTGTAACAAACCATATGAACAGTGAAAAAAATTAATCACTGACAAATAAATATCATTAATAGCCTCGTGTCTGTTCAGGTCATCAAATGTAACTTGGTAACTAATTTAGAAAAAAAAAAGCAATTTTTTTAGAGTACTTCTGAGGGCTAGAAGGATGGCTCAGTGGTTAAGAGCACTGGCTATTCTTCCAGAAGGCTTGGGTTCAATTCCCAGCACCCACATGGCGATTCAGTTGTCTGTAACTCCAGTTCCAAGGTACCCAACACCTTTGTACAGGCAAAACACCGATGCACATAAATAAGAATAAAATAAGTAAGTAGAATGCTTTTGAATTCCAAATTACAACTTAAGAACTATAAAACCAGCCACGTACATGTCTGTGGTCTTGGTTACCTGAAGTCTGAGACAAGAAGAGGAGTTTGGAGCTAGCCTGGAAAATACAGTGAGAGCCCCATCTCTTAAGGGGAAAAAAAAAAATCCTGAAGCAGGAAGTTCCCAACCTGAGCTACATAGAATTCAAGGTCAGCTTGGCCTACCTAGACAAAGCCCTATCTCAAAAAAAAAAAAAAAAAAAAAAAAATCTATATTTAGAATGAATGATAGTAAATTATATATTCATTAGTGCTAGTTATAACCAAAATCAACTACAACAAAGAAATTAAGATGAAACTTTCTAGCCCTAGAGTATTAAACCAGTAATGTATAGCTTTAAAGGAATCAAGCTGGTAGTTCTAACCCAGGGTTGATCTTGCTGCCAGGCAGTATCTGGCAGTGTATAGAAACAATTTTATTGTCGCACCCTCTGAGAAGAACCTCAGCAGAGCACTACAGCTAGAAAAATACCACAACAAGAACTATCTGGCTCAAAACCCCAGAATACTGACCATGAGAAATGCTGCACTGATTAGCAAAGGGAAATGCTGTCAAGCTAAGCATTCCAAATGCTAGGGAATGAAAAGAAATTCCAAAAACACAGTAAGGGGGGAAAAAAAAAAAAAGGACAACAAGCAAACAACAAAATGTAAGCTGATTCTTAGAAAAAGTAATAAAATCAACCCCTAAAGGAGTCTATCAACAGTTACTAGAAAATATTTTATTTATTTATTTACTTGCTTACCTACTTATTTATTGTGGTTTTTGGTTATTTTTGAAACAGGGCTCTTCTATGTATTCTCGCTATCCTGGAATTCACTCTGTAGCTCAGGCTGGCCTCAAACTTAGAAATCCATCTGCCTCTGACTCCTAAGTGCTATGACTAAGCATGTGCCACCACCATCTGGGAAAACCAGTTTTTATTTTTCAGACTTTTTAAAAAAAGATTTATTTATTATTATTATATACAATGTTTTGTCTGCATGTATGTCTATACACCAGAGCCTCTCGTTATAGATGGTTCTGAGCCACCATGTGACTGCTGGGAATTGAACTCAGGACCTCTGGAAGAGCAGCCAGTGCTTTCAGCCTCTGAGCATCTCTCCAGCCCCTCTTTTTCTTGTATAAAAAACCTTATGGTGGCCACAGTCTGGGTTCCCTGAGCAGAGACTTGGTGTGGGTTTTCACTGATGATCAGTGAATTCCTGATAAAGAAACTTGGTGAAAACAGTCTCTTTCCAGAGATCAGGAATCAGGGAGATGAAGTATTAGAGATAACATCAAAGGTGGATTTGGCCAAGTTGCCCAGGGTGGCAATGCCGTCCCTGCAACCATCATCAATACCAGCCATCATCAGAAGCTCCTTGGGCACAGGAGCAGAGACAATGCCAGTGTCTCTGGGGACAGGGATGAGATGCACCAACAGAGCCACAGTGACCTTGTTTTTAATGTAGTCCTTAAGGCTGTAATGTTTATTTACTTGTTTGTGGGTTTATGCATGTGAGTAGTGTACACACACTTCAACACGTACAGGGATGAGAGGGGAGGGTATCAGGTGTTCTCCTCTACCATGCCCTACCCACCTTCAGAGAGGGGCTCTCCCTGAAGCTGAAGCTTTCCATTTGGGGGTTTTTGGTTTTTAGTTATTTTTGTCTAGGCTAGCAGGCAGCAAGCCAGACATGCTCTTGTGTCTCTTTACCACAGTGCCAGGGTTACCAGAATAGCACTAAGTCTGGCTTGTTAGAGGAATTAGGATCTGAACTGACACTGAGCATTCAATCACTGAGCTGTCTCTACAGCTCCTCTAATGCCCTGTTGTATTTTATTTTAAATCAAAGACTTTTCAAAGATTTAAGTGTGTGTATGATGTGCATGACAATGAGAATGATGATATGCATACATGTATCTACAAGTGCCCACAGATGCCAGAAAAAGATGTTAGAGCTCCTGGAACTAGAATTCCAGAAGTTTGTGAGCCATCCAGTTTTTGGTGCTGGTATCCAAACTCTGGTCCTCATAACAGCATCAAGTGCTAATGTTACCAGAGCCATTTCACGAGCGTGCCTAACTAGAGCATTCAAGTTTGGTACCAGAGCATTAACTGCAGGACATGTCCTCTGATATTTAAAGGACTACATCACCTGTCACTGCTCACAGGCCCTTTCTGCCCTCATCCAACCTTCCCCCCCCCCCGCCCACTTATTCCATACCCTTCCTTCCCCAGGGTCTAGCCTAGTACTTTCTGCTCTTCATCCACCAACCAGCCAGATCTCCCACAACCTTCTCTGGGATCTAAACCTGTGGATCCGTTAGCCCTCCTAACATGCCTCATCCCCAACCTGCCAAATCTAGCATACTGGTCATATACCCAATCCCCTGACCTTGTCTGGTCACCCTTGTGGACCTGATAATAAAATACTGTGAGCTGAAGAGAGGAATGAGCATGGCAGAGAGACTGAAAAAAAAAAAAAAAAAAAAAAAAAAGGCATTAAAACACAAAGTATCACAGAGAACACAAACAACACCAAACATAAACGTGAGGAGCACAATTAACACACACTTTCCCATAATAACGTTAAATATCAATGGTTTCAATTACCCAATAAAAAGTCACAGGCTGATTGAATGGATCAAGAAACAAAATCTATTATCCACAAGAAATATATTTTAGCTTCAACAATAACCACCTCATAGAGTAAAAGGCTAGACAACAGAACTCCAGACAGATCCTTGGCCCTACTAACCAAAAGAAAGAATGATAGGACCCAAGGTGACAGAGTCAGAAATAAGACAGTGTAGCCGGGTGCTGGTGACATACGCCTTCAGTTCCAGATTGGGGGATGGGAGTGGGGGACAGAGGCAGGCAGATCTCTGTGAGTTTGAGAGGGAGAGAGAAAGAGAGGGAGGGGAGGAAGAGAAAGGAGGAAGGGAGGAAGGAAAAGGAGGAAGAATAGAAGGAAGCAAGCAAGCAGTGAGACATTATAACCGACACCAAAGAAATCCACAATGTTATAAATAGAGAATGTTTTCAAAAATATGTATGTAGTCCATGAAGCTAGAAAACCTAAAAGGAATTGATGAATTTCCAAATATAGCCAAGTCACTAAAATTAAATCAAGAAATCAACAACCTAAAAGACCCATAACAAAGGAGTTGATTAAAATAGTAGTAAAAAGCCTTCCAGCAAAAAAAAAAAAAAAAGTCCAGGACCAGATGGATCCACAGCAGACTTTCAAAGATGTACAGCCATTCCTTCTTAAATTATTCAAAAACATCAGAAACAGAAGGAGCACTCCCAAATCCCTTCTATGAAGCCACTATTACTCTAATATCTAAACCAGGTAAAGACAGCAAAAAAAGAAAAGCATACAACAATAATTTTAGCCAAAAACAACAACAACAAAAAAAAAACTGCTCAGTAAAATACTTGCAAACAGAATACAGACATACATCCAAAAGATTAAATACCATAACCAAGTTAATTTTTTTCCCTGAAATTCAGTAATGGTTCAACACATATAAGTCAACAAATGTAATAAACCACAAAGATGAACAAAAAAAAAAAATCACAGAATCATCTCAACAGACACAGAAAAGGGCCTCTGACAAAATTCAACAAGCCTTCAAGATAAAAGTCCTAGAGAATATAGGGCTAGAGGAAACATACCCCAACACGGTAAAGCTATAAATGAGAGCCACAGCCAACATCACCCTAAAAAGAGAAAAGCTTCACACAACCCCATTAAAGTTAGGAACAAGAAAGGAATGTCACCATCCCTGCACCTTTTCAACATCCGTGTTTTAAGTGCTAGCTAGAGCACTGAGGAAAGAGAAGGAAATTGACACATAGGGAAAGAAGTAAAACTATCCCTATTTGCAGATGCCACGATACTGTACATTAGGGATCCCAAATCTATTAAACAACTTTTAGAAATGGTGAACAAATTTATCAGTGTGACAGGATATAGAATCAACTTGCAAAAATCAATAGTTTTTCTATACACTAACAAGAAACATACAAAGAAGATCCCAGACACACTCCCATTCACAGTATCCTCATAGAAAATAAAATATCTAAGAATAAACCTAACTAAGGAAGTAAAGAACTTCTACAGTGAAAAATTTAAACCTCTGAAGAAAGAGACAGAGAAGGACACTAGAAGGTGCAAAGACATCCCATTCTCATGGATTGGTGGAATTACTATTGTAAAAATGGTCATTCTACCAAAAGTCATTTACAGATTAAATGCAATCTCAATCAAAATCCCTATCTCATTCTTCACAGAAGTTAAAAAAAAAAAAAAAACCTATCCTACAAATCTTATGGTACTACAAAAGACACTGGAAACCAAAACAATCAATCCTGAGCAAAAATAAGACTGTGGGGAAATTACAGTTCCAGCTCTTAAAATACATCAGTCATAATAATAAAAACAATATGTAAAAACTGTTACAAAGACAAACATGTAGACCGAGAGAACAAATCAAAGACCTAAACATGAGTACACGTAACTTCAGTCATTTAGTATTTGATAAAGATACCAAATATAAACTGGAGAAAAGAAAGCATCTTCAGCCAGGCAGTGGTGGCACACACCTTTAGTCCTAGCACTTGGGAGGAAGAAGACAGCCTGGTGTATAGGGTGAGTTGAAGACAGCCAGGGCTACACAGAGAAACACTGTCTTGAAAAAAAAAAAAAAAAAAAAAACAAACAAACAAACAAAAACTTAAGAGTGCATGAATCTACTAGTTCCTATTGGCAGAAGGGATCAGGGTTTCTCATATGATATTCCATGAACAATCTAAGCATACGCTGCATACATGTTTATGTCTCTGTCTCTGTGTCTCTCTCCCTCTATCACACACACACACACACACACACACACACACACACACACACACAGAGAGAGAGAGAGAGAGAGAGAGAGAGAGAGAGAGAGAGAGAGTAGTACACATCTTAAGGAAAATTACATGATCCACAGAGAAGCACATCATTCACTCTGCTCTGTACCCTTTCTATTTCCCTGAAATAGGCTCTTTTAACCATTTAAAGACTGCATTGTGGGGGCTGGAGAGATGACTCATTGCCTAAGTACACAGGATGCTCTTCCAGAGGATGAGGGATCCATTCCTAGCACCCACATTGTCAAACTCCAGTTCCAGGGAATCAAGGCCTTCTTCTGGCCTCCATGGGCACTGCATGCACAGGGGGCAGACATACTTGCAGGCAAAACACCCATTCACACAAAATAATAAAACAAGACAGCACTAGGATATTTAAAGTCACTTTAGCTGATTCAACAATAACAAATGGGAAAAGAGTATGCAAAACACAATCTCACTCATAAACATGACCACTCAAATATAAATGTGTATGCGTACTTTCTCCCTTCTGTCCAAATTCATGGTACAGATCCCATGTCACACGCACTAGACATTTTGATTTACCAACGTAAGATTACATGCTATGACTTCCTAAAATGATGACCTCAGAATGCTAGCTCACTATGCTCTCAACTCATGGCTGCCCCACCTTTGAGAAGAATCACACTTAATTCAGTTCCTGTTGAAGAAAGTTGAGGACAAACCTTAAAATCCTGTAGCTTACATTTTCTTCAACTGAACCTGTTGGTCTAGCTTGGAACATCTTCCAAAGGACAGAGCGGTTTAACTACTAAAGGGTCCCACTTCTTCCACAATTCTTACCTCACCATCACAACCCAAGCCCTTTATTAAGATAGTAATCACTAATTTGCTTAAACGTAAAGCAATAAAGCCACTATGAAAACAAAAAAAAAAAAAAAAAAAAAAAACTGCTGTAACAGTCACAGGAAATGGTTAGCCTTAGTGAAAATACTAAGTTAAATCCCTTGTGTATGCTTTCCATTGTTATGCTTGCAGATGAACTACTTCGAAATAAAGTGTTTGCTCAGAACATCAGAGGAAAATAAATGTTTTTAAATACACTTTTTTTCTACTATCCAATGCACCAACACTACTCCTGGAAATCTACAAGATTCAGGGGGTCAAGATTCTGACCTCAAAATTTTAATTTAATAATTTTAACTTCACAGAATATTTCGGCTCTGACCAGGGGGCGGGGAGAGGATTTTGTAGAAATGTGGTTGGTACTATTTTGCTTTCTGATTTCGGGTCAAGAAATCTTTTCAACACAGGAAACTGGAGAATTACTGTGGCTACCAAGGTGTGTGCCCACGAGTGTGTATGTACTATTTCGAAATAGAAGGGTTCCGCCTGAGACTGCGGCTGCCATAGGACCTTAAACGCTCCTCCCTCCTGTGACTGGATCACCTTTACCGTTTCGAACTAAAGTGGCTATACGTATTTCGGTTGTGAAAAACTGATAATAAAGGCCCAGAATTTGAGAAATGGTCAGGAAAGAAAGGTTCAGAATTTGTTAACCTCGAAGGATGCCCAGGCCACGAGCAGCCTGCCCGGGCCCGCCCGCACATCCGGGCGCGACCTCGTCCGTCGCTCCCGAGGCCACTGAGCAGAGTTGGCTCTCGCCTGCTGCCGGCAACCCAGCACAGCCCGCGGGCTCCCGAGCGGCCTCCGCGGGGCCAACGGCAGGTACCTGTTGAGGAGCAGCGAGGCGGCGCTGAGGCAGAGCAGCAGGAAGCAGAACAGCGGGTACTGGCGGCAGATTTCACGCCCCACGTCCAGCCTCAGCCGCTGCTTCAGCCTCCCCCCGATCGTCCGTATCCAAGACCCCATCTCGGTCCATGCAGCGGAGGACGAGCCGCCCTCAGCAGCCGAGGCAGAGGACAACCCCACCGCCCGGCGGCGGATCCACATAGCCACCGACCACCCAGCTTCGCAGCTAGCCGCAGCCGCACCAAGCCCCGCCCCGCAGCCCTCGCCGCGCCTGCGCAGCCACCGCCCCCACCACACGCAAGGCCGCAGTAGGTCCCTCGCTACCGCCCTGCGGGGAGACCCGAGAGTGCTCAGACGGAGATGTTCTGGCCCGGCCACCCACTGAACTTATCCGGAAGTCCAGGGAAACCTAGAACGTCGAGACTGGCAGAATTAAAGAAAGGAGCAAGGTTACCTATGCACAGAACTCAAGTGAGGCTCCCAGAGCCCTCTGGGAATTGTAGTTCCAGTAGCACACCCTGCTCTCCCACCCTCTCGGATTCTCTAGTACCCACGCCTAATGGACAGGGTCGAAAGACGCGTTGAGTCCTCTTTTCAGAGGGAATCAAGCTGGGATTTACGGCAGTGGAGAAAGAAAACAGCCCACCTGGCTGCCACCCATTAGAGAAAGCCAAAGTCTGAGTCATGTCACTAACAACTTGGAACCCGAGTCACCTGACCAGGTCACAAACCACACAGGACGGAAGGTTGACAAGCTGGGCAGTCCCTTTTAGCATTTCATTCTAAATTTTAATGCCAGTATTTTATAGTAATTAAAAACCCAATCGGCGTGAGAAGCACCTATACACGTTATGCTAATAGCGTAGGTAGCTAGTTTCAACTACGGTACAGCCGCATTGCTAGGACAAACAAGGTTCTGGCTCTGGATCACTTCTACCAAAAACCAGGTTTCATGCTATTCTAACACTGGCAGGTGATGAGTTGCGACCTGTCACCTCTCCTCCCTAGAATTTTAATCCTTCAAGGAAAGGAAAAATTAATTCCTTATAAGCTGTGTATATGTGTGAAGCTTCATCAATATTTTCTCAATATTCTCAAAAAGGGGGTCGTACTTACTGTTTTCTATTCAGAATGTACCCATCTTTTCTTTCCAATTACTGACAAGCATTAAAATTTCACCGATAACCTTGTTAAATTTACACATCATCCTTATCTCTTAAAAATTAAATTTGATACAATTTATGGGTCAAAGGAAATTAACTCAAAACACACACTATCTTTGTAGATGGTTGTAACAGTTTCAGTGGTAAAGTGTGCATCTGTCACCATTAACTATTATTTAAATACTATATACTCATGCAAAGCTTAAAACTTGATTCAAGGGACTACTTTTGTTTTTCTAAAAAGGTTTTTCTGTAACTCACTGCTCATCAGGCTGGCCTCAAATTTGCAGATACAGTTGCTTCTGCTTCCCAAGTGCTGGGATTAAAAGTGTGTTCCACCACAACCTGGCTCAAAGTAATACATATGTTCAGTTATTTTATGAATGAGTACACAATCTGCATGTACATAATGCTGGAAGAGGGCATCAGATCTCACTATAGATGGTTGTGAACCACCATGTGGTTACTGGGATTTGAACTCAACCTCTGAAACAGCAAGTGCTCTTAATCACTGAGCCATCTGTCCAGCACTCAAGGTTAATACGTGAATTTCACTTTTGACATTTTATACTGTAACTTCTTAGAAGGGCATGGTAGCCCACTATAACCCTAGCACTTAAAGCAGGAAGATCAGTAGTTGAAGCCAGCCTATACTACATAGCAAAGACACTATCTCAAAAAAGACCAAAGGGCCTGGAAGGTTTGCTAAATGTGTACAGTTTAATCCCCAGAACTGCAAAATATCCCTTTTTATACAAACACTCAAAATGGGAAGTTTACAAAAAGGTATGTTGAATTAACCTTCATTTATCTTTAAGAGCTTAATGTGAATAGTTTGAACTAGTTAAGTCACTTATCTGGCATTTAAAATGTTTCCTTCCAAGGCTCATTCGGAAATTAATTTTAGCAATAGCCAGCATGTACTTTCAACAAAATGTTTCAGTTCTCTTGGAAAAGACACTTTCCCAACATTTGTCTAATTTCTTTGCAGAAACAATTGGAATAAACTAGGAATTTAATTTTCAGTGTTAGTTTTAAATTAGAAAATGGTGAAACTCTTTCATCAAAGTACTTTGGGCTGAGAATTTAACTATGTCTCAAACATGGTAATTAATGCACACAAACCTAAATGGCCTGCCTGGAAGATCCGTTTAAAGACACAAATAAAATCCTGAGGTTATAAATCTCATTTCAAGAAAATTAACCTTTATTAGTCTTGATGTCTACTATTCAATTTGCACTGGTGTCCTTGAGTTGTCATTCCAATCTTGTATTTGATGCTAAGCTCCCTAGTGCAGGTATGCAACAATTTACGTGCATTCTCATCTCTGTATTGATTTAATAAAGTGTAAAGATTAAACAGGATTAAGAGCACTAATGAAAATTGTTGGTACATTAATACAAGAAATTTGTTTTTGATTTCAGAACATGAACTAGTTGTAGACAAAGGTAACATAACCTGGAGAGCACCCTGCCTCCATTCTAGGCACTGGATTTTTATGACCTCTGACCACATGACTATTGAACACAAGAAATGTGTACTGTTGAGTATAAAATATAAAGCAAAACCAGAATATTTTTAAATGCCTAAACTTAGAACTTGAATAGCTTATTAGAAGATTCCAATTAGGGGCTGGAGAGATAGCTCAGAGCCAGATGCTCTTCAAAAGAATACGGGTTAAATTCCCAGCTCACAACTGCCTCTAACTCTACTTCCAGGGTACCTGACACCTATGGCAAAACACCAAAACACATAAATTTATATTAGAATTTTTTTTAAAAATCAAAATAAATGTAGACTGAGCTTTAGGTCAGTGCCCTGAACTGTTACCGGCTGTGCAGAAGGCCACTACAAAAGATTTTTAAGACACGGTCTCAGCCTTTGTACCCAGATGGTCTTGCCTCAACCTCAAGCACTAGGATTACATTCATGAGCCACAACGGTTAAGTGATGCAACTGTACTAGAGATGTGTTTAGAAACTTTTATACTTCATTTAGAGGCCCATAGACATCAAACTTCAATAGTATGTCCATTATTTTAATGAAAATTTATTGAATAGCAAGTAAGTGTAAGGCACTGTGCTAGATGTGGTGGAATTATACAATGGGTTTAGTTAAGTTTCTGACCTCCAAAGGCTTACAATCTAGTGAGGGAGACAAGTCATACATAGATGTATAAGTAATACAAGGAAGATTTAAATGCTAGGTTTGTTTTTTCACTAAACAGATAATGGGGCAATTCTTAAAGGGTCAGGATATGGAAAAGCCTTTTGAAAGACACTTGCACCAACAGCAGTTATCTTTATTTCCACTTTATTTTTCAGATGTAATGAGGTATTAGGCAAAATTAAAATACCTAATGTTTTCGCTCAATTTAAACCTGATTTCTCTCATCCTCCCAGCATATCCTATACTATACAGGAATTTGAGGTAGTATTAAGTCCCAGTTTACAGCATCTACCCTCCAACATCCAGCAATCTTCCTGCCTCAGCCTTCTAGGGCCGGGATTACAGGCAAGAGACACAATGCATAGTACATGTCTAGTTCTGATGCTAAATGAAAAAAACAGGAGTTTCTAACACTTGCAGACTAGGCATATAAGGATAATAGCTTACTCTGCACCTGGAAGCCAGTCCCTCCCTTCAGACTCATCACAGGAGTTACATTTATTTTAAAGGGCCCCTCCATCTTCCCTCTAAAATAATTTTAAGTGTTTTTATTTTTTTTTTACAACCTATCATTATATAGCAACATCTGAATATAAAAATTATACAAAAAGGTTATTTGCTTAACTTGAAATCAAAATAAACTAATTAAAATGTAGGCTAGTTCACTCATGAGAAATGCAGTAACTCTTAAAACTCTGAAATGTTTAAAAGTTCCTTTCAGTCAGGTGGTGGTGGTGGTGCGTGCCTTTAATTCCAGCACTTGGGATGAAGAGGAAGGCTGTTCAACAGTTCAACGACAGCCAGGGATACCCAGTGAAACCCCACTGTCATCAGTCCCACTTTCATATTTAACATTTTTGTTGTCTTGAACTAAACCTCCATTAGAAAGAAACAAAGAACTAAAACCTTACAGAATCAATAACTTAGGAGCATGAGAGTGTGTATCCTCTGCACTCCCTGGTAAAACAAGCTATCTCACTCCAAAAAATCTATGCCATCTAGTGTTAGCACCAGAAAGATTAAATATCTCACATCTGTAGACCCATTTCTAACTTAATAGGGTGTGGCTCATAACTTCATAAAATTTAAGTGCCTGGCAATAGAAAATGTACTAACTCACCTAGTAAAAAATACTAGATTGAAAAAGGCACTGTTTCACTATTAATGTCTTTTTAGTTATTTCTTAAACAAGTAAAATACTTGGTAATAAGTAGCTACTTTTCATAAAAAGGAAAAGTTTACTGGATTTCAGAAGCTTAAATGTAAACTAACTATGACTGCTACAAGTTTGAGGACATTGTGGCTTACATAGGGCTTTCTTAGACCAGCTATGACAAGAGGCAAAGCCGCTGGCGGACAAGGGAGAAGCACTTTGACATGGCACGTATAGAACCATCAGAACTATCATGAAATTAGGCTTCTGGTGTACAATATCCCAACTGTATCCTGTCACATCAATAACCACAACACTTGAGAGGAGGAAGAGCACTGCATGGAGTGTGAGGACAACTGATTATATGAGCTCCAGCTCCACTGGACCACTATATCCTTCAAAAACAAATTGTGAACCCCCCCACCCAAAAAAATTAGTTTAGATTTTAGTTTTACTAGTAAAGTTTGTTTTAAATAATCTAAATAAATTGACTTCACTAAAAATATTTTCCAAGGGATAAACCTTCTCCAGGTTGAAAAGGCTCAAATTTACATTCTGGACAAAGTTATTTTGAAAAATTTTACTAAAAAACATTTACTGAACGAAAAACTTAAAAAGCAGTTATCATTTAGACGTGGGCTTCTTTAAACCATATAAACACAAGAACTCCTAGTGAACCAGTCTCATGACCTACAATCAAGATAACTAGGAGCTCCACTATTTCCAGGTGGTTACATTAACAGTTCTGTTAATTCTTTTAGCAATTGTGTGCAGACGCATGCAGGCACACGCAAACATACAAATATGATGAACTTTTAGTTATTTCTTGAGACTACATAGCTAAGCTTCCTTAACAAAACTTACAGAATCACTGATGGTAGCCTTCAATGAGCCACTCATTCTGTGTGGACTCAGTACTTGAGACCTATGTGGCACAGATCTTCACCAGACCCTTTCAAACACCAAGTCCTCAACATGATAGAAAAACAATCTATTAAGCTTCAATTTAAAAAACTATTTAAATGCATGGTCTTAGGCAAATTCCAACTTTTTACTTCATCAGGTTTTTTGTTGTCGTTTTACTTTCCCTATGTAACTATGTAAAGTAATCACGGAAAGTAGGATGTTACTGTAATTATCACATGAACTGTTAGAAATTGAATTTAAAAGTAATCAGTAATAAATGTTTAAAGGGTTACTTATTTTTATGTGAATGCTTTATCTGCATGTAAGACTTTATGCCAGAAAAGATCCTATTATAGATGGATGTAAGCCACCATGTGGTTGCTGGGAATTAAACTCAGGACCTTTGGAAAAGCAGCCAAGTGTGGCACAACCTTGAGAAATGAAAAGCTGGAGACAATGGCTCATCAGGAGAGAGCACTGGCTGCACTTCAAGAGCACAGGGGTTACACTCCCAGCACACATGTAGAAATTGACTCCAGTACTAAGTCATATGGCACCATGCCCTCTTCTGACCTTCTCAGACATAGCACTTGTAGGATAGACATACATGCAGGGAAAACTATTAATTTTTTTAAAAAAGTTAACGTTAACTAAAGTGGACAAGGAGAGTAATTGATGAAAAGACTAGTAACTGTGTCAACTTACAAAACTTACAGTTACCAGTAACTGGTATTTTGTATTATATAGTGCTTGAACAATCTATAATTTTTCAGTTCATGTGAGAAATGAACATAGAGAACAAACGAGCCACCAAAATAGGAAAGCCCAAGGTAAGTGTCAGATATGCAACACTTTGAACACCTGGATCTTGGTACATGTACACATACAAACCGAGCTGCGATATGTGAAAGGAAGAGTACTATTAGCATTAAAAAACTAAGCTGAGATTTTGATACTCAAAAATTTTAATTAAGAGAAAAATCAATATTTATTATCATAAGCCTAACTAATTGTCTGAAAAATCCCAATAACCTACCTAACAATGTTCTATTTTAAAGAAAAAAAATTAAGGGATTAGACTATCAGAGTATAAAACAGCAGTATAATAAAGTATATTTCTGAGAATGTAAATGAGCACTTAACATCCAAATTTGAAAGTAGCCTGCAATAGTTTAAAAAAAAAAAACTGAAGTCTCATTACCTTCAAAAATATGAAAGCTGAAAATGTAAAAAAAATAAAATAAAAAACTCAGTGCTGTTTTCTAAACATTCTGTTTAGATATCCTGTGTGAAAATGCTGTTCTGAACCTTTGGTTTTACTAACTAGACTATTTGAAATAATCAGCTTTTCTCAGTGAAATGCCAATTTGTATAAAATGTCCTTTAGAATAAACATTTTAGATGCTGGTTTCAAGTTCACAGTCTATGTAACACAGGTTAACCTAGACCTCCCAGGTATGAGAGTTGTTATGAGCGAACCAAGAATTTTTACTGGTTCTTTATTTTTGGTTCTCAAGACAGATTTTCCCTGTAGTCCTTGGCGGTATTGAAACTTACTCTGCAGATCAAGCTGGATCTGCTCCACCTGGCACGACATATGTGACCATGCCCCATTCAGCCTAGTACTTTAAAGAACTCTAAATTGCTAGTAAGGTTCCCCTTGTTGTACTCTACCAGTCATTATTTTTAAAATTCATGATTAACATTAATGAACAAAGTTAATTATTTTCTCCTGCAAAAGCTGAAGGACTGAAGCTCCAACTCCTAACTTTACACTAGATTATACATTCAAGTACATTTTCTAAAGACTGAAATAGGCAAGACCTCTTGGTTAGAAAAAGTGGGAAGGGAGAAAAACAGGGTGACAGTTACAAAACCACCTTTAATGTCTATGTACAACCTCAAATTGAATAAATACTATATTAAGTGTTCATGACTCCTGTCATTAAGTGTTTTTTCTTACTCCTCTTCTAATCTGAAGATAAAACCTGATAGTCTTTTTTCTCTCGCTCTCTCAGTTTGGCAATTGCTTATGATTGGGTAGATAACAGACCTTATCAATAATTCTCTTTCATAAATAGAAATGAGAAACCACCAAATAAAAGAAATATTAGAAGCATAAAAACAAGCATGTGGATATTGTGAAGTTGAAATTTTCCCACGTAAGATTATCAGTGCTTAAGTCCAGAAGTCCACACCTGGGTATATCAATTACACATCTGTAAAAATTTCACGGTGGTGGACTCACAAGAGAAGGGACCCATCACAGGTTCTAAGTCTTGATCAGTACTGAATCAGAACCTGGGAATACCTATTGTGGTCTGACTTAAGACAGTGAGGCCACTCAAATTTAAAATTTAAGACTGATCTAGTTAACGTGCACTGGGAATTAAACACAAGACTAAGTCAAGTAAGATTCATTCAATAAAAATTAAACAACCAAAAAAAGAACAAAGCAATCAACTCCCCTTAGAAATCTACATCTAGTCTGTCTCACTTCCAGAGATTAAAAGCTGAATGATTAATAAACTTAACTTTAAAAAACTACAGGCCAGGCACCAACCTTTAATCCAACCAACCTTTAATCAGGAAGGAGAAGGAGTACTTAACCAGCCTATCTCAGTGTTATGTGGGTGCATGCATGTATGTAAAAACTCTCAGTAACAAACCCAAAACCTGATGCTAAAGCTAAATAAGCCAACTGAAGGAGTAAAGACTTTCAGAAGGCGGGCGGGCGGGCGGGCGTGCGTGCGTGCGTGCGTGCGTGCGTGCGTGCGTGTGTGTGTGTGTGTTAATGACGGGACTAAGTCATTACCTATAAATAAATCCTGAAGAAAGCTGGGAAGTCTGAACAAAACAGCATACATAA
Source organism: Phodopus roborovskii (assembly GCF_943737965.1). NCBI lineage: Eukaryota > Metazoa > Chordata > Mammalia > Rodentia > Cricetidae > Phodopus > Phodopus roborovskii. The sequence continues at coordinate 31,444,523 of NW_026125295.1, read as the reverse complement.
AATAAACTTATCAAAATATCTATCCCTTAGACAGTGGTGAAACTTAGGATGCAGAGGCAGGTGGATCTCTCTGTGAGATAAAGGTCAGTCTGGTTCCAGGGCAGACTCCAAAGCTACAGAAAAGAGAAACCCTGTCTTGAAAATGAATCGTGGGGGAAAAAAATCTCTGAAGTTCTGAAAAAAACGATCCCCAAATATCAAACAAGATTAAAGGTATATTAGATTAGGTATCTTCTACCATGAGTGTTTATACATCATGAAGCTTTTCAAGTTACTGCCTGAAAACAAATCAAAAATGAACTGAAGCACAAGAGGCCTCAGCAGTATAGAAATAAAGTAATAATAATGAATCTCACAATGATTAAGCAAGTAAATAATGAGAAGCTAGTAAGAGTATCTTGACAAAGGTAACTAAAAATTAAAAGGGGGGAGGGAGGGAGATAATCAAGTCATAGTTTTTCATTAATGGCATCTACCAGACAAATGACAATACAGTAAGCTAATTCGTTTTGTCTATAGCTTTGCCCTCCAAAAGGCCCATTTTGGCACAGTACAAATGTACATTATTTACTACACTTTTCTGGTAGCTCCAATCTACAGACAATGCTAATATATCAGAGTCAACAATTCTGACCACAAAAATAAGCACAACAGTAATTTCTTAACAGTAATTAAGAAATGAAGGCAAAGGATTCAATGCTATTTACTTAAGCTATTGTTTCATTTGTTGTCTTACTATTTCATCCAGGATGGTGTCAACTCAAGCCTGTTTCACCTTGGGTGCTAATAATTACAGATGTGTGCTTCTTTCTAAGCTGGCACTTTTTTTTTAAAGTAAAAATGATAAATGCATACTAGCATAAGTAAAATTTTCAAAACAGAGAAATATTGCTTAGGCATAGTAATAATTAAGTTTTAAAAAGACAAAAAATCCAGGAATGGTGATGCACACCTTAATCCCAGAACTTAGTTAAACAGAAGCAGATGGATCTGATTTTAAGGCCAGCTTGGCCCACAGCATAGCCAGAGCTAAAAAGAAACCTTGTCCTAAAAATAAAAACAAACAGATTAAAATATTACTATGAGATTAAACCAGGGAAGTTGGGAGTGTACTGGAAGACTTTCATATTTCATAGCCTATGCGATTTAAGTGCTTTCCAATAAGTTTTAAATTATCACATGGGTGGATGCAAGTGTAGGATCAACAACTATTCAAGCTAAACTTCAAACGCGATGAGTAGCATTTTTACATACACAAAACTAAAGCCTTTTTTCCCCCATGATCTATTACCTCCTAAAAATTGGTAGAATTAAAAGGCTGTTCATGTAGATGTAGCTGTTATTTACCAAATAGTGATAGTGTAGATGTGTAGATGAAATCCGTGATTTCAAAAATTTAATTACCCTCTCATTCAAACTGCTACATAAAGAACTTTATAGATACCATGACTAAAAAGGCCTTCAACTCAGCCTTTAAGTACCACCACTACTTCATAAATGAACACAAAGGGTTTTTTGTAGTACCTACCAGATAATTAAACCAAACACTATCATAAAGGGAAATTGATAGGTTGAATTTTCAGAGGGTCACTGATAAGGATGAAATATAAGCATTTTTCCCTACAATTTCAAATTAGGAAAATGTAAATAGTGACTTTCACTGAAGTAGATGAAATTTATAAAACACATAAAGCAGTTAAATTTTACTGCATCTGGCCCTGCAATTATAAGCAACACATGGAACTTCATAACCTTAATGGCATGTATCATGTTACCATTTCAAGGATTTGTACCAAAATGTAAAGTGCTTAAGGTTGTTTCTGAGCTGGCCTACACATAACACCTTACAAAGATGCCCTGCCCTCGAGGAGCTTCCATTCTAAAAGGAAAAGAAAATAAACATGATTATAACTATGTAGCTTAATGAAGTGATCAAAGCAGTAAGCCAAACAAACTAGAATGACCATAGTATCTTCGCTGTGCCCTTACAGGATGCTCCTAAATTCTAAATGAATTTTCATAAAACCAAAACAGGTCTGCTAGAATTTGTGTAATTTTAATAAAATGTGCAATAACCAAGGAAGCAAGCTAATGCCTTAATAATTCTCAAGCATTCCCAAAAAATAATCTTTTCTTGGGGGAAAAAGGTGAACTTTTTTACTGCTAGTGTATGAATGGACTTTGGAGGCCCATTCCACATACAGGGATACTCTCTCAGCCTAGACACATGGGGGAGGACATGGGCACTGCTCCAAATGATATGACAGACTTTAAAGATCCCCAATAAAAGGCCTCATCCTTTCTGAGGAACAGAAAGGGGATGGGATAGGAATCAGTGGGGGGGAAGGGAGAGTGAACTGGGATTGACATGTATTTTATTTTACGTAAACTTTAAAAAAAAAAAAAATGGGGGAGGGGGTGTGGAAGGACACTCTTTTTCAAAGCTAGATTACACTATATACATACAGAAGTGAAAATTTTTTTTGTTCCCTGGGGGACATTCAAAACAAATAAGTAATGCATAACCTTTCCAAATTCATCATAGCATAGTAAACAAAGTAAAGCAATTACAATTGGAGTTCCTACCTCTTTGAGCATCTACCTCAATTCCAAGTAGCTGGGTTTTTTTTTTTTTTTTAAGATGTTTATTTATCATGTATGCTCTAATCTGTCTGCTTGTATGCCTGATTGCCAGAAGAAAGCAACAAAGATCTCATTACAGATGGTTGTGAGCCACCACATGGTTAATGTGAATTGAACTCAGGACCTCTGGAAGAGCAAACAGTGCTCTTAATCGCTGAGCCATCTCTCCAGCCCTAGCTGGGCTTATTTTAATGCTAACTCATCTATAACCAATAAAAATACTGATATACTCTTTAGGTTTACAGTAATTATATATATGCCTCCAAGTTTAGCAACTTGCTCTCCATATAGCACCTGTATTTCATGAATACCATGCTTACTCAAATTTCACCTCAACATCAATAAATGATCACCAACACAGGAAGAATATCAAAACTTTTGTGGAAATCTATAAATTTTTCATACACCTTATTTCTGTTAGCGAGTATTTTACGCAGCAATCTATAGTAATAGCCTGTCTGCCCAAATCTTTTTTTACATCTTCCCCTAAAAAAGCAAAATCAAGCATAAATTTCATCACAATAATCCTTTCAGAACAGTTTAAGGAATGACACATATAATTATTACATTTAACCTTTGTAATTCTCAAATCAGAAATCAAGTTTAAATTGTAATACAAACTAAGTCATTTAAACTTTAAAAAAGAAACTTCTATAGTGACCCTGCTTTTTTAGTCACAACTAAATTTATTCTATCAGATATACATTTTAGACATAAGAGACACTAATCTCTAAATGGCTTCCAAAGTGATTTACCAGGACTTTCCCATTCGTGTCTTGGAATAACAATCCCATTAATAAGTATGAACTTGGGTAGCTCCATCAGAAACTATTTAAATCAAATAGCAAGGTTTCTGAAGTATTTCAAAGCATCCCTACCTCCTTCCTAGCCCCACCTCCAACTCTAGCCTGAAACCAGTAGCCAGAACCCCCTGAATATACTTACAAGTCCTGTATGTGGCCACTGACTTTAATATGCAATGGAGCAGAGTTCATTCACATAAACTCAGTTGCAGTAATCTAAATGCAAATTTTATCAAGAGATCATTTTCTTCTTCCCTCTCCTGAATTATTTGGTACTTCAATCTCATTTTCCAATCTTCAAAGAAATTTTATTTGCCAGAAATAAAACTGGAGAATAGAAGAACACTACATGGTGAAGCATGTTCCCAAAACAAATTATCATGGTGTTCATAAACCTATTGGCATGTATGCAACCGGATTTCCAAATTAAACCATTCCAAAACATTTATTCTATATATTTATATATATCTCCCAGGCCATGTGGCTTGCAATCAGAGGTATTTCAGGAATTTGTTTTGACCATTTCCTAGTTACTTTGAATGTGTTCATGATCAAAAGGCGACAGAGCTCTAAAGATTACAAGTGTCTATTAAAAAGCTGTTGAGTGAAAACTCATGAAATGGAGGACACTCACAATAATTCTTGGACTCCTGGAGATCCTAAGACATGCTACAAAAATAGGTCTTTATTCTTAGGAAAATATAGTCAGAGCTAGCTTCCTTATGCTATACATAAAATCTTAACATCAGAGGCAGTACAGATAGTACAGATAGTTTTTGAACTGATCTCCAAACAATCACAAACCCACTATATTGGGAAAAAAACAGGTATTTTGAGGTTTTTGGCAAAAGACAGTACTTCACATATCTAATCCAAATCAAAGAGCCTGCAGACAGCTTTCAGTGAGACGAAAGGAATGAAATAAATATAAATTCTATGGATAAATAAATGCAAAAGAATTTAAATAGGCTAAAATCTAATTTTTTTTTTTAATTAAAATACTCAGGTACAAGCTTTTGTTTCTAACTGTCAGACTTCTAAATATTTACTAGGCTACTGTAAATATTAAAAACTTTGACCCAGAGTAATACTTGATTTGCATTTGCAAAAAAGGTTGTCCAACTGAATTCTTCTGGTCCTGAAAAGCATTTTAGGTACATTATTGAAGGCAGACTGTGGTGCTAATATGGTTTGTGTTTTAAGAACTTTTAAAAAGTGACAGACTCCAAAAGTCCATTTATACATTGGCTCAGTTGGTTTTTTTTTTTTTTTTTTTTAAATGCCTGTGTGAGCCTTGGGTCATAATAAGCATCTTTAGTGGTGTGCCCTATTGAGTGGTTAAGATTACTAAGTAAATACTACATCATAAAAATCACCCAAAGAAGTCTGTTCCGTGTATTGTTAAAGTAAGTTGTTTATTAACTTTATACCCATTGCTGAATTCCTGTTTATGCTATGTATAAGTGGGGAGAAAACAGTCTTGGAGGGTATTGTTGGAGTTTTTAGAAACCTGAGCAACCATTTACTCTAGGATTAGCTACCTTTTTTAATGCATGAAGCCCTTTCTATATGCTAATTTCTCCCCCATCAAATAGTGTAACATGGTGTATTTGCTGCTTCTGACCAAGTATTCTCAAAAAAGCTGTACTAAAGTTAATTTTCCCATGTGGTTTGATGCCCATCCTAATAATACTAAATACATCTTTTCAAATATCTTATATACAATTATACAGCCCAGATCTCCCCATCAATTCACTTGTGTCATTTCTAATCTATGAGAAAATGTTTATACTTGTTTAATCAGATCTGCATCAAATACTTCTGCAGTAATCAGTGAGTTTCTCATGATGCTGTTAAGTGCCATCGTGATCATGATTCCTTTTTAGCAATTCAATTCTCCATTTTTAACATGTGATTCAATGTCAATGACTAAAATCTTGCACATAAAAAAAAAACATGCTTGTTAAGAATATAATTAACACAACTTTCTCACAAAGTAACTTCCTAGAAAACTGATAAACTAAATTTATGAACACTTTTGATTGCCAAGTAGTCTGCAGAAACAAAATCTTGCGTCTGTTTTGGTTAAGTAACTTTTCAACAATCAAAATTCTTTTAAAGATGGATATACTTTTTACCTCAAGGAAGGGACTTAACTATTAAAGACCCTTTCCATGACAATATATACAAAATTTAACTTGTCATCTGTCCATTCTTTGAAGCTGTCAAAGCCAAGAACCCATAAACAAATCACAAATGCAATAACCTACATTAGTTAACATTCCCCCTTTTAACATGTTGACATTTTTACTAAAGGATTATTTTTCATTTCCATTTCTCATATCCCATGACATTCCATATAAATTGCATTATTGCTTTATAGGCCACACAACATTCAAAATTATGTTTATATGCATTGCCTGTTTTTCTTGATTTCTGATAAGAGTTTGTTACTGATTTTACTACAGAAATTTAAGTTTGAAAATATCACGGTTAGTATTTCTTCTCAGAACTTAATTGTTCACATCACTAATCACTACATGCATATTTAGCTCTGATTATATTGCTCAAAAACTGCACCCATTATCAGAACAGTGCAAATGATATTTAATTTTAAAATTATAATGGCTTAAATTCAAAGTCATTAAAATGAACACTGTCAAGTATTTTTCGCTTGAGTCTATATTTCACCACCACTGTTTACATTACCCTTAAGTATACCCGTCAATTCTTCACAATTTCTTTTGAATCAGTTTTCCCTCCCATGTCCCCAAACTAAAGACAAGTCTTAGAAATCCCGAGCTCCATAACGTCAATGTTTTCTTAAAGAACACATTTGTGAATTCACAAAAATGTTCATCTTTCAACTTTGACAATGCAGTTAGGTCAAACAAACCTGTTCTAGCTTCCCAAGAAATAAATCCAGGAATTAACTAAAAGACCTTGACAGTGTCCGTTAAAAATGGTATGACAGTTAAGTGCCAACAGGCATGGCAATGACCTCTTAGATGGGATCATTTTACTCCTTGGACCTGGGAAGTGCCAGCACCAAGGATTACACTGAGAATCAATTTTGCTGAAGGCTACATTTAATTGACCCACTTTCCACGACCTAGTATACTTACTATGTTAGAATGAAATGTACATGTTTTGTGTAGCCCTCAAACTTACACTAAGATTTCAGAGATGTACTTTTAAAAAGCACAGGGTAATATATAAAATCAGTGGAAGAAAGTTTCAGTAAGCACCAGGAACAAATTTTGTCACCCCATACTCATTTTGTAGGTAAGTTTCAACAACCGGCAAGGCACATTTACATATATTCCAATGAATACTTATTGACAAATTTTAAATTACACTCTATGCCCCAGCTATCCCAGTAACTGACATACAACATACTAAAATGGTTTATTAAAGTAACAAAAAAGAAAGGAAAAAAAACCAATTAATGGGAAACATACAGGCTATTGGCAACCACTATTCTAAAATGTAAGTACAAATGAACATACTGAAATGTGTGCAATTCTAAGTTTTTAAACCAGAAGATTTTTCTATACTAACACACATTTATATTAAT